>NC_142362.1:29029265-29342320 GCF_059441175.1 Urocampus carinirostris | reverse complement strand
TATAGCATATGAATAACCAATATATTATGTTGACAATATCTGTGTATTATTTGTTATTGCAACATCCATTGCAGCCTGGTAATCCTGGAAGAGGAATTACCTCATGTGCGGTCCCTTCTCAAGGTTTCTTTATTTTCCTCATGTTGAGGTTTTTGAGTTTTTCCTTGCCCCCGTGTAGATTTTAGATCAGGGGATGGTGTAAAAATAGTCTGTGGTTTGCAATAATCTGTGGTCTGTGCAGCCCTTTGAGACTCTTTGTGATTAAGGGCTATACAATGAACATGACTTGCCATATGTATATGAAATATATATTTCGTGCCATATATCCTTTGGCACGTAACAATATTCTCTGAGGGTATTTGAACAATTGGATGTGTTTATTTGTGCTTTCTAAAAGTCTACGTAGCCAAATATGGTAAACGTGCCTCTAAACTCGCACGATTCATTGATAAAGTCGATAACTATGGAATAGAATATTTGTCCCCTTTAGCCTAAGTGACCTTATCGTTATTTCCATAAAACTTCGATTCGTATACAAAGCTTTTCTCGAAGTATCGGTAGCTGTGCTTTTGTACGTGATTTATACTCATTAAACAAAACGTGTTCCCATTTTCGCTACTCTTTCACGAAAGTTAATTCGCAGCCACGCGTAAGGACTGAATAATCAAACTGATGCTAATCGTTGATGAGGGATATGCCTTTTAGATAGCTCCCTTACTCCATATAAAACAAACCGAATACAGACAAGCATTAAATGTAGTCAATTCATCTTGAAATAGAACTTGTGGAAGAAAAATCCTTTGTTTTTAGACTACTTACAGTACTCAAAGGTATACCGCGGTCCTGCAGCGCAGCCATTGCATTTTACGGATGCGGAAACAGCGTCAAATGTCCTACGTCATACTGGCAGCTAAAATGTACGAATATTCAAAAACAAAAACAAAAAGAAATCTATGTTTACTGTAACTTTTATCATTTTTGTCCTGAAATAATTTTTCATTTGTTTTGGAAGCCATCCTGTGATTTTATTCCCAATAATCGTTTTTTTAAACGGGTGAGTGAATGGATACGGTCTATTTTATTGATTTATGAATAATAATGTACATATACCACATGCCTTGTTTCAAATTTTACAGAAAGAATCAATTCTTTGATGCGTTTTATTGCGAATTCAAAGAATATATTCTTTTTTCTGAATAAGAAAATGTCCTTTAAAACTATAGATTTGAAACAACAGCAACAAATTATTTTTATTTTCATATAATATTTTACCCAGTTTCATGTTAATCTTGTGGTTATTGTGCATTCCTGTTCAACAAAGAAGAAAATAAAAATATGTTGCTTTGTGTGGGATTCCTTTAATGTCAAAATTCTGTGTGCGTGTCGTCATGGCCCGCCGTAGTCCAAGTGCTATTGGAAAATGTAGTTTTTAGGTTTATTTTAGATTGTATTTTTTGTTTGTTATTTGTGTAGCCCTTAATCACAAAGAGTTTCAAAGAGCTGCACAGACCACCGATTATTGCAAACCACGGACTATTATGACACCTTCTCCTGATCTAAAACCTACATGAGGGCAAGGAAAACGCAAAAACCTCAACATGAGGAAAATGAAGAAACCTTGAGAAGGGACCGCACATGAGGTAATCCCCCTTCCAGGATGACCAGGCTGCAATGGATGTTGCAATAACAAATAATATACAGATATTGTCAACATAAAATATAAGTTATTCATATGCTCTAAAATGGAAGTGTGTTTTAAGCGTAGATTTATACAGTTCCGCTGAGGTTGCAGATCAAATCTCAGGAGCATTCCACAGCACTGGGGCCCGAATGGAGAACGCTGTGGAACCTGCGGATCTCTTCTTGGCTCTTGGGATCACTAGTAAGGGGAAATTAAATCTGAAAGATATAAGAGAGCAAGTCCATGCATGATTTTGTATACTACCAACAGAACCTTAAAGACAAAAAAAATAATGAGAAAGAAAAAATAGGAATATGCCTAGTGGAAAAAGGGGGAGAGAAACATAGGAAGGAATAAAGAAAACAATATAAAAGTTAAGAAGAGAGAAACAGAGAAGAAAAAAAAAGATAGGAAAAATAATTGGAAAAATAAATGAAGAGCTAAATAGAAAAAAAGAAGAGTAAGAAAAATGATTGAGAAAGAAAGAAACAAAAGAAGAAACAAACAAGGAAATAGGTGGCAAAAAGATGAAAATAGATAAAAAATGTAAAAGGCTTAAAAAGATAAAAGATGGGAAAAAGATAGGAAATGAAAATAAAAAATGAAATAATAGAAGAAAATGTTGAAAAGAAAGAGGAAGAAGAAGCAAAGGAAGAAAAAAAGCTAGGAAAAAAAGAAATAAAAGCTGGAATAAAGAAAATGAAAGTAAAAAGAAGAAAAACGAAGAAGAAAAAAAGAAAAAAACAGAAAAAAACAAGGTCAAAAAGCAATTTAAAAAAAAGCTGGTGAAAAAGGGAAACAAAATAAGAAATGAATGATCTGAAATGATCTGCATTTATATGGCGCTTTTCAAGTCAATGACTTCCGAAAGCGCTTTACATTGTGCTTCACATTTCCCAATAGCGGCCGTGATCTGTGCAGCCATGTAAGGCGCTAACCTGCTTATTGGGGATATTGGGGGTTCAGTGTCTTACCCAAGGACTCTTCGAAATGTAACACTGACAAGCTGGGATTTGAACTGGGATCCCTTAATCCTAAAACGATCGCTCTACCTCCTGAGCTAAAAAAAAGAAAAAAAGAAAAAGAAACATACGGTAGAAAAAAGCAAAATCATTTTAAAAAGCTTAAACAGATAAACTATAAAAAAAAGGATCGGAAAAGGGACATAAAACAAGAAAAAATAAAGGGGAAAAAATGAAAGAGAGAGAAGAAAATGGCCAGAAAAAAAGAAGATGAAAGCCAGAAAAAATAGTAAAAGAGAAATAAATGAAAGAAAAAAGGAAAAGGTAATCATGTAAAACAATATCCCTAAATAACACAAAAAACGAAAATTAAAATGTTTGCTGTTGTAGGAATAATTTTAATTACTTATTTATCATACATTTGAAGATACATGATACAAATATATCCATTTTTTGTGATCACAATGTGTTAGTAACTCCATATTTAGTCTTTTTAGTGAAGGTGTGACCTCCAAACCCAGCACATGCCGATAAGCATACGTCCGCCCGATAAGGATGTTGACGAACCTTCTTCACGACGTCGCAACCTTTGAGCCCTCAGACGATGTCAACGGGCCTCTCTGTGTCAAATCATGACGATGAAACATTTAATCCGATGTCTTGCGCCTATAAAATGTCTGTACGAATAAACCACGAGGAGAAATGCTGCATTGCCGCCCAAAGACAAAAGCTGACAGTATTTCTACCACGTGAAAACTTAAATTTGTGTCTCTGTCTCCTTCTTTGGAGATTTTTACAAAATGTCCTTTTAGATCAGTGGTGTCAAACAAGGCGCCCGCGGGCCAGATCAGGCCCGCTAAGGGATTGATTACGGCCCGCGGGATAACGCTGAGAGAAGCGCAAGAGAAAAACGAGTTGCAGGTTGACGTATGCCCACTTGATGTTGCCAAAGCCAGGTGCCCCTCACAAACGCTGTACTTGTATTTCTCTCTCTCTTTTTTTCTCTCTCTCTCTCTCTCTCTCTTTCTCTCTTTCACTCTGTGTCTCTCTTTCGCTCTCAGTGTCTTATTACCTTCTTTTGCTTACTCTTCCTTTTTTCCTCTTCTCTCTCTTGCTTCCCCCTTCTCTCAATTTCTCCTTCACTCTTTCTGTCCTTCCATTTCACTTTGGATTTATTTTGTTCTCTCTCTTTCTTTCCCACTCTCACTATTTATATTTTGATCTCTTTTGTTTCTCAAGCTCTCCCTCTCTTCTCTCTCTCTCTCGTTCTCCCTTTCTCTGTTCCACCCTCTCTGTCCCAACCAGGACAGAATCAGGACCCAATTGCGTTACGTTTCTCACAAGGTTTTATTAAAGGAAAGAGGAAGGGCCGTGCCCACGATCCAGTGCTCGCTGGACGTGGGAAGAAAGTCGCTCTCGCAATCGGATCATGATCCGAATACGGAAGTGGATCTTCCGTAGTGGACGATGGCGGTGTCAGGGATGGAAAAACTGGTCTGTAGCTGGGACTGGGAGAGCAAGACGTGGTCGAGGTCGGAAACAAGTCATAAGCCAGAACGGGAGAGTAGACGTAGTCGGGATCAGAAACAGGTCGTAGCCGGAGACTAAGAGGGAGATCAGGAACAGACAGGTCGACAAACGGGAGCAAAAACGGGACAGGCGGGAGTCAGGGTCAAAAAGGCTTGCCTTGTATCAACAGAGGTTCGCAGATGGACTGACAAAAGGAGAGTGACAGGACCGGGCTTAAAAAGGGACAGGGAACCAATCAGATAGCCCACAGCGACTGGCGCCAAATGACTGGCCACAGGTGATCCAAATTGGTAATCATGAAACTCTCTACTTTTCTCTTCCTCTCTTTCTTTTATTTCTTTCTCTCCTTTTTCTTTTTCTCTTATCTACTAGTCCAGCCCCCGAGAGAATGTTTGTTCTGTCGTGTGGCCCACGAGTTAAAATGAGTTCGACACCCGTGTTTTAGACGAACCTGACAGCCAATCTGCAAAAACGATAAAATACCAAACAATTTTAACTATTTATACACCCAAATATAAAAAAATTGTGAATATGCTTGATGGCTGTGTTTTGCTGCTGTTGGTGTCGGTGGATTTGTTCAGACCGAGGACAATCGACTTTGGCCTGGACGGATCTATTGACACTAACAAAGATGTTATATAATGAAATTGTGAATATGTTTGATTTTCGAGAAGGTTTGTTCAAACCTCACTTTGTGTTTGCTGTTAAAAACGTAATATTGGAATATAATATTGTGAATGTGCTTAATTGCTGTTGAGATTGTCATGATTGTTTTCTGTTTTTAGTGTCAATAAATTTGTTCAAACCAAAAAAAACACCCAGCAAGCGGTGTTTGGAGTCAACACTATGTAATCCAAGGAAAAACAATGTGTCTTGAAGGGAATCGGCTCCTGTCTGGTGGGGAGCCAGCTGCCTTCATTCACTTCAAAGAATCCGCTCATAAATGCAAAATGCTTTGCATTTATAAAGCGCTTCTCATGTCACTAATGGCCTCCCGGGGCACTTTACGATGCGCTTCACACTAGCCATTCAAACACAAAACTGCGATGATAACGTTTTTTGTGATTTTGTAACGTTTCGTCTGGAATTAAAACGCATAAAGAGTGGAAAACTGTCCTTGTCCCTGCATGTGAAAGTACGTTGCATGTATAGGCGTAACTATCCCATCTTTGGGGGTTCTCAAATTCAACACGAGCACCCCCAAAAATTTTAGCATTCGTAAAGTCTCTTTTCTTTGATAATGGGCAGAATAGGCTTAAATATGATGTAAAAACGCTAGATGTTATTTAATCTCGTTTTTCAATATACAGTGGCTTGCAAAACTATTTGGCCCCCTTTTTGAACTTTGTGACCTTTTGCCAGATTTCTTACTTCAAACACAAAGATATAAAACTGTAACTTTTTGTGAAGCATCAACAATAAGTGGGACACAATCATGAAGTGGAACTCACTTTATTAGATATTTTAGACAAATAAAAAACGAAAAAGTGGGTGTGAAAAAATTATTCGGCCCCATTGAGTTAATACTTTGTAGCGCCACCGTTTGCTGCGATTACAGCTGCAAGTCGCTTGGGGCATGTCTCTTTCAATTTTGCACATAATGCAAAACAGCTCGAGTTCAGTGAGGTTGGATAAAAAGCGTTTGTGAACAGCAGTTTTCAGTTCTTTCCACAGGTTCTCAATTGGATTGACGTCTGGACTTTGACTTGGCCATTCTAACACCTTGATATGTTTATTGGTGAACCATTCCATTGTAGCTTTTGCTTTATGTTTTGGATCATTGTCTTTGTTGGAATTTAATATCAAAATCTACAGTTTACCAAATTGTTCAGAAGTAGTTATCTGACTCCATTAACCAAACACAACCGACATTCACCCAACAATTTATGCGTGCTCGTTTCTTGAGGAAAAAATGAACAGGAAAGCAGACATTTCCACACGGGGGCAGATATATTTTCCCTAACAATTTGACTAAGTGTACTCCATCTAAAACGGCCTATTTAGTGACGTTGGAGTCTCTGGGGAGCCTTTTTCTGAAGTCCTCCAGCTTTTTTCCTCTTGGCCCACGTTTCCCTGCAAGATGGGCGTGCCAAGGAATTGTTTTGCGCCCGTTCTCATAACACAGCGCCTTGTTCTCAAAACAACGCCTGCCGTCCTCCTTCAGAATCCTGTTATCAAAATTCCCTAGATATCTTTAAGAAATGGCTTCCTTCTCGCCATTCTTCCATAAAGGCCAGATTTGTGCAGTATATGACTTATTGTTGTCCTACGGACAGATTCTCCCACCTCAGCTGTAGACCTCTGCAGTTCATCCAGAGTGAGCATGGGCCTCTTGGCTGCATCTCTGATCAGTTTTCTCCTTGTATGAGCTGAAAGTTTAGGGGGATGGCCCGATCACAGTAGATCTGCACAGTGCTCCTCGGGATGTTTAAAGCTTGGGAAATCTTTTTGTATCCAAATCCAGATTTAAACTTATACAAATAGTTTCGCAAGCCACTGTATGGTTTGACATGGTGTCAGTCAAAAATGTTTATTTTATTTTGGAATTTCAGATTAAGATGAAAGAAAATAATTGAGAAGCAATGCTTTGAAGGGGCAGTATCTATTATTAAGCACCTTTAGGTGGTTGAAAAAAACCTAATAAATTCAGGAAAAACAAAACAATAATGATCTAAAAAAATGTAAAAAGTACAAATGAATGAAATATCCTATGAAGATGCATTTTTAAAACAACTGTCAAGAAATTAGTTTTTACAATTTACTATAAATTTAGGTTCAACCGTGAACACTGCGCCTGTACTTCCTGCGGAGGATGAGGAGAACCCACCTGCCCCCACCCTCCCTCATCACATTCTACAGGGGCACCATAGAGAGTATCCTGACCAGCTGTATCTCTGTGTGGTGTGGAGGCTGCAGCGCTACCGACTGGGGTAGTGTGAGGAGGGTAACGAGGACAGCAGAGAAAATAATCGGGACTACACTTCCCTCCATTCAGGACATTGGCCAGAAGCGCTGCCTATCCCATGCTAAGAACATTATCGGGGACCCCTCTCACCCCCATCATGGACTGTTCACTCTGCTAGCCTCTGGGAAGAGGTACTGCAGTGTGTGGTGCAGGACCACCAGGTTCCGCAGTAGTCTAGTCCCCCTGGCCATTAGACTGTTAAATGGTCAATCTAACATATAGTTAACCTAAATCTAAAAGGCTGCTAATCTGACTTTTTGCACTACTGGCAGTTCTTTATAGCTTGCCACTCCTTGCACATTTGCTCTCTGCACTATTGTACTTACAGCGTTATTGTTACAGTGTTAATGTTACTGTTTACCTGACTGCCCATTTTGCACATCCGGTTAGCTACTCCTCTTGCACTATCGGCACTATGGTAAAATACTATAGCCATAATACAATACAACTTTTACTTATATCTGTACATTCAAGGAAACTGTGCGGGTCAGATGTATCGACATTTCGTTCTGTATACACGTGTACTAGAATGACAATAAAGTAGATCTGAACTCTGAACTCTGAGGGGACTGACCTGATTGTTTCCCATCTTGCTACTAGAGGCACCCCCAAAAGGCGAAAAAAAATGAATAATTGTGCAAATTGCTCACTTTGAGTCACCATACTTTGTAGTTTTTCTTGTGCTTTGTAGCACTCGCTCAGAGTTGCACAACAACAGGGATGTCAAAATCAGTTTGGCTCTAGGTCCAGATCCAGACTTTCTGTTCTCGGGTGAGCCAGATCAGTAATAAAACTCCAAATTTTGAGCTTTGTTTTTGAGTAGTATTCTCTATCATTCAGCCTACATACTAATCACAGATGACAAGATATCTTTTCTAAACACAACACATTTATTCACAAATAATGGGGGAAAAGATTTCATGTTCGACATTGAATGTGTTACCTGATTAATTTAATTGTTACTCAGGTATCTTTCCTCACATGGTTAGCCTGTGCCTTGTCATAATCATAGTTTATCTCTATTACAATCTGTTTTGTTTTTATTGTATTGTCGGGTAAGGAAAACTGAAGTGAATTCATCAGCTTGTTGTATGCTGAATGCTTTTATACAGTACTTTGAGTGGCAATTTTTTGCCTGAAAAGTGCTTTACAAACCAATTTGATATGGTTCGGAGATCAAATAAAGTATGGCGGATTGATTGAAGTTTGTCTGCAAACATATGGCGTGGTTCTCGAGGAAAAATATTAAAATATTTTTGCTTAAATAGCTTTTTGAGTCAACAAAGTTCCCAACCCCTGGTCTAGAGCCGCGCTACTTCGTCGGACACATACTCAGAAATGTATGGCATGCTGACCCGGCCCGTGGGGCCTATATTGGACATCCCTGCAATACACAAAGCAGCATGATTTCGTGGTCACATGACACAGTGAAGTTTATCTTTCCGTTGAAAAGATTCATTTCAAATGACAAATAATTGCCATTTGCACATATCATTGCAACAACAGTTTGAGTAAAATAATACAGCAATTCATTTATTCGAATTTTGTTTATTTATTCTTTGACATGGTCCTTATAATATTTGGATTAAAAAAAAAAAAAAAGACATGAACATTTTGACACAAACGGTTAGAGATAGCTGAAATTTGTAAAAACTGCCTTGAAACACTTAAATGACAATTCCCTTAATACCCCAAAAAACATCAGGTATGAAAAAAGGGGCTGTGAGGTCCAATAATCATGAAAATTCAAGACCAAAACGAACACATTCACAGTCAGACAGAACACATCAGTTGAGTTAAAAACCAAAACAACCTGCTGGCTAAAGTTATTTGCAAACAAATACTTGATACAAAATAAACAACATTTTTGTGCACTCCCAACACCATAATTCAGTGACCCCGGGACGCCCAAAACATGCGAGCCTTAAATAGTAAGCCTTTGGTAGGTCCTTTTTTAACTGCTCAGTTGTTACACGGACTTAAACTAAGAACAAAAGTATAATGGAAATGATTCTCCACTTCTCAAAGATATTCAGTGTATCTATATGCAAAGCTGTTAAAATATTTAAAATAAATAGCAATGTAATGTTCATTTTAAAGAAGACAACAAATTCACTGTGCCGGTTATAAGAGTTGAAATCCAGTCAATTTTCCATGTCGTCCAGGAACTCTTTCTCTACGATGCGTTCAAGTCTCCTTAACACGTCGTCCGGGTTAGCTGCAGGGTAGTCGGCTACCTGAGCCTGTGAGAATTTGGGAGTTGGGGGCCCCTGAAAGGAACAGCACAAGGTGAAAAGAAAGGGCGTCAAATCGGTGACTGAGGACAAGGAACGCTGGGTGAGAAGAGGGAATTCCAGGTCTTCTGTAGAGGATTCCTCACACAATCCGTTGAGCGTCTGAAAAAAAGTTTCAGAAAAATTAATCAACTGTTACGAATCATTTACCAACCATATACAGTGGTACCTTTTTATACGAGCATCGCTACACAAAGTAATTTTGATATAAATGTTCTTGGGTTTATTTGCCTCCAAAATCAAGAACCAGCTGGTACAAAATGCTGCAGCAAGGCTTTTAACTAAGACAAGAAAGTTTGATCACATTACCCCGATTTTAGCTAGCCTGCATTGGCTCCCATTTAGCCTAAGATGTGATTTTAACAAAATCATGCATGCACTTGCTCCCTCATATCTTTTAGATTTAATATCCCCCTATGTTCCGGTCCGGAGCCTTCGCTCTGAAAATGCTGGTCTACTAGTGCTCCCAAGAGCCAAGAAGAGAACCGCAGGTTCGAGAGCGTTCTCCATTCGGGTCCCGGTGCTGTGGAATGCTCTTCCCCCTGAGATTCGATCTGCAACCTCAGTAGAACTGTTTAAATCTAAGCTTACAAAACACTACTTTTCTACAGCATATGAATAACCTATATTTTATGTTGACAATATTTGTGTATTATTTGCCTTCATGTAAGTTTTACATCAGGGGGTGGTGTCATAATAGTCGGTGGTTTGCAATAATCTGTGGTCTGTGCAACCCTTTGAGAATCTTTGTGATTAAGGGCTATACAAATGAACATGACTTGACTTCTATTTTTCAATAAAAATGTTTACCCCAATATGGGTAGTTTGCTGTTAGATTCAAGATCTTGGGCCCAGGCCCGAACCCGGGCTTAAAATATCAATCAAGCCAGGCTTAGCCTGGCTTCCTTCTCGCCGATTATTTATTTATTTTTTTCTTAGTGGAGGATCTGCACAATATGCACTTACTTTTACTCATTTAATTATTTGGATTAGTTTTTACTTCTACTTGCGTAAATTTTTTCTGAAGTGACTGTACTTTAACTTGAGTAACACACTCGGTGCTGCAGTTCGGCGCCGAAATGCGCACTTTGGTGCCCAAGTTATATTATTCCGATACATTTATCATAAAGAACATGTTTACCAGTAAGACCTCGGTTATCGCGGTTAATGGGGACCAAAACCACCCGCAAAAAGTGAAAATCTGCAAAGTAGCGACGCCCCTTCAAAAAAAAAAAAAAAAAATTTTTTTTTTTTTAAATTATTATTTTTTAGACCCGGTTAATGGGGACCAAAACCACCCGCTAAAAGTGAAAATCTGCGAAGTAGCGATGCCCCTAAAAAAAAAAAAAAAAAAAAAAGTAAAAATTAAAAAAATATCTCATCTCATTATCTGCACCGCTTATCCTTATTAAGGTCGCGGGGGGGCTGGAGCCCATCATAGCCATCTCCGGGCAGGGGCACCCTGAACTGGTTGCCAGCGAATCGCAGCTGCAAATCACATTAGTTCTCGCAGCTAGCTGCGTTCTTCATCGACGCACGAGACAAGTGATCCACCGCTAAGAGTCGTACAGCTGGGCGATTTTACGTCCGCCCGGGACGATCGGAGACAAATTCACGACAGGGTTTTAACTTGCGCCACACCGCGGGTGCCGTTCAGTCGCTCCCGCGAGCGAGCCCCTAACCCGCGGCGCTGGTACTTTCGGGCGCGATACGCACGACACCGACACAGTCACGGGGGTCCCGCGCACGTCCGCCACCTTTCGCCCGCCGCGCGCGGATGGCCGCCTTTCATCGCGCCGCGCTACTGGGGTCGTCGGACGAGCGGGCTCCCCGCCTTTTCTCGCGTCGCGCCGTGTGACGCCGCGTCCGCCGAACTCGCTCCGTTGCGCGGCTCGGGAGTGACCTCATTTTCATCCTCTGTGTCACGGTAAATCATGCGCTTATAAGCTTTACAAACTTTTTGCATCCTGTAATCGGAAGAATATGATTTTCTTTTTGGGCCTTTTCTTTTAGTTTCATTTCCTTGCACTTTGATGCCAAAGTGTTCATTTGGGCGCTGCACTTGGAAGTGCATACTGTACTGGATTTGAGGGACTCTGTCCAAAGTCGAAACCTACACTTCAGCGCCGAATTAAACTTCAGATTTACCTCTGCATTGGAGTAAAGCTTTAGGTTATTTTAGTTTGTTGTACAGTTTGCATGTACTGTTGAGGCAGCATTACAAGATTTTATATATGGTAATGTACCGTAAATCCCGGACTATAAGCCGCTACTTTTTTCCCCAAACTTTCAACCCTGCGGCTTAGTCAGTGATGCGGCCAATTTATGTAATTTTTCTAATGGCCGCCAGCGGCGCTCAAGTACAAAAGGTAAGATTTAGACTGCAACTTCTAAGCTTGTGCACAAATTAAATTAGCGTAGACATATCCTCATCATGCAAATTTCAAAGAGAAAGGCACATGACGCAACTTTCAAGCTAAACACAATTGAGCAGTCCCATATAGAAGGAAACAGAGCTACTGTACGCAAACATTACCTTGCGAGCGTGATGCTAACGTGCTTCTGAATAAGGGAGCGTGGGACGACGTCTCTGTGTTACAGCCTCTTTCCCATACTGAAGGAAGACGACTTCAATGACGTCAGTTATAAGGAGGAAGATGAGGACGGTTTACCGAGCTTACTTCAAGTACTGCAAGTTTTTTTTACCAGAGCTGATTACTGTGTTGCGAGCGTGTTCCTAGTAGCGTTTTGCTACCCTTCACAGGCACGGTTTGGGATGAAAGTTATATTATTGTTAAAGCTTTAAAAACTCTCTCGGTGTACCGTCTTTCTTTGTAAATATGTGTAACCATGTATAATATGTATTTGCAACTGTATATTTTTGTAATGTATTTATTTTAGAAACTTATTCTGATATGTTTTGTACGAGCAAATGAGAAAGAAGGGGCGGGGCAAACGCGGGCTGACAGGAAGTGGAGTAAAGGTGAGACGTATTTGTGGACGCGGCCGACAATAGTGGATATATATTTTTCCCACCCTTACCTTTGGAAATATACACTTTTTTCCTTGGATTACTTTCAACAGGCACCTGGACTCTGCAGGTCTGCATTAAATATTAAGTACAGGTATCATTTTCCGATTATTTAGCCGTCTGTGTTCCTTGACCCGTGCTGGACATGAATTAATTTCGTGGTTTCATTGCATTTCGTCAATGTGGGCGCATGCGGCTAATATACAGGTGCGGATTGTGTATGTACAAAATCAGTTTTCCTCCTGAAGTGTGGTGGGTGCGGATAATAATCAGGTGAGCTCTATAGTCCGGAATTTACAGTATATGCGTACGCGTATAAGGCATTTAAAAAAAAAGTTTCGGGTATACATCTGGCTCGTTCCCTCAAACCAAGGTAAATGATCGGGTTTGGCTGGGTTCAGGCTTATATACCCGCGGGTTGGGGTGGGCTGAATTTTTTTAGGCCTGATCTTACCCCTAATATATATTATACAAATGACCTAAAGCTTCTTTTAAACTTTTGCAAATCAATGTAAATGGTCTGCGTTTATATAGCGCTTTTCAAGTCACTGAACACCTCCCAAAGCGGTTTTCAACGTGCTTCTCACAACACCTGACATCTCTTTGGCCTAAAAGGAAGGTTGTTTTTTTTCCAAATCAAACGTTTGCTTTATTCCAATTTCGAAATCTTCGTTCGGTTTGGAAATTTCGGATTTTCGGTACATTTGGGAATTTGCATGCTCGGCAGCCGATCAGTAGCCTGGAATGAATAACTTCCTGCTTCCGGATTTTCCAAAGTAGATGCACAGAGAACACAAGAAAAATGGACAAGTGGTTAGGAATCAAGCCAAAACTTCAGCCCCAGAAGAAATATTCAAAGGAAGCTAACAAAATTTATGACGCTACAAAAAGTAAACGTGCATTATAAACATCGTGGAGAGAAGTTCACATGGCTTGTAGCGGACGGCGCACCACAAACATTGCATGAATGAAGATGAGTAAATACTGGTACACGCTGATGGCAGATGGAAAACAGCGATGTCATATAAATGCAATGAATGTTATAAGTAGATTTAAAATAAACATAATATTAAAGTGTTGTTCTGTTATATATTGATTATCAATCCTTAATACTTTGCAACAATGTTTTGCGATTTGTCGTCTTATTGTGTTTCAAGTTGTAAAAAATGGGGCAGGCAACTTTATGGTGTCCAAACTCTTTGTTATGAGGTTCAGACACTGGTTTTAGTGATGACGAAGATGTGTTTAATAGCTATTTAAGGTTCATTTGGAGAGTTTCGGGTGTACGGGAACAGACTAAATAGTTTTTAATAATTTCATATCAGGGAAATTCGCTCGTTACACTACGAGCTCGTATTAAGAGGTACCGAAGAATAACTGATTTTACCCCGTAACGCTGCTGTATTCCTTCCAGTACTTGGACCACATGGGGCTTGCACTCCTGTTCACCCTCGATCAGTGCAGTCTCCGGACCACCGTAGAGGGTCACGTCTACTTCTGGAACAAACGCCCAGCGATATCTGCAGATGGATTGTGATAGTTTTGTTATTGTTTTGCTTTTCCAACAAATTTTAAACCCCTTCAACCCAAACTCGTTTGCATTTCAGAAGCTGAATAATGTATCTTAGTTGCCCCTGGACCACTTTAACCAGTGATGGGTCATTGTGACATTCGAGGACATTTAAATTTATAACTGGCATGAGAAATTTTTAGAGACAATCGTTATAAAAAAAAAAATGTTACCTATAAAGACACACTATTTCGGGCTTCGGTTTCCGCTGGTTCATTGGTTTGCAGAATTTCATCGTGCATTGAGTTCTGCATTCTGAACTGAGGAAAATGCTTTTTATTATGAACAAAGTTGGACCTCTCCACCCGCTAAACCTGCTCAGGAGTTACATGTGAGTCTTTGGCGTTCCCTAGTGGCTGGCTCCCTGGCGCTTTATAAAAAAATCTTTGATTTCGTTAAGACGGAACCGGAAAGTAAATGCAGTTTTCCATAACGGCCGCATGATGGTGGCAAAATCTCATGTTAAGTGAAGTGGATCCCGTCTTTAATTCATTCAGTTGCGCAATAGAACAGCAAAATTACTTTTTTTGAAATTATAATTTCACCACACAGTAGTAAATTGTAAAAATAAGTTTATAAAGTACAGTACTATTATTTGTTAAACACATATCGTAACTTGGGTTTGTTTTTGAGTAATTTATAAATAAATAAAGTTTTTTCTTCACAAATTTTGACTTGTCGCAGGGGGATTCTGCCTCCCGTAACGCGATAACTAAGGGATTGCTGTAATTCATATATGTAAATCAACCAACTTTGTGCATGTTACTAATGGTTAGAGGTCAGATCGAAAATGTCAATCATTAACTCAGACCGGGCTTCTCTGCTTTTTTGGGAATTTTTTTCTTGGTGGAGGATCTGCACAGCATGCACTTACTTTTACTCAAGTGACTATTTGGATGACTACTTTTTACTTCTACTTTAGTATCATTATTCTGGAGTAAAAGTACTTTTACTCAAGTAAAATCTTCAACAGTGCACCTGGGCGCCACGCATACTTCGGCGCCGAAGTGCATATCGATTAGAGGGACCGAGGCCGAAGTTAAACCGAAGCTGCACTTCATCACCGCATGTACTTCAGCTGAAGCGCACGCTTCAGCGCAGAAGTGCAGCTTCGGGCCCGGTCCATGAAATTAAGTAAATTATTCGGGCTCGGGCTTTTATAGCCGCGGGCTGGGTCAGTTCAGGCTGGATTTTTTTAGGCCCCATCTTACCTGTCTACTCGTGGTTGACTGAACTTATTTTCACAAGAATTTTGCAATAAAATGTTTGTAACCTAGTAAAAACAATGAGAAATACATATGGAGTATTCTTGACATCACGGAGTATTGGCTTCCCCAACGCCGCAGTCCAACTAGCAGGACGCATGCTTCACCGGCACGAACGAGACGGAGACTCCGGTAAAACAGGTGTGGGGGACTATGCGCTAAAATAACAGCCGAATCATTGACACACACAGCTCACTCGATATAGAGTTTCTAGCAGTATCCTGTAGACCCTTCTATCTACCCAGAGAGCTAACTGTGGTCATTGTGGTTGCTGTTGACGTTACACCGGATGCTAAAGTTCCACCGGATGCTAACGTTAGCATAGCACTAAATCTCCTGCCCGCTGCTCTCAATAAACAGCAGCTTGCACACCCTGACGGAGCTTTTATTGTTGCCGGCGACTTTAATCAGGAATGCTTAAGGACTGTACTTCCCAAATTCATTCATTACATGAACTGAGCAACCAGGGGAAAAAACACTGGACCGTGTGTACAGTAAAATCAAACATCTAGTTGGATCCGGCCATCTCTGTCTGTCCCTCACCCCCTCATACAACCCCCTCCGGAGGAAAACAAAGCCTATGCAACAAGGACAGTACAAACATTTTGGTCCTTTATTGCTTTGTTTTCCTAATCCTCACTGTAAAATGTGGACCTGGAGTGCTACGTCTAATTTTGTTGTCACAATATATCCCATGTTGCAACAATGACAATAAAGGTATATTCTATTCTATTTTATTCTATCAAACCTTTGCACTAACCCAATAACATCAAAGAAACTCATCTTAAAAAAAAGTTAGTCAGCCCTGATCTTAACGTTTGTATTTCTCCTAAATTTTTTGCGCAAATCCCATCGATTTATTTAGTTTTATTGGACTTATTTAATCTTCAAAGTGTAATTTTGAAAAGTGTCACAGCATTTATTAAGTTCTTACTACAACTTTTTATTATTTCAATCACGTTATGCACCTTAGGATTATATATTTGAGTGCAATTATGATCATATATAAAATTCTCGATGTAATCACCAGTCTTCTCAAAATATACCTTCATTTAGTTGTTATACAATCTCTACATTGTTCCAAATTATATTTTAGTCATCTTTTGGGATAAGTCCATGAGTCTTGTCAACATCAGCCAGACCCATTTTGGACAAAAACTTGGTGTTCGTTAGGGTTTTTCCACTAAAGTTAAGTTTTTGTCATAGCCCACCCTCTTAAAATAAAAGTGATTCTCAGCCACATTGCAAAACCATACAGCCTCTTACTCAAACACGTGGACGATATTCTGTTTAATAGCAGTGTAATTCTAATAAGAACCTTAACGGAACTGATCAACTCCAGCGTTTTTTTAACCGTTTTTCTCGTCTCACAACCCTCGAACAATAAGAATAAAAGGTCATTCTCCTTCAAAAGTCAATTCTCTGATGTTTGGTGAGATCTCCATCTTTCCTCATTAAAAATCTTCATATCAGACTCATTATTGCATTAGTGATTAGTATTTTATTAGAAGTATTTTTTACTGATTTAATTTTCTTACAAAATATGTATGTTTATTTTCTGTCAAAGGTTGAATATGACATTACATATTCTACAACTGTTTGGGGAAAAACAAATATATCAGAATAAATTCTTGCGTCTTACGAAGCGAGCGTTTTCGGTCTTTAAACTTCAAATTGAGCTCACCTCAATTTTTCAATCAGACCCTAATCCCATAAAGTTGAGTGTCCTAAGATTTGTGCTGTTCTGATTTTTGTTCCCCTGATAAGGCGAGTCTTTTCATCTTTTATTTCTGTGTTTGACTGTAATAAGTTTATTATATTTTTATTAAAAGAGACCTGCAGTGGAGATTGCATAGTGTGCCGGGTGATTATTTGGACTAATATACCTCAGTGTTATTCATCGTTTTGACTATTCATCACTGTTTAGCACCATTGGCCAAACAAGTTGCTGTTCTTTGATTGCCACACTATTTAGGGCGGATATGCTTTTGTAACAAAATCAGTTTATGAAAAAATGGCTTGAGGGATGGCTTTAAAAACGTGTTGGAATTTACTTTATAAGGTTTGGGTCCACCCCTATTCTCCTTGCAAGTTCAATATTTATTGGTGGCTTCGCTCCTTATCGAGTCTATACTTAACTATAAACTTATGAGTGTTGAATTGTATTCACTTTTAAAGTTTAGCCTTGCATTCAACATTGAATTAGTAAGGTCACAGCACATCTTTTAAAGGGACTACTTACATCTGAAAGAGTGGCATCCTCTCTGGAGGGAATGCCAAGGATGTGTCTAAGAACTTGCAAGCCGACAGGTACATGTCTAACTCGGCCTGGGAGAAATTCACAGGAGCATTCTTGTCATGGGGTCCACGTATAACTTTAGCCAGCCTAAAAACAAAGTTATTATGATTAGTCGTAACAGTCATCTTTAATGACATGGTCAGCATTCAGGAAATCAAATCGTGAGCTCACTTTGAGACATCTTTCTCTACCAGCAGAGCTTTCTCAAGACGAGAAAATATGCGAATCTGAAAATAAAGCAAACAGTTGTTTGAATGTTTATACGATATGGAAAAAAAGTAAAGATCTTAAAGTTTTACCAGCTCTGTGACCATGATAGGCCAAAGAGATGTCAGGTGTTGTGAGGAAATCCGTAGTAGGAGAACACGGAACATCAGAAATATCTGAGCGGAAACTGCAGGGCTGGGATTCATTCTTAAAGCTTCGGTGAGGCGCTCTGTTAAAACAGTTTTTTGATCATCAGGATAAGTAAATGAGGAGAGGTTTGCTCAGTTCAAAATGTATTAAGAAATGAACAGTCTTAAATTTTTATGGTTGAATTTTGATTGTGAGAAAAATATTCAATTCACAAAAGCATAACGGTAGATATGGCACAAACACACACCGTTGTGGAGTGTATATATTTTAAAAAAGAAACCTAAAAACAGATGTTTTTTTGTTACAGTAATGTCCACAACAAAAAACAAAGATTCCCTTTCCTAGTTGACATGATGTGAAATACCACTAGTGAAATCTGTTCTTGGTGGACACTCATATCAGAGGGGATAAAGTTTATATTCAAAAGAGGTGTTTTACTGTGCTGTCGTTTTTCATGTATGGCTTCACCATTTGTGTGCAAATAATTATAACAACATTTTAAAAGTAAAGAAAACACAGGCAAAGAGACACGTTTTTAAGATGTGGGATTAAAACATTTTCCTTATGTATGTTCATTTTGACAGATTAGTTTATAGTAATGATAAATTAACCATAAAACTGTGGGCTGTTACTTTCCTTTGTTAGAGAGTACAACTTACAACTACGAAAGACCATCAAATATAATTTCTCCCTCTGTAGATTACACCCAAAAGCAATGTCACACACCTTGGATAAGGGGTAGATAGAGATGGTATTGATCGAGTTCTCCACTGAACATGGCAAAAGCCTGGCGCTTGAGGAGCATAGGTTTCTGGTCAACATTTGCAAACAGCTTCAATGAGCTACTCTGCATGCCTAAGGAAGGCAAAATTAATTATAGCAGTAATACAACTGTCTCTACTGATCAAGGCGAGTCTACTCACTCATAAGATCTTTAAACATGGTCTTCTCATGAGTCAGCAAGTGGTCGATGATGGCTTTCCAACTAGGTAAAACACAAAAAACAAAGATTAGACACTCTCTGGGAATCAGTCACTGATGTAGAGTCATTGATCCAACATTTAAAGTGATCAATATAATGTGAATTACCAAAATTACAAAAAGCTGAATGTCCACAGTAACTATACCTATAAATACACATGTCAATGATCACAATAACCTGGGTGCACAGGATGCATCCATTGTGAAGAAAAAGGGATCCATAAAGAGCTCAAAGACCTCTTTCCTCCAGGCTCTCTTGGTGTAAGCATAGCCACTCAGGCTACTCAACAGCTGGGCTCCTGCCTCAAAGCTGGGCATGTTGTAGGCACTTCAAAGAAAAAACAAGATCTTAATTTTAATTTATAACCACCTTAAAGGAACTGTACAGAATTAGAAACTATTTCGCACGCCGCAGCCATCTTCTGGCTTGTGTCATCATTGCAGCCTCTGTCAAGCTCCTTATGTTGCACAAACACTCGCCTTTCTTCGACACGCTCAAATAAAAACTTTTTTTCAACTTTCCTGGGGTTTGTGTTGGCATTTCGATTATACAGTAATCAATTGCTGAATCGCAGTTAACTTTTTATGGTTTCAATATTGTGCTGATTTTCATCATGCTTTGTGTTCTGCAGCAGACAACACAAAGCAAATGCTTTGTGGAGGTCTGTGTGTGTGTTAGGTGGGCATGACTGTCTGTGTGCGCGACTGTAATAGACTGATGTATGCCAACCGTCAAACAGCCGGGCGGGCACACAAATCAATGTGTCCAACCAAAAACAAACTGTGAAGCAAAGACTCAGAGCAATGTCAGAGTTGTGCAACTGAATGCTGATCATCATCGGGTGTTTAATGGAAGGAAAATATTTATGCGGTGTCCGGAGATGAAGCAAAAGCTGGGCCGCAGGTCCAGCCTACTGCTGCGACTGTTGTAGAAAATAGACTTGCATACATTTAGAAAGAAATGTAGAAAGACTTGCTTACAGTTGTGAGAAAAGTCATGTTGACATCATTTCGGGAAGGTCCTTGGCAGACAGTTGAGTTTCCTTAAAAGGGCATGGGACCTGCAAGGACTCTCTGAGCAAACTGAGGCGAAAAACATGTCCTAATAAGGGTACGACAGCATCTTCCTTGATGTTACGTTAGGACCGGGCCGCCTCTTGGGTTGTACTCAATTGAAGCTATAAAAGCGTTGTTATGTCTAAAGTTCTCTGAGTTCTTTGGGATGATGCAATAAAGAACTCCCTCTCATGGCAGCCTCCGTGCATTTGTTGAACCACGTACAAGAAGACTTAATCGATTATCGAACCTGCATTTTCTCCAACACGACTACCTAAGAACTTTCACAAGGCTCCGCTGTTGAGCCTTTATCTGACCAGCGCACGATCCATTACCCATAAAACGGATGACCTAAAACCCGTGGGAAAACGCTACATTTGTGACAGTTATAATCTAATCATCGCAAAAACCTGGCTCAATTGAAAGATCTTCGACGCTATCGTGCAGCTAGCTAATTGCTTTGTATATATTAAGTTGTTCTTTTGTTGCAGTGGGATAAATTATACGTTACTGATATGTAATAAATAAATAAAGGTTTCTACTTTGAGGTTTTTGACTATTGCAGACCTTTTTTGGAACTAAAACCCTGCAAAAACATGGATTAATGTCTTTGAAATGGGCCTTTTCTTACACCCTTTTTATACTAAACTAACAAATACAAAGAAAAACAAACTACAGGGATGAGCATGAAAACACTCTCCACCCCACAGCTCCCTTCCAGCAATTCCTTCTGCCTATTGTGTTCTGCCCCGGACAGCTCAGCCAATTGTAAGATAAAGATTGGCGCAGAGGGGAAAAAAAGGGTTTTTGAACTCAGTTGGACATTGTTAACACGTAATAGTGAATTTTCTGCTTTCAACTTTTTAAGGACACCCCAAACAATGCACCCCATGTTTAAAGTACAGCGACTTGGGTTAAATATAATAAAGTACTTACCTGTGATTCTTCAAGTAAGGGAAAACGTAGTACATAAGACGAGAAATGAGAGGCACTGCTTTCTCCTTCTCATCACTGCGGTACACCATATCAAGAAGTGGTGCTAATACCTACAAAGTGGGCGTACATTAGAAGAGGTATGTGTAGAAATTATGATTTGATCCTCTACCAAATTTGTAAATTTGTTTAGTACAAACTAACTAGCGTAAAACACTGATTTTTGGGGAGAAAGGGGGTGGGGGGGCGGTTGGCAAAATATTATTTCTGGGAAAATGTTTGAGTTAAATGGCACTTACAATTTTTTGATTCATACAGAATAAGGATATAAAAGTTACCTCAGCCAGGAGGACAAGGGCCTGCACACTGTAAACTGAGGGAGCTGAGGATGAAACCATAGTGCTGGCTTGAGCCATTGAGTCTGTTGAAAGGAAAAAAAAAAGGTTAGCTCCTCTTCAGACACAAATACTTTTACCTTTAAAGCAGAGGCCATAAAAAATAAAATATGGGTTATTCTTTTGGGTATTTCAGAAAAAGTATTTGCTAAAAGCCTAACTGGTCAACAAGTGTTCAATTATTAATGGGATCATTGATAATGCATATATTATGCATTTGCCATGAAGTATTATGCTTAGTGAGATATTCTCGTTACGAGGAAGTTGAGTGAACACTCTTGTCTGCAGAAAAAGGCAATTTCTATTGTAACTGCACAGCGCTCACATAAATTGTAATCTTTACGACCAGACCAGCGATCTCAAACACGGTTGAACCAGGACATTGGTTTGTGGTCTTAATAAAAAAAGATAAAGAAAAAAGAATGTTTGGTAATGAACAGTTTAAAGAAAAAAAGGCAAATCTTGGGCAAATTTCTTTTTTCGGCACGAGAGCACTCTGACGTATCTTGTTTCCACAGAGAAAATTGCAGTGCATTATGAATACAATTTGGAAACGTCAATAAACAACTAGACATGTTGAGGAGCAGGGAAAATACCAGATTTACTGCTGAGCACCTTAAAGCCTTACTAAGGGTCTTAATTACATCCCCGAAAAGAGATGCTGCTGGATCTCTACCAGCAAGAAGTAGGCAAGAGAAGCCACGTTCAGAACAAGTCAGGTTCTCTGTTATTCATGTCATTCATGTTAATAGGGTCTGTAAACCTTTTTCATGGCCACTTTTTAGGAACTTTCAAAGCCAATATTTTAATTTCTCCGTTACCACTAAAATATTAACATATGGGATTTTAATCTTGTGTTAGAGAGAGAGATATACAAGAGATACGAGTAGGAGATATGCTTTTTGGATCTTAAATAAATCTCAAATATATTTGTGGATCCGAACAATATGTGCGTAAATATTTACGAGACAAATCTCTCCCCATATGGTTTTTGGGTAAAATGACAGTGGGAGCTTACATTTTCAATTGCAGGAAGTCCTTCCATCACAATTTAATTTTTTGCATAACCCATGATAAATGTCCATTATTGAAACATTATCCTTGCACTAACACACAATTCATAGTGCCCTGTTAAGGTTTAGCATCCAACAGTCCCATTTAACACAACCTGTATGGGTTGCGATGACGCAATACAAACTCATGCCAGCTGCCGTTGATCAAAAGGGAAAAAGAAATGCAATGGCAAAAAGAAGTCACCAGAGAGCAGAGTCAGTATTATTTTTTAGCAGAATTGTTGAGAAACATGGCAAAAATTTCAAGCATTTGCACGCACTTCACACAAAATTCAAGCATACTTAAGAATTTAAAGCACCTGTATGAACCCTGTGTTAAGAAATTATATATAAAATGCCCAACTCACAGCCATATCCTCCTAGTGGGAGGTGGCTAGAGTCATTTCTGACTCTTTTTTTGGGGGGGGGAGATTGATTCAGAGAAGGGGATTCCCAGCCCCCTCGCTCAACCCAACTGAGGTTTTGGGAGTCATTAGGTGACCAAACCCCCCCAATTCCAACCCCTAATGCTGAACGCCAAGCAGCGAGGCAACGGGTACCAATGTTTAAGTCTTAGGTATGACTCGGCTGAGGCTTGAACCATAACCTCTCAGTCTTGGGGCGGGCGCCATACCCCCAAGGCCACCGAGCTGGTTAAGAAATGTACAAATTGTTAATACAAACAATTGAACGGAATAAAAAGAATAGACTTTTTCCTGATTGATTGATTTCCTTATTAATTTGAATGTGCTTATTTATTTTTTAGTCTTATTTTGTGTTGAAAGTAATCACATTTGAGAACATTGGAATGTTTTATGAGAGCTCTTCTCGTAAAAAAAAACCTGATGCGGCCCAGCCTCATCCAGACTCTTGTTTTTATTGGCTCCCAAGGCAATTTGATTTTAAGGCCCCTGATCTAGACCAGTGTTTGTCAGCTGGTGCGCCGCTGGCCTTTGCCTTGGCAAAAAAAATGTTAAGAAAAAAAAATCTGAGACTCAATTAAATAATGAAAAATAAGTACTGCTTAATTTCTTGGAGACACCAAGTTATTCAGTATTTACCTGTTGATAAGCTAATTCGAGGAACCGTTCATTTGTGAAGTTAAATAAATTTGAATTGCGCTTTTTATAAAGTTGGAGTTTGTGCATAGTAACTGGTATAGAAGAAATTCGTTTTTCCACTCACAGTGCAATGTTGATTGTTTAGATTCAGTGGGTGAAAAGTGTTGTTGTTTGGCAGGTCATTTTGGGGGGAAAAAAGGTGAATGTGTTCTTCTATCTCTGCATTACACTACACAATCTTTTTGCAAGTTAATAACCAGTGGTCTAAATGAGTGTCTCCTTTCTTGGTTTGCATTATTATAAAAGTTATGATAAACCTAACAGTTACCTATGTGATCCCCATCCACATCGTCAGCCTCCTCTGATTCAGCGCACACCTGCGGCTGAACTTTGACTTCTAGACTGCGGCTGAGCCAACTGGTCTGTTCGAGAGACGAACCAGCAATTCCCCCGACAGCTTCCAGGATACGCTGAGTAACCTCCTGCACGAATGACACCATTGTTATCAATCGAATCAGTTCTAATTTCACCTTTTTGTCACTCAAGTACATGAATGAGAGTTCTCTTTGAACCTGTAAATCTCGCGTATCCTTCTTGTTGTCCAAGTTAGGGAGTCGATTGACAACCTCATTAAGGATACTGCAAGAAAAATGGATAAAATGTACTTTTAACATTACCATGAAATAGCTAGGGGTAAATTAAACTATACATGTCTGTGCAAAAACGAACCCCAGGAGTAAGAAATGGCCAGGTGGTGCCAGATTCAGTGGGACAGATTCCCGTAGCAGACTGACGACAGGGGCGATGTTCTCCTGCAAGGCTTGTGCTGTAACACTATCATTGAAAATAGATAAATCGACCAATGCAATCCTGAATTGGCATAGAATAAAGGTTAAGATTGATTTACATCCGAGATCTTAAGGTTTTAACTTTTTGATTGCCCGAAAATGTTATGAAAATTTAAGAATTTACTTGTAAAAAATTGCAGTGGATAAACCACGACTCACATCGGGATGAAATGTGTTCAACTTAAAGGTTCGAGTATGTTGAACAAAACATACCTCTTTATGTACGTGTACGTGAACTGGAGCATCGGGATGTCTACAAGGGTTGACTTCTAATTCAATGAAGACATAATAAAGACTGTTACTCAAAGGTGTGTGCCAATGCAGCTTCTTAGGAATAGATTTTAAAGACACCTGATCGCCTTTTAACTGGTGTGGCTTTTTCACCACTTCCTTGACCAATTGTAAAATTGTGTCAGTGTGCAAGGTGTTCAATGATTTCACCAGCTCTACAATCGTTAGATGAGACTCACTGACCACGGGTAGTACCTAAAGAGGAAAAAAGGCTTTTGAATACTGCAAATTCTCAACGGAGACTGTGTACTGAAACAATGCCATTCTTACATTGTTTGCGGGTCTCCTTTTACTTTTTCTGCTGCTCCAGGCTGCTCCCAATGAAGCCATGAGCGGAATTCCGTATTGTCCAGTCAGAGGAAGCAAGAACTGTAATATGCGCTGTCGTAGAATCTAAACAATTTTGGCAAATGTAAGTGACATTTTTAACTATATTATCTTTTAAATATAGGACTAACGAGTATAGTACTATAGTCTTTAGTATGAGATTGAGAGTCTTTTATCCAACCCGTTACAGTGGCAGTCAAAGTGATACCAGCAAAGAGGTCATTAGCATTACCTGGTAACTCAGTTGAATATTTTGTGTAGATTTGATGAAAGTAAACAAACAATCAAGATTGTAAGCCAGAAGTAATTGAAAAGTCAACAATAAAAATTGTGGGGCCAAATCCACAAATTAAGTAAAAGGTTGTTACGTCATGTAATGCAAAATGTAACAATATACCTTGGTGCTTTTAAAGAAGACAGATGAACTGTGCTTGCTGCTTTGGGTTGAGTCCGGTGCTCGCTTGTGGAACTCTTCCTTCAGAACCACACCCCATAGCAAGGCCATGCTGTTTAACATGTGCGGTAGCGCCTCCAACACGGTGCTGCGCGCATTACGGATGTCAAAAGAATCACAGGCAATCAACTTCTGAGAGGACAGGCATTTGGGAAAAAAAAAGAAAAAAAGAAAAAGAGGGGTGTTATAGCAACATCAAGTCCTAGCCATGTTTGCTTGTGTACGGCATTGCATTATGCATAACACTCACTCTCTTGTTGTCAAGCAGACAGAAGTGTGTAATGGTGGTCAGGCCTTCTAGAAGGGTCAATATGTAGTCTGGTGCGATATTCTCACGCCTGTCAGTTAAACAAAATGCAGGGAAACAAAATTTACCTTGTAGTGAAGTTCTAAAGCAGAGGTCAGGAGCCTTATTGCCTTTAAGAGCCATAAAAACATATTATATATATATATATATATATATATATATTTTTTTTTTTTTTTTTTTTTTTTTTTTAGAGAGCCGCACCATATACTTTAAGGCAAAATTCAACAAAACCGGCAGACCAGCTCTTCAGACAAAAGTCAATACTTCAGCACATTTTATTTCACTGTGCGATGTTTGACGATTTTTGAAATAATAATGCCAGAGTCTGTGTGCCATATCAACAAATATACCACATTAAACTGTTCTCCCTCCCACAATTACTTAAGATCGTTGAAGCTCATTTTGACTGACATTTTTTTCATAAATAATGGTTTCAGAACAAGGTGCAAGAAGAGTTCTTTTGTGATAATGTCACAAAATACTCCAAGCAAAAATACCAACGTATTTACCTTCAGTGCAGACAACGCAGGGTGAGGAGGAGGGCGTGCGCCCTATGTATAGCTTCTCCCATTCCTACCGCTCACCCAATCAAATTGCTTTTAGTGCTTTGCTAAAGCTTTTGTTGGGTGGCTTTTTATCATCAAGTGTCTCAACAATGACGATTGTTTAATGAGCTTCCATATAAAGGATTATTTAACGATTTACAGACAAAACGGGGTCTGTTGGTGTGACACCTTAACTGTAAACAGTAGTTAAAACTGTGTTCTGTGTATACTGGACCAAACCCTGCAGCAGTCATTATTGTCTCGGCATTGCAGGAGTGACTATCGGCACCTGCACTTAAAATTACAGTAAATTACCTCTGATTTGTTCTTCCTCCGTCATGCTCACAGAACTTCACCAAGTCATCCAAGTTCCTGCAAATCTGGTTGATGAGGGGGGCAACAATGATACCCAACGAACGGCCTAGATAAGGCAAGGAAGAGCACAGCAATGACACCCAGTGCGGATGCATAGCGTAGCCATACTGTGGCTGCAGAGCCCTGGTGGTGGCTGAAACAAACATTCCCTGGGCGACGATAGGGTGGCTTTGGATGTACTGAGCTGCCTTGATGGACTGCTGGAATTGGACAGCTGTTTGCCAGCCCAGGGTGAGGGCGTTACTTCCGGTTGGAGATTCTGCAGGCTGACTGGCACATCCGCTGGATCCACCCCCACTGGGCATCACATGGTACTCCAAAACTATTAGAGCCTGAAGAAACTTGAGTAACTCCATCTGTAAGGGGTATTGCTCTTGCCCTTCTCCCTTCCCAATGTTCACAAGACATTCCTCAGACAGTCCATCATCTTCAACAGACACCTCAAGACTGCTGGATGCTCCCTTATCTGTTCCCTTTTGACTTATATACATGGACATCGATAGTGTAAGCAGAGCATACTGCTGCACTTTACATTCCGTGAGGAGTTTGCGAATCTGCTCAATTCTGCCTTCCTTTCCTTGTGCCATGATGGTGAGCTGGTCTACCATACGTGTCAGTACTTCCACACTCTTCACTTGAACATCTCTATTTCCCTGCAAGTCGAATGGCCCGAGGTTCTGGTAAGAGGGGTATTGAGAACAGAGAAATCGCAAGCACAATTTCATAAGCAGCTCGATGAGGTGCGAAGGCGGCAGAGAGGGGGAGGACGAAGGGGAAAGCAAAGAACCATAAAAGCTTTTGCCATCCTGAGCTTGCTGGTGGCGCTGCAAAAGATTGGAAACAAGGTTAAGGTGTGCGGCAGAGCTGGTGTCAAGTGAGGTGGTGGAAAATGCCTTGACTAGAGGGCACTCAGCACTACTCCTCAGCAGGCTATCTAGTAGCGCCAAACCTTGGAGCAGATGGCGCCATCCGCCCACTGTCTGATACAGAAGCACATGATGGAACAGTGAACCAATGGCCTCTTTTTTTTCACGCTCCTGTTTTAGGAGACGAGATTTGGCCGTAGCTTCCAACTCCAGATCCTCCTCATCCTCGCTCGACAAGGAATCTGATGCTTGCGTACGTTCTGACTCGACTCTTTGTAAGCCGTTGACCAATCCAATCTCCTCTGTGCCAGAGCTGGAGTTCTCTGTGGACACTTGGGGCCCGCTGGTGTCTGCTGATTCGGTGTTCTCACTCTTAATGGTCTCCTCCTCAGCCTCCTCTACGTCCTCCTCAGTCTCTTCGCTCTCACTCCTGGATGCCGCCAGAGCACTGTCTAGACTTGACAACTCGGGACTGCTTTCTAATTGAAGCCACAGAGATTCCCGATCTATGACATTCCAAAGATTTAAAATGTGGCTTTCAACATCCTGGGCGTTTTCGGATTTCGCTGACCAGCGATTTCTGTTATTTAAAACCTTCAGGTTGCCTTTAAAACAAAACAAAAATTCATTTGGTAAATTACTTTTAGTAAAATAATTTAAAATAATTCAGGAAAAAAACACTTGTATTACGAGTTTGAAATGTATGTACAGTGGTACTTCTTTATACAAGCACCTCTAAACATGAGAATGTCAATATACGAGTTTTACAACGGAAAATCCAGTTCAAAAGGAATCCCAGAGGCTACCACTAGAGACCGCCCGTGCAGTTTGCTCATGTAAACTACTCCAGGTAAAAAAAATAAAAGATTATGCTGTAAAATGTGTTTGAGTTTACACACTTTTGAGGTTAAAGAAACTTAAAATTTAAGTGAACAGTAAGTGCTTATGTATCATTAACAGTCTCTCAATCTCATACCTGTGAACCTCTGCCAATTGCTCCTCTTGTTAATGTTTGCATAGCAATCTGCGATAATGTTGTCGTCTGCTACCAGTGACCAAGACTGTCCAATCAAGAGCCAAAATGAGTAAGACAAGACCGGTCTTTTTAAAAGAAAATGTTCCAGTGTAAAAACTGTTATAAGGCGTACACAATTAGGAAAACGCATAAGTTGACAGCTATGTGATCTCCTAGACTTTGTTTGCCCCACGTGCACACATTCGTTACGACGACCCCCACCTTTGTAAGTGTTCATAAAAAACTTGCATTTGATATTTGTAACATCATATTCTTAATCCCATTATTGTATCATAATTATTTAGGGTTCACTTAAATACTTTATTTAATATCAGGAACATTCGCTCGTTACACAACCAATTTTAGCTATGAGCATGATCCTGGAACAAATTAAGCTCGTTTAAGAGGTACCACTGTACTTACTAAATGTAACCATTACAATAAAAATCATGCTATCCGGAAAAACGACTTGTACATTTTTGACAAAGTAGTATGTCTTAAGCGGAATTTAGTGTCAAAACATCAGAAGACAAAAGATGACAAACTAACCAGTTGTGACATTTTGTTTGATGGCCTGAATGGAGCACCGCTGAGTTGACGGGTGTAGCAACAAAAGCAGGATAGGCTCCAAGACACGGATTACATCATTGAGAGACAGAGCTCGCGCCAGCCAGCTTTGTGCTGCTGCACTTATTGAACTGTCTGTGCAGCTTAAATTCTCCACCACAACACACAGTGACCTGAAAAAAAAGAGCAAAAGTTGTGGTTCAAGTAAATTCCAAAAGAAATTATTATAATTGCTACAGTGAGCTGTAAAGTCACACGTGCCTTTATATTCATTGAAAAATACCTAAAACCCAAATACAATGGAATTCATAAAAATATGATATAAATGCTAACCATTTTAGTGAAACACTATTGAATTCCTGGACAACAATCATGTTTCATTTAGAAAATGTCAGTTCAGTTTTTTTACATCCTCCCAATTAAACGAACTGAATATTTGAGAATGACGAACTCCCAATCACAAGGCAAACAGTTAAAAACGCATGCCAAAGATGTGTTTGCATTAATTATAGAATAAATTGATTAAAAATTATGAAAATACATGTTTATCAATGTGTCCCGTGCCATTCACTTGCAACCACTCCAGTGCAGCACCAGCTATCACCAAATTTCCGCATGGGATGGCTACAGTTAGAATATTCACTTCCTAAAATCAATTTGTTGATTTGTTGTATTACAGGTCAAACGAAGAAAATGAAGCAATCCAAATATGTGTTCAAATAAATAGTATCCCAAAAAGATCTTGGGGCATAGAGTATGGTGATCCTTTTTCTACACCACGGGTAGGCTAACTTTAATTCACGGGCCGCATTGAAATAAAAGAATTGTCAGAATTTCCAGGCCATGAAGGGAAAAAAAATGATTGATTTGCTTTTTTGTATCTACAAGTCCGGTCTGCAATTCGATACCCCGGCAATGTATGGAGGAAAAAAAAGAATGTAGGCCTATCCAATTTTTCTCATATCGTTGCTGCCATTATTTCAAAATGTTTAGGCCCTTTTTAGGTAAACATTCCATTCGTGAGATAAATAATAGATAAAAAAATGGAGATAAGACTTAAGAATAGCAGAAATAAACAAACCTGTAGACATCTAGATGTACAATAGATCGTTTGAGGTGTCCTTAAGAAGTTAAAAGTAGAATATTTTCTTTAAAAAGTACGTGTTAACCATGCCCGACTGAGTTCAAAGAGCCTTTATATATTTTATTCCACGGCGCCTATCTGCTTTTATCTTACTTTAGGCACCGCTGTTCCGGGACTCGCTATACATTATAAAGCAGGGGAGGAGGAGTGGAAAGAGATTCCATGCTCGTCCCCAGGACTTTTTGTTTGGGTAGCCTGAAAATGGGAAAAGTACAAAGAGGCCTGTTTCAAAGACAATCCAAAAGCCAACCCAAACCCCCCAAAAGATAAAACAAAATAGTTTGTTACTACTTGAAGAATGAGCTTATTGAGGCTGCAATCATAATTAAGCCAGGAGGGTGTGGTGGAGAGTAGAAGTTCCAGACACCAACTTCAAGTTTTAACATTTTATACAGAGTTTATTTTAAACATTTCCTTTTGCAGACCAGATTAAAAAGAGTAAGGTCGGCCACCACAGTTCTACACCAACCTGTCAAAAGCGCGGGAGTTCCTGTTTGAGTGCATCTCACGTGTCGAGTGCCAAAGGACAGAGAAGCGGTGAAGGGCTTCAAGGCGAACACCCTAGACCACAAAATCACAAGAGCTGGTGTTTTTTTTCTTATTTTCATTCTTGTATTTATAAAAAATATAAATTTCTTTCACGCATAAATAGCAGTTTAACAGTCATTTTCACCTTCTCCTTGTGTAACAGTGCATGGCAGATTATGTCTTCGCAGATAGTCGCTGATGGAGCCAAACAGTGAAGGCGGTAAAAGAGCTCCACGCAGGCAGTGTGCTGTTCACGACGCTCTGTGTCCAGCTGACCCCAAAGCACCATGGCCACCCTCTGAATAAAAACAAAATATTTTTCAGTTGTGCATTTGAGATTTCAAGGGTCGCTCACACATCTGCGTAAACCTGGTAAAAGTCTGTGCCCTCTTCAATTGCGCCAAGCAAAGCCGGAAAAATAGGGGGAACTGTGATCATCTGCAGCTGCCCAGTCAGGGGGTTGGAGTCAGAATTCTGGTAGCGTTTTCTCTTGTCCTTGATAACAAGAGCTAATGACTGGGAGTGGTTGATAAGCTCCAACAGAGTGGCCACTGCAGTGTGTTGGATTTTGTAGTCCCTTGACATGCAGCACAGGGTCATCAATGACTTTAGCCACATGGGTAAACTCTCCTCATTGCCTCCTGTGGGGTAAAAACGGATACTCTTTGTAAACAGAATCTATCATTGATAGAACGACTGTTTTCATTAGTGATGGCAAAATGAAGCCCCATATATGAGTGAAGCCCAGCAGGGAAATGCTCCACACACCCTCCCAGGGGCTTGACTTTGTCGCCAGGCGGACAGAAAATGTAGTGCATGATTGGTGCATTCAATATAATTGGGCGGTATAATATGCTCCGAATACAAAAAAATATTTGAAGAGTGTATTAATAGAGTATCAAAGAAAGAGAATATTGTGAATTGTTCTGTTTTACTTCGTGCATATGCAACAAGTGAATAAGAGAAATCAGGAGGTAAAGTGCTCATTTAATTTTATTTAAAAGCAACATTTTTTCCTAAGTTATTGGACCTAGGCGGATTCTTTTTTGGCAGAGAATTTCACCTGGTAATGAAAAAACTATCACATAGTACAGAAGAACCAGGATTTTGTAAATGAGTGATAGGAAGTTTGGTAAGAATTGGAAGTGCATATCACTGTGGTTCCCTGTACCAAAGGGGACTCAACTCTGTGGGGTTTTCTTTGGCACTTTTTTTTTTTTTTTCAAATCACACTTAAAGCTAGCTAATCATTTCTTGAATCAGTCACAAGGTACACCCCATTTTAAACGTCACCGCTTAATTCATCAACACACCTTGGCCCGCAGTTCATGAGCCACTCATCTAAAATACTCAGCACACACTTAACGGATTCAAACAGAGGAGCACATCACTAGTTTTTATTATCTTTGCAGATTACCAGGACAAATGAACAGGACAAGTCACTACTCACACATTAAAACATCAGACCTTAATTAATCTGAGACATTTTCTCTTTCCTGCTGTCATTTTCTAAATGTATGAAAAATTTTAGGGAGTCATTACTTATTCTTGTGTGGATAACAAATTCAGTGTTAATTTGGACCACAACAAAACTTTTTGAGAAAATGGTTTCTGAAAACCATCTACAATCTACCATGTATTCGTGACACCTATCAGCCCTGTGTTGGGTTTAAACAGTGCTTCTCAATTATTTTCTGTCATCCCACCAACGCCCCCTAACCTAACTTAAGGAATAATAGTTGTTCTTGTAGTTCTCATCTCATTTAAAGCTTGAGTCAATAGAAGTGCTCCACAATAAACCTGTGGTTTTTAGATTAGTGAGAGAAGTGGACCAAAACAAGTGTCTGACCTGCTTCTCTGAACATGTCCCTGTGGAGAGACAGGGCTTCCTCTTCACTTAAATAAACAGGGAAGGTGGTACACTCCAGAAGAAGGTGGCAGGTAGCAGTAAAGGCTTGTCGACATGCTTCGGAAATTTCCGCTTTGCTTCGTGGCCGGTACCCTGCATCCCAGTCCACACAACAACGTTGCTCTTGTTTCTTTTGTGTTTGTTGAACCTCAGAAGGAGGCTGATACTTTAACTTGTTTGGGTTGAATATGTCTGTCAGTCTTTCTTTAATTTCCAGTCCTCCTCTGCTGCTTAAAAAAGTATTTTCCACAGAGGCAGATTTAGGATTTTCCACCTTTGCCTCCACATCCTCCACCTGTACCAACAGGTGTCTAAATCACAAAAGACAAATAATTTGTTTAAATTAATTCAATGTCATATACTATTCATTTCTCACTTTTAGAATCAGTGATGGCTGATGCAGGTGCCTCAGAGAACTGTAAGGCTGGATGCAAGATAATATAAAATGTTGAAACGCAGTAATATTTTAGTGAGGCCTTTTACACACAAATGAAGGGAAAAAAATAAATAAACAGGGTGTTTTCTTAAAACTGTACAGACTTTTGCCTCGGAATTGCATTTCAACTCATTTGCTACAAATGGCAACCAAAGACGTTGAAAATCAGTCCTAAATTTTGCGCCATTGACTGCGTTAGACATCAATCCTTCATTTTTGATTTAAGTGGGTTAAACCTAGGCTTTACTGGCAGAATAAGATAGTTTAGAGGCATTGGCGGATTTTGACGTCAATCCACCACTCAAGTATGTTAGCTGCGAAGGAACTGATCTGGAAAGCAATCATTTAATTTGGGTTCTAGCTCTTGTCAAATAGGTAGTTTACCTTGCAGCTATAATGGCGAGAATGTCCTGTAGACATTGTGTTGTGGTGTCAACACTGCCACCCTTTTTCCAAACTCCATGACCATTTTTGCAACCTCCATTTGAGCTGGAGCCCACTACAGAAAAGATTTGCTGGTCTGATGGCGAGGCACTAATGCCCAGCCCGCTGTCTTCTGATCGGAGGGTCTGGTAGGCTCCGTTTGTAAGCTCTGCTTCATCAGCATCTCTGTGGTGACCGTTACTTTCAGCAACACCATCATCTCTTTCGCCTCTCTGCTCAAGATTCTGTATAAATATAGATTTTACAGTGACATGAGATTTAAGAGAAATGCTATACAAAACGTGATTGAGCAATCCCCAACCAATGCGGTGTACTAAGCCAGGGGTCGGGCAACTTATTGTGTACTACGGACCGGTTCTATGTCTGATATCATTCTCACAGCCAGGCCCACCCATTACATCAGTGATAATAACAATAATACTGTAAATGTAAATGCATTTGTATAGCGCTTTTCAAGTCACTGAAGACCTCCCAAAGCGCTTTACAATTCACACACACTAATAATATTAATAATACGCACAAAACCACTGTGTTATCACAAGATCAGCGGTGATCTAAATGACATGGGAAAAGGCACTAGATATCTCATCACACTATTTTTATTCATGGTACCACGTATTCTCAGCTTTCTTAAGGCACGCGTTATTGGGAATCAAGCCCGGATCTCAGAAATTACAACAACATTGATGACAGGGGGCTAAGGCATTCCGTTTTATCTGATCATCACACTATTTATACTCATGCTACCGCGTTGTCTCACCTTTTTTTTTTTTATCTCCAAGGTGCACGTGATTGGGCAATTGTTATACAACGTCGATTTGTCTGAACTCCTTCCCATAATGCTTAGTTACAGTGACCCATTGTAAATGTTGTAAGGGTACATTATGGGAAATAATTCGGCCAAAACAACCCTTGTGCGACGTCCATCTTCAAGATTAAAAAAAGGCGCAACAAAAAATATCTAATGCCATTTCATATTTCATCAGCGGTGCTTTTATTGCCGTGATCCAGCAAAGTTGAACATCTGTGATCGGTGGCATGGGTCTGTTGAAAGCATTTGCGCAATGGTTTATCATTTACCACCACAAAACCTCACAAATCGAGGTTAATACTAATAAAAACGGGTATTACGTGTGTATGCGAATAAATACAATATAAGCTAGGGCAAATATTATGCAGCTTATTTTCTTTATGTGCGCTCTAGTACAGACAACTAAAATATAAAGAGGAACTTGCACCAAGCACTTTCAATTCATGCCACCCTTTAGCCTGATATGGAAAAAATGCATGAGGTTTTTGTCCATTGTGAAAAGAGTTAGTTTGCCATAACGTTTATATATTATATTTCACTTAAAAAGTCTGAAAATGATTGTCATTGGCTTGACCACTGACTCAGACTGGCGTTTATATCTGGAAATTTTCAAACAGTTTTGGTTCAATGCTTTTTTTTAGCTTTATTTCAGACCAGTTAACTCCTTTCAAAAGCCACACAAAGCTTTTTGGAGTTTGGCACTACAGTATTGGATTAGGCCGCTAAATGATTCGGTGGGAGAATGAGTTGATTTGTGAATAATCTGAGACAAACTCATCATCATTCCTATATTGTATTTAGAGACTTCTGTAATGTGAAGTATGTAACTTAGCCAAAAGATGCTGAGACACTTCCTACCTGAGTTATAATTTTCTCATCTTCTTGCACTTGAACGTCCATGCCTTCTGTGTGTGCTCCTGTCTCAAAGTCCATGAATGCCACTGGCATCTGTATCTTACTCAGGACCTTAAAGCATGCACGCAGGGCCTGTGTGACATCCTCCAAGCAAACAGAGTCCATGTGGCCATGCAGGGAGCGCAACATCGTGCCCAGCATCTCAGGAAGGAAGTGGGACTGGATATCAACATACAGCTCCTGCAGAAGAGTACAATAAACGAGAAAAATATTGTTCGCGCACAAGTCAGAGTCACATTTAAAAGTGAAGATTTTTACCAGAGGAAGAACATCAAGCAGAAAAATGATGAGATTTGATACTTCTGTGACAGAGGGAGCAGGACAGCAGTTTTCATGCCAATTTTTTTCTGGATCAAGGTCGTCACTGTAGGTATATTAAAAAAGAAAAAATATATTCCAGTATGCAATTAACAGAATAGTTGGGCTTAAACAAAACATAGTGGTTTTAACAAGAAATGCACAATACTGCGTGGGTTGATAACGACTAGAACGACAAGATATGTCATCACAGTTATCGGCCCAAATGCAAAATAAATTGACCTGATAACTGCTACACTATAATTTTCAATCAGCCGACATTTCCTGTAAGAAATATTCCAAATATTTGTTCCAAATCATTATCTGCCAACACTACCTCATACGAATATAATGGTACTCATGTCTATGTTCTTGCACATGTCGACTGCACTACGTTTACTGCTCACCTTGCACAATGTCCGACCATTTCCTTTTTCTGCACTATGATGTCTATGTTTGCACCAATGCATATGCTGCCTTTTTTTTGCACTATGATGACTTTGCACCAAATGCAATATTGCACAACCCTTATGATACCAACGGTATCACGACAACACTGTTTGTAACATCCCACATTTCTTGTGTAAATACCATGTAAATTATACTTATAGCCTTATCCCCCTTGTTTTATAACCTTATCTTCTCTGTTCCTTTATCTTCTTGGCTCATACCTCACTGTGAATGTGTAAAACTGGAGTGTCATGCCCAATTTCGTTGTCACAATATGTTAACCCATTTTGTAACGATGACAATAAAGGTATATTCTATTCTATTCTATTCTATCTGTAATGTGCACTAGGCACCAGTCAGCTATGCCATTAAGAGCAGCCATTGTTGAGCACGCATCTGAATAAGTGTATTGTAAAAGCCTGTGAACTTTCGTGAGTTATTTGTTGTTTTTACATTTTTTTTCCCCTTGTCCTACTTTTGCGTAAGTCGATTCAAGCTTGGCAGCTCTGGGTGCACTCTTCGATATGTATTGACTGTAGCCAGTGATATCCGCAAACAATGTGTCTTAATCCAACACAATGTGTTAATTTTAAGTACTAGATATCTATGTATGGTACAATTTTGGATGTTTTGTACTCCTTTGGCGAGACATCACAGACATAGATAAAAAGTTTCCTGGTTGCAGCTTTGACGAGACCTAAACAGCGGTAAATGGCAAAAAGTTATGTTTGCTCAATGTCATTTCCCCTCTAGAAAGCAGCATTTTTGCATTCATTTTCAATTATCATAGCTAACAATAGATGTATTTTTTTTCCAGCCTATGCGTGTGTGATAATCAGTGATGCAGCACTTGCTGTTATTGATGTTTTGAAGTATTTTCACAAAATGTATGGTTTTACGCGAACTCCAAAAGACATTAGTACTTGGATAATGCATACAGCCATAAAAATATGATCATATATGCACTCTTTGCATTATTTAAATGTCAGTATTATGTTGCTCATAATAATAGCTTGTTATCATAATTGTTATAGTTTGTGATGACAAAGTAAGTACTAATCGATTGAGTGATTGTTGAAGTTAAGCTCTCATCTCTCCAACATATTGGAGACATGTTTCCCAGAGCAGTACATAATGTTATTGTCATTGTGGGCAAAAATAAAGATGTCGGTATATATCAAAGCCATATCAAGAATGCCAGAATGTAAGTGAGTTCTTGACTCTTTCTGGGAGATTGATACAGAGGAGGGGACTCCCAGCCCCCTCGCTCAACCCAATCGATGTGTCGCAACACCTGTCGTTGGGAGTCATTAGGTGACCAAAACCCCCAAACCCATGTTTGACTAGGCCGAGTCTAGGGGCCACCGAGCTGATCATAAATAAAGATAAAATAAAGATGCACATAAAAATAACTGGATTTATGGTGTGGGGTTTTTCATAGCATGCTTTTTTTTTTTTAAATAAAGGATTCCGTGTTTGGTATTGGTCTCTAGAGGCAGGATTTAATTGGCTATAAGTAGGGAAAAAAAAATGTTATAATAAACTGTTGTAAGAAAAAAAAATTTGATGTGAATACTAAGAAATAATACATGAATTATCATACCGATGTTATTTAAAAAAATTAAAAATAAGTCATAGCCCGAGAAATGTGTATTTCTTTCACATTGTGGAATCCATCACTAGTAGTTCGCCATGTTTGTCTTCTGTCTTGCTCCCTCATACCTTTCAGATTTAATTTCCCCCTATGTTCCAGTCAGGAGCCTTCATTCTGAAAATGCTGCTCTACTAGTGATCCCAAGAGCCAAGAAGAGATCGGCAGGTTCATGAACGTTCTCCATTCGGGCCCCGGTGTTGTGGAATGCTCTGCCCCCTGAGATTTGATCTGCAAACTCAGTTTAACCGTTTAAATCTGGGCTTAAAACAAACTTCTATTCTATAGCTTATGAATGCCCTGTATTACATGTTGACAATATCTCCTTGCCCTCATGTAGGTTTTACATCAGGGGATGGTGAAAGAATAGTCTGTGGTTTGCAATAGTCTGGTCTATGAAGCCCTTTGAGACTCCTTGTGATTAGGGCTATACAGATAAACTTGACTTTCTGCTTCCTGTGGAATTGCTTTTCGTTTGCATTAGACAACAGTGCCATCTAGTGGTCGAATATTACACACTAGAGATTTAAGGCAAACAACTTTTAAGCCAATTCAAAAATTGTGCAATAGTATAATTCGTGCCTCACCTGAGATACGTGCAGAAGCACTGCATCATGTACTCCCACAGGTACTCGCTGTTCATTGAGCTCACAAGCATATTCATTGTTTTTATGATCTCCATAGCGTTTTTGTTCTCTTTAATCATGCTGTGAAAAGTTAAGGTAAGCACCAATGAGGAACAATTTTATTTTTCCAACACAGTAGCCAAAATACTGTTTGCAAATTGACTGACCATGTACTGTGATCAAATAGAAACTACTGCCCTCACCTGGCTAACTGGTTGCCAGAAAGTTTTGAGCTTGTGATCGTATCCTCACCAATAATCTCTCGACAGTAGCTGTAAAAGGCTCGGACCACCTCTAACAGCACGCTGCTCAATATCGCCGGTCCTGGGCCAAAATACACAGTAATTATTGTCTATAAGAAATCTAATGTTTTATTTTGATTTCCTTTTGTGAATGACTTACCGAGTTCTGGTTTATCCAGTAGGCTAATTAGGATGCGAAAAGGCCTGAGGTAGCTTATCATATTCTCTGGTTTACTTTGCACATCCTTGTGTTTCAGGATATTAATCAAACCCTGAAGCAAAGTTCCCGACAGATGGAAATAGAAATAAGTTGAGAAATAAACACAGGTAAAACATTACGCAAACATAGCTTATGTGAAAAACAAGTAAAGTATTGAGTGGCCTCTTATAATTTTTCCGCAAGTCTTCATTCTTTAAGTTGAGCAATCTGAAGAAATATCAAAAACAATAAAATTTAAATATTATCCTAACATATTTTTTGTTCAAATTTCACAAAATGCAAAATTTGTTAAAGAGTTAGTTTAATAAATAAAAAACTGAATGATGCTAGTCTTCCTCTGAAATACATAACTGGCTATTCTTGAGACACATCATTAGAGGTATTTACAAGTATTTCTTTGCACAACCTGACCACTTTTCTCAGTTGCATGTTAGTCTGGTCTTCAAACGTGGGCATTTTTAAAAAAATGTTTTGGGTTCAATTCAGTTACAGTTAATTTGAAAATTCCCAAGTTACGACATAATTGAATTTACTAATGTTATAATACACCTACATGGTACAGTAATACCTCGCTTATCGCGGTTAATGGGGACCAAAACCACCCGCGAAAAGTGAAAATCCGCAAAGTAGCGACGCCACTTAAAAAATGTTTTAAAAAATAAATAAATACTTTTTTTTTTTTTTTTTTTAAATTATTATTATTTTTTGGACCTGCGAAGCTCTGAACCCGCGAATGTGGAACCACGAAGTAGCGACGCCCCTTCAAAAATGCTTAAGAAAAAAATATTATTATTATTTTTTTAATTATTTTATTATTATTATTTTTTAGACCTGTAAAGCTCTGAACCCGCGAACGTGGAGCCACGAAGTAGCGACGCCCCTTCAAAAATGCTTAAAAAAAAATAAAAAAATATTAATTTATTATTATTATTTATTTTTTTTTGACCCGCGAAGCTCTGAACCCGCAAACGTGGAACGGCAAAGTAGCGAGGTCCCACTGTATAGCCCTTTACAAAAAACACTTAATTGTGTTGCTTTACTTTGGATAAATAAAGGTTTTGAAAAAAACTATTTGGATGTCCTGGAGGACATGAAAAATTTAGCTTTATTTTTTTTAATTAGTCCAGTTTTCTAAGCACGATATTTTTTGTTTTTATAATTCATCTGCATACAGGGCAATATTTTGGAGTGCATTTTCTTTCAATCAATTAGGCCAGGTTTCTAAGCGGTATTGTTTCATATAATTTTGATACAAGCTGTGTAAAACATAACACTTTGTTTCCTTCAGTACCTCTATTGAAATTAGAATCATGTATAAGTCTGACTTTTTCATATTAATTTAGTACAATTTAAAAAGGCAAATCCATAAAATACTACTTTGAACAGTGAAAAAATGTATGACCATATTTACATATTTTTTGTTTCATTCTGCATTATAAAAAAAAAATTGTGTTGCCAAAAAATGGGTCAAACCAGAAATTTGAAAATAACCGATACATATTTTTTTAACTTGGAAGGAATTGTCCTTCTAAAAATGTTAAATTATTTACAGTCAATACTTGCGAGAAAGACTCATCAAATAATATTATAACGTGTTAAATTAAGAACATTTATACTTAAGCACAATTCTCTAAATCTTGATACGTTTTACACAGCCTGTATCAAACCATATATTCATAACACTTCATCAAATCATGCATTTTAACGCTTCATATTTATTCAGATACAATTGTATTAGTGTGTACATTTTTTTAAACCCAAGTAAAAGGTACCTGCACAATAAGATCCTTGGAGTATGTGTTAAAATAAAACAACATATGTTCTTCCGAAGACGACGAAACAGTTGGATGAGGAGCAACCATTTCCCCTTTAATGTCCGTTCCTGGGGGGAAAACAACATTGAAAACCAAACAGTGTGAACCAAAGTGAGAAAACCAGAAATTGACTAAACATTAGCGTGGACGTAGTGAGTCATCACTTAACACTTTATCATGATCTGTTTGTTACCTAGAAGCCAAGCATAGAGCCGCCTGTTGAGAGACATGTCTCTACGGAGTAATGTAAGTGAAGCAGAGGAAACCACAGTGGTCATTTCATCAACGCTGGTCATCATGCCGGCGTCTTTTGGATCCTTAAACAAAAAAAAAAAAAAACAACCACTTGAGAGATCAAATTACGAGGTTTTTTTTTTTAAATAATTGGTTATTTGTGTCTAATAAACTCAGTGGAGTACAATTTATCTGTATCTGGCTTGTTGTTCAAGGCCTCAATAGAAATGTATTTGTTAAACACAAAAATTACAGATTTACATCAAATTTGCTAGGCCAGCAGTGTTCATCCCTGCAACGACACACAGACAGTTTAAACTGTGGACACCTTCAAATACTTGGGATAGCACGAGACGACAAACTCCCCTTTGATTAGCACACTGCAGACTTTCAAAAAAAGAGTCAACATCCGTAACCTCAAAAGACTATATTGCACCTCACCTCCTGTTACTACTGTAACAAAGCATTGTTCACTCCATACTCCTGTACTGCTCTACATGTTTTTTTTCCAGCTCTCTGTAACGAACCGGACCAAACTCCAATGAATCACATACACAGCAGCTAAAATCATCGTCCTACCCACCCCCAACCTCTCAGATTCAAAGGACAGGTACATAATCTGACTGGCAAACACCATAATCCAGAATGTCACTCACCCACTACACCAATAATTTTTACCGCTACCATCAGGGTGCAGATACACAACAAGTAGATTTAGGAGGAACCGCCTCAAAAAAAATCCTGATCCTCATGCCACTACCTTTCTAAACAATAGGCCCCACCGACCCATCAAATCAGTCTGCCCTCATTGTCCCACTGCCATGTACGTTTGTCATTCTGCTGCTTATTGTGTGTGTAATGTCTATTGATCTCACCCGGTACAGTCGGTGGAAGTGAATTTCCATAAGGGGACCAATACATTGAATCTAAATCTAAAACGACTGCTCGACACTTGGCATTGGAATATCACACCAAGAATAAGGAGATCCAACATACAAACTCTACTTAAAATTAGATATTGGGTTTGATATCCATTTTCTATCAATGTATGCAATGTATAGCATAATGCATTTCCAAGATCTAATGCCTCATTTCTGAGAGGCAGGATGACACTTTACACCGAAAAACAACAGTGACCAGATGATAAAGGTGCTGTATCTGAGTCAGATCAGAGGGCTTTTCCTGCTACTGGTAACCATGGAAACCAGCATCATCCGTTTTATGTGGTGGAGCAAACCTCAACCTAAAAAATTGGGCTGGAAAGGGATGGGTGCCACCAGGCTTGTATGTGCATGGAAGTAGTGCCCCAACGACCCTGGCGGTTAAGGTATCCGTGAACTGTGAAAGTTGACAGAAAACAACCACACATTTCTTGCCATGTATGTTCATACAGAAAAATATAGTAATCATGTTTCCGGTATGAATTAAAACCAGCAAGAAATTCTTCTACTGTTCATAAAATAAACACATCTTGAAATACAATTTCAACAACCATTGTGTTGATTTGGTAGCTAAAGCTCCAGAGTCATTTCAATTATCAGAATACTTGGTTCTGATAGTAACTTTGTGTGTCAGTTTTGAAATATAGTCAAATGAAGTAAAATAACAAATAATAAAGCTGTGGTTCAGTTTTGTTTACCATCGATGTGGCCAGAGGAAAAAAGAAGAGAAGGATTTCCAACATATTCCTTTGTACCAGGACATTTGAGTCTTGCAAGGAAAGACACACAGACTTCATCTGCTCAAGAGAAAATGGAAAAGAGTTATTAAGCACACAACTAAGTAAAATGAAACTTAATCAAGGTATGCTCACCGCCAGGCGATGGTCATAGCCGAGCATGTGTTTCTGCTGTTTCAGAGGCAGAGTGCGGTCAAAGTGTGCCACTACAAAGACAGTAGCTGGCAGTCGCACCTGGGGACTGACCAATATACAACCCCAAAGGGCTCCATAGAATACTTGCTGACCTACTAGCAGAGACAGTTTAAGCAGGAGGGCATCAGTCCTAAACAGAGAGGGGGGAAAGGCATCACCACCACTATCCGATCAAAACAAACAAAAAATAAAAATAAAACGTGTACATTTCTGTTAAATAATTTAAAGTCACTGTGCATTTAAACTGGAAGCCAAATCAAACAAATTTCTAGCAACTCTTGTTTGAGCCACCTAGCATGTTACTTTGACCAACATTGTGTTTGTAGAATACGAGTTAAGCAAATCCACCTGTTTGTATCCTTCTATGATAATCATTATGAAAGTTGGTGTAAAAGGGAGGAAGTCATATTACCAATGGTTCAGCTAACAATCAAAGGTGGTTCACCTGAATTTTGAGGCAGAGCTATGACTGGTCATCTGCTGAACCTTGTTTTTCTTAATGCCATCTCTACGGGACAGCATTCTCAAAATGTCTGTACCACGGGATAGCTAAGAGTTGGATATCGGGTCTCAACTATCGTATTTATCCATGTATAACGTGCAGGCTTGGGGAGTAACGGAATAGATGTAACAGCGTAATATAATCGGGATACTGCATTTGTATTCTGCTACAACTACAGAAAAAAAAAACTCAAATTACAGACATATTTTGTTGAAACAAAGATTACTTTGCAGTGTTACAGTTTTATTTGAAGATATATTTAGATATGGATTATGCGACGAACGACCAACTTTGTATCATAATTTCATTCACTGACACAAGAAAGAGGGAGAGAGATGACACTTAAACACAACATGCACGCGGAGCATAGTAACGTCTGTATCTGTTGCGCAAATTGTACAGATTGCATAATTGTCACAAGATGTTGCAGGTAGAAGGAATTTTCTTTTTGTCTGTATTTTAGTTCTCCTTTAGTGTAGCACTCATTTTGTTGAATTGGCGTGAGCTTGCACTTTAGTGAGACTGTTTATGTGTGTGCATATTAGTTCGCAAGTGATGGAAACAACTTAATTTTTTTAATTGAAAATTTGATTTAACTTTTGGCTCTAATCGCCTTTTGCCCTGAATACGGCCCATGTCTAACATACCTGTCATTCACCTCTAGTCCCTCTTCCAGACCTGGCAACAGTCCAGTTATAAAGGCCTGAAGACTGGGTAGTAAAGCCCTCTGCAATGGCAGATAATAACGCTCGTACAGTGTGAGCAGAATAGGCTTCACGGCCATAGCTGCATGGCCTAGCAGTGGGAACAATCCTGAGCTAAAATGCAAAAACAAATGTATTATTGCAAAGCACACATAGAACCTCACCTCGCTTTTCCATTTATTCATTTTACCTGTAAATGAACAAATCCTTGGCCAGCCATTTGGTTCCAATGATTTTGAAAATCACCTCATAGGTTTCCAGAGCCTTGAGATGGACCCCGCTAGGTAAAGCAGGGTGCAGGCACTGGGCCAGACGCTTGCCAATAATGAGCCTCTTGGGAAGGAGGGAATAGCGGAGGTTGCTCTGCAGTGCCTAGCGGAGAGTAACGAGAAAGAAGCAAAAGCTGTCATTTTTAAAAGCATGACAAAATTTTGAACACGTAACCATGAACCAGGAAGGGATCGTAATCAGTTATTCCCGTTTGGAAAATAAGGCTTTTATTCTTTATGGATTGTATTTCTCAGCATTTCTCATACATAAAATTCTGGCGGGCCACCATCGTATACTGGTTTTGCCAGAGTTTCATAAACTTGCATTATTACAAAATATAATATATAATACAAAATTAATTAAAATAGATTACTCGTTGTATAATTAATCGCAAATGCCATGGTGTGTATTTCTACTACTTTTCTGTCAGTCAGAATGAATATTGGTTAGTCACCCGTGCTACAGCGCATACTCTCGCTGACACACGCTGGGAGTATCTGTGCCTGTGTCAAGAAATGTAACCGGAAACACTGATTTCTACATGCTGAACAATATTATTCCGGTCATGCATTCATACCAATAGATGTGTTTGTGAAAAACGATAGGAAACAGCAGTGCCTGAAGGAAGCCGTGAAACATATGCAAAGTAGCAAACTAAACCCAAGTCCGCTGTCTTGACCATTATACGTATGGACTACTATGATATTGGACGGCATCCTAAAGATCTGGTAACCTAAAAGAAATTCAGCCATTACCTTGTTTAGTTTGCCCAAGGAGGAGATGAGATCTGCCCATTCACTTGATGATTCAAAGTTTCGCAGCGCCTTCTCGATGACTGCTGCATAGTTACGATAGCGGTAGTCGTTCTGCAGCTCGACCTCCTCGGGATCCATGCCACAATTCACTCAACCGGCAGCATGTTCAAACAATGTGTCTGTGACAACATCAAATACATTTTTCTCCATAATATATGAAAAAGACAATCGATTAAAATTAAAAAATATCAACTTTCTTTGTTGACTCTTTGTAAATGCTTAATTCCCCAGGGGATAATTTATGATAAATACAATTACGTAGCTCATTTGCAAAACAATGAGTCACTGAGTGGCCAAGTTGGCAAAATTGCAGGACATCGCCTTCACTTCCCCATGCAATGTTAAACCTCCTAAACTGCTGTAAAAATCACCAATGCATGTTACCCACAATGCTTCCTATTGCACAAAAAGAAAATTGACATTTGTTTCGTGAATTCCCTTACTTTACTTCAAAAGGACAAGTTCAGCCAACATGAACAATTTGTAAAAACAATATGATCAAATCTTATAGTTGCTACCTTTACATGCAAGTATGCATTTACGTATTTTCATTATGTAAAGCCATGTAAACACACACAGAAATCAGACAATGTTGATAGAACACAAGTAGTCCGATTGAAATGGTTCGGTCAGTCCTTTCATTCTGGGATTATTCGAGCATGTATTCAAATGGTCCGATTGCTTGTGCACATTATTCCGGATGCCAGTTTCTTTATCCAGGACCCATCTTTTTTCTTTTTTTGGCAATGCCAAGAACTGTGGACTTGTAGCACCAACACAAATCATGCATGCCAACTACGGATAACTCGCTAAACATGCCCCATGTGTATTGGTTGATTTCTCTGGTACAGTTCCATTTTATTTACTGTCCTCACAGAGAGAAATAATTGTATACGCCCATAAAAGTGTAGGTCGGTGCTACTGGCAAACAGTGGTAAGCATTTGGCGAGCACTACTTGTAAACACGCAGAAATAGAGCAAACTTTTGGAGCGAGGACAAAACAAGAATGGTACTTATTTAATACGTTATTCAATGTCGGAGGTTTATGGAGGACAATGCAAATTTTTTACGTAATTTATTCAGTTTGCTCCGAATTCTGAAAGCAGTTCAGATTATTCCTAGCATGTAATCGTAGTGACTGTCATTCTGCATTTCATTATTCTTGATGATTAAATCAGTTAAATACTTGGAAATTTAATCAGAAAACATTGTAATGTTTTCCTCTGACTAACACATTCCTACGAATGAGTGTCATTAGTGGAAAAGCTTTAGTTTTTTTGTTGTTGGTAGGACAGGAATGAAAAACATTTTTTCATTAAACATTTTGAAAAAAACTAATCACAAACTGCAAAGGAAACACAAATTAGATTTACCCAGTATTTCCTAAAGTGCTTAAAAATAGGGGCCATTGCGTGCGTGATGAGACCATTTTTTACACAGACTCAATTTAGTCACACAAAAATTTGCAAGTAGGTTAAGTTCAAGGTCTGACCGGGTCACAGCAACAACCCTCAAATTAAGCAACTATTTTGCTTCGGCTTAGGCTCGATGGCAAAGCACAACGGAGTTGCCATTACCTGCACTGCAAGATGAATCATTGTGGAATTTGAGGAATCACTAACTCTCCAAACTCAGGTGATACTTACTAAGCATCAATTGCAAAGACATGTCTAATTAAATTCATGGTCCACACCAAATCTAACCCACAGGACTTACACAGTTTTCTGGTGGGAACCCCGGATAAATGTTTTTGTTGCAAAATGATTCAACGTTTGATATTTGAAAGAACAAGAGGTAAAGGCAACAACTAACTGTACGATGTGACCTCAGCTGGTGAAAACGAGTCATATCAGTGACGGCGTTTTGCCCAATGCCATTATTGTTGAAAACAACAATCAGGGTTGGTACACATTTTTCATAGACAAATAAAAATAATTCTTGGGATTTTTATATATCAGGATTCAACCATTTAAGGATTTTAAGCACATGTACCTACCCTGAAGAACTGATAAGGTAGACAAGTTACCAAAGAATAGCCTGACTTTCCAGAGGAAACCTGATTGGAGCACAACCAGATCTGAGCGTGCATCGCTCCCCTGAGTGCTGCATAAAATGATCCAGATACTACTGGATTAGAGCTGCAGCATTTCCCAGCTTAATTTGGTAGGAAAGAAGGCTTAACCCTGGAATGATTGCCATTTGCAGGCGTTCTAAATTTCTTGCAAGATCAAAACATACTAAACTTGACAAGTTACATTTATGATGTGTTTTAGTCAAAGCAAAATTCAAATGATTATAGTTATTTTTTCCCCACGAGGACTTAATTTTGTTTAAAACAAACTTCTTTCAGAGAACATAGAAAGTTTGATTGAAATTATTTAACAAGCAACAGTAAAGAGAGAAACAAGTGACGTCTCATTTTTGATCTGTGCACTACAGGATCACGAGAAAGACAGATCTAGAAATGGAAGTTGTGTGATTCACAAAAATTTGATGATGGAAACTGGACAAATCAAGGGTTGATGTCAGAAGAAAAAGAGTCAAAACCCGCAAAGTAGAACCATTTATTTATTTACTTATTAGCCTAATTTGCAGGCTCAAGCATTTGTTTAATAATTAATTATCATTGAATGATTCATGAATGACTGTACGTTGGGGTTCACCCCGGTAGACGAGAGGGTAGCCTCCCTCCGCCTTCGGGTGGGGGGACGGGTCCTGACTGTTGTTTGTGCTTATGCACCAAATAGCAGTTCGGAGTACCCACCCTTCTTGGGGTCCTTAGAGGGTGTACTTGAGAGCGCGCCCCCTGGGGACTCCCTCGTACTGCTGGGAGACTTCAACGCTCACGTGGGCAATGACAGTGAGACCTGGAGGGGCGTGATTGGGAAGAACGGCCCCCCTGACCTTAACCCGAGTGGTGTTTCGTTATTGGACTTCTGTGCTCGTCACGGTCTGTCCATAATGAACACCATGTTCAGACATAAGGGTGTCCATATGTGCACTTGGCACCAGGACACCCTAGGCCGTAGTTCGATGATCGACTTTGTCATCGTTTCATCAGACCTGCGGCCGCATGTTCTGGACACTCGGGTGAAGAGAGGGGCGGAGCTGTCAACTGATCACCACCTGGTGGTGAGTTGGCTTCGATGGTGGGGGAAGATGCCGGCCCGACCCGGCAGACCCAAGCGTGTTGTGAGGGTCTGTTGGGAAAAGCTGGCAGAATCTCCTGTTAGAAGAAGTTTCAATTCACACCTCCGGCAGAACTTCGCCCATGTCCCGAGGGAGGCGGGGGACATTGAGTCTGAGTGGACTATGTTCCGCGCCTCCATTGTCGAGGCGGCTGATCGGAGCTGTGGCCGCAAGGTAGTCGGTGCCTGCCGCGGCGGCAACCCTCAGACCCGTTGGTGGTCACCGGCGGTGAGGGATGCCGTCAAGCTGAAGAAGGAGTCTTATCGGGCCTTCCTAGCCTGTGGGACTCTGGAAGCAGCTGGCAGGTATCGGCTGGCCAAGCGGAATGCGGCTTTGGCGGTTGCCGAGGCAAAAACTCGGGCGTGGGAGGAGTTTGGAAAGGCCATGGAAGCCGACTTCCGAACGGCTTCGAGGAAATTCTGGTCCACCATCCGACGTCTTAGGGGGAGGAAGCGGTGTGCCATCGACACTGTGTATAGTGCCGATGGGGCGCTGCTGACCTCGACCCGGGACGTTGTAAATCGGTGGGCGGAGTACTTCGAAGACCTCCTCAATTCCACCGGCACGTCTTCCTCTGGGGAAGCAGAGCCTGAGGACTCTGGGTTGGGCTCTCGTATCACTGGGGTTGAAGTCACCGAGGTTGTCAAAAAACTCCTCGGTGGCAGGGCCCCGGGGGTCGATGAGATCCGCCCAGACTTCATTAAGGCTCTGGATGTTGTGGGCGTGTCATGGTTGACGCGCCTCTGCAACATCGCGTGGACATCGGGGACAGTGCCTCTGGACTGGCAGACTGGGGTGGTGGTTCCCGTCTTTAAGAAGGGGGACCGGAGAGTGTGTTCCAACTACAGGGGAATCACACTTCTCAGCCTCCCTGGTAAGGTCTATTCAGGGGTACTGGAGAGGAGGGTCCGCCAGGAAGTCGAATCTCGGATTCAGGAGGAACAGTGTGGTTTTCGTCCTGGCCGTGGAACACTGGACCAGCTCTATACACTCTTCAGGGTCTTTGAGGGTGCATGGGAGTTTGCCTGTCCGGTCTACATGTGTTTTGTGGACTTGGAGAAGGCATTCGACCGTGTTCCTCGGGAGGCCCTGTGGGGGGTGCTTCGGGAGTATGGGGTACCGCACAGTCTTATCCGTGCTGTGCGGTCCCTGTATGCCCGGTGCCAGAGTCTGGTCCGCATTGCCGGCAGTAAGTCGGATTCGTTCCCGGTGAGGGTTGGGCTCCGCCAGGGCTGCCCTTTGTCACCGATTCTGTTCATAACTTTTATGGACAGAATTTCTAGGCGCAGCCTTGGCGGGGGTGGAGTCCGGTTTGGGGGCCTCAGCATTGCGTCACTGCTTTTTGCAGATGATGTGGTGTTGTTGGCTTCCTCAGCCCGTGATCTTCAGCTCTCGCTGGAGCGATTCGCAACCGAGTGTGAAGCGGCCGGGATGGGGATCAGCACCTCCAAGTCCGAGGCCATGGTTCTCAGTCGGAAAAGGGTGGTATGCTCCCTCCGTGTCGGGGAGGAGGTCTTGCCCCAAGTGGAGGAGTTCAAGTATCTTGGGGTCTTGTTCACGAGTGAGGGTAGGATGGAACGGGAGATCGACAGACGGGTCGGTGCAGCGTCTGCCGTCATTCGGACCCTGTACCGGTCTGTCGTGGTGAAGAGGGAGCTGAGCCGAAAGGCAAAGCTCTCGATCTACCGGTCGATCTACGTTCCTACCCTCACCTATGGTCATGAACTTTGGGTCATGACCGAAAGAACTCGATCCCGGATACAAGCGGCCGAAATGAGTTTCCTCCGCAGGGTGGCTGGGTTCTCCCTTAGAGATAGGGTGAGAAGCTCAGTCATCCGGGAGGGACTCGGAGTAGAGCCACTGCTCCTCCGCGTTGAGAGGAGCCAGTTGAGGTGGCTCGGGCATCTAATAAGGATGCCTCCTGGACGCCTCCCTCGGGAGGTGTTCCGGGCATGTCCCACCGGCAGGAGGCCCCGGGGACGGCCCAGGACACGTTGGAGAGACTATGTCTCTCGGCTGGCTTGGGAACGCCTCGGGGTCCCGTCGGATGAGCTGGAGGAAGTGGCTGGGGATAGGGACGTCTGGGCTTCCCTTTTAACACTGCTGCCCCCGCGACCCGACCTCGGATAAGCGGAAGACAATGGATGGATGGATGCATTGAATGATTAAGGCAGACCTGGGCACTCCAGTCCTTGAGGGCTGCATGCCCTGCTTGCTTTTTGAGGTCTGCTCCAATCCAGGTATTTCCAAGCACTTGCCAGCTTGCTAAGGAGCTCATAATTTGTATAACTTGAGTTGAAGAAGAGAAACCTCAAAAATCATACAGGACATGCAGCCCTCAAGAACAAGAGTGCCCAGGTCTGGATTAAAGAAACGATCCACTTTACTTTACATGATACTTTGTCACAATTGTGTGGACATTATGGAAAACTGCATTTACCTTCGGGACCCAACCAAACCCAAAAAAGAGCAAGTTTAGCGGGAAGAGAAGTCCAACTTTTTTGGCAATAGAAAACATATTTCTCTGCCTTTTTGTGCTGCTGTTGGTCCAGGGCGTTTTGTTGACATGATGGCTATTACAGAAACTTAAAAATGAAAAAGATTTGCGTGTATATAATAATAATAATGTAAGTTTGTCAAGCTTTTTACATATGCTTTGACGTGAAGGCAGACAAGCAGAAAAAGGGCAGGGCAATTGTTTGCCAATCAGAATGCACGATGAAAACCATTGAAGTAGCGTTACTGTGATAAGTAAACCACAATACAGCATGTAAATGAAAGCTTTTAAATTTCCAACATGTTTTATACGAATAGCTGCGAAGTTGTGAAGGGTCTACAAATCTCAAGCGTAGCACAACATTTTCATGGCCAATTTAAAACACGTTTTAAGCACTTTCAAAACTAATTTTCCAATGTCTCCAGTACCCGGCATGTTGGTCTCTTCACCCGTCCTCTTGGGCGCAACACATAGGGGGCAATAATGCTTAAAATTATAGCTGCAACAACCAATCGATAAAATAGATTAAATTCAATTATTAAAAGCTTTGGCAATGAATTAGTTTATCAATTTGTTGTGTCGCCCAGTTTATGAGTCACTCACCACATCGTGGAGCCAGTCACGTCAAATGCAGCGGGAGTCGGCAAGCATAACAGCGAGGTGGAGTGCGAACTAAGGCGCTAATTTTAAATGTAATGGTAAATTTAAATCATGAAACCGTTCAGCCCAAGTTGGCAAGTGTGGGAGCACTCCACATTTCACAAAACAAAAAAATGATATGGCTCAAAGAAGAAATAGTGAGTGAGTGAGAAAAGGTAATCGTGGTTACTTTTTGCTTGTTAATGTTGAAAATCATGTTACTGGGTTTTCACATTTGCATTTATTTCTTGTTCCAAAAGCTCATGTCCCTTTAAACAACAAAATCACCTATTATTTTCACTTTGAAAAAGTCAATCTTATACATTTGCAGGTGTTTACCATTGATGTGTATGTATTTTTTGTTTATTGATAAGTTATTTGACAAACACCTGGAATGTTCATGATGATGAGTGTCACTGGGTTCAGATTTGGAATGATTTCTCGTACCAAAAGTTCATGTTCCTTAAACACCAATTGATGCCTATTTTTGCACTTTATAAAAAAGAAAAGGATATATTTGCAGGTGTATAGCATTCATTTGTATGTACTTTGTTATTTGACAAACACTGATTTTATTATTTTGTTTTTTGCACTATTTTCTTGTTTGTCCACAAAATTTCAATATTTGAATAAAGAGCAAATTAATAATGTGCCTTTTGCCCCCCGATTCATCGAGTAATAAAAAGAATAATTGTCATATTAATCGATTTTTTTCCCAAAAAAGTGTTAGGAGCAGCCCTACTTTACATGACAACGCCATACAAACTAATACCAGCTTCCGTTAGTCATAAGGGAAGAAGAAATGCAATGACAAAATGAACCACCAGAGCAGGCGCGCCAGCGTCATTTTATTTTTTGCCATAAAATCTATGGCCCGTACGAACCTTGAAATCTGCAAGGACACTTTCAACTCCTGCTGACTCAAATCGGGACTAATACGCAATAGAGAAAAGAAATGCACAACTCATTAAGGATTATGGGCAGAAGGTTGATAAGTGTGGTTCACTTATCTACATTTTCGGTTGGTCTCAAACGCTAGCTCTGGCCTTTTTGTGTGAGGTTCGCCTTCCTCCTACGATCTAGAAGAATGTCTGCTCAGTTTATTAAAACCATTTATCACTCAAAGGAGTGAATGTGAGTAATATTTTTCCATACCAGCCACGCTACCTATACATGACTGTCTCAAATAATTAGAATATTGCGATTAAGTTCTTTAGTTTCTTTTGTGCAATTATAAAAAAAATGTCATAAGTGGATTTATTAAAAATATACTGAAATATTGCAAGTCTCTTATTCTTTAATATTACTGATTATTAACTCAAATATACCATCTCAAAATATTATAATATCATGAAAAAGTATACTTGTAGGCTGTGAGCCATAATCAGCGTTATTAAAATAAAAGTAAAATATTTCAGGTGACTAGTAACGAATCCAGACTGCATGTCATTTGGTTTTATTAATTGCATTACAGATTTTTTGAGAGAGTCCTGTACATGTCATTAAAAATGTAGCGATAGGCAGGTACCAATACCGAGTATGGGTGTGAATATTTTCTTTTTAATGATTTTAGCCAAGACAAGTAGAGGCCGCCTTTACGTCGCCTTTTAAGAATAAAGAATTCCAAATTAATGAAACTGGCATTAAATAAATTTAATATGATGGGAAAAATATTGGGATTGAAATATGTTCCTTTAAAATGTCTGACATTTTTGGGTGCAGACAAGGAAAGTTTATGTACTAATGGCATCAATACGAGATACCGGTAATTTAAGATTTGGGTATCTGTTTGAAAAAAATTACTGTGTATAATATTTAACACCAGGTAGTGGTAAACAGGATTTGATTTAAAATATAAATACATTCACTTAAAAAATATGCAAAAAAAAACATGAACTACCATAGGAACATGTATTTGTTTTAAACTTGTAGGTTGAGAAATTAGCATTTAGTTTACATAACATGAGCCTCACCTAAAGGGAGTTGACATTATTTTCTGCCATCTAGCCGCTACGGGTTCCCCCCAAAAAATCAAAAACTATGCTAAAGGCCGGGCAAAAAAAGAAGAAAGAATTTGGCCTACATGGTCACTTTGAGTCTCAGTAGTATATAATTTGACTTAAGCTTTTCATCAGTTTTCAGTAGTACGACACTCAAGGCAAATTTTTACCGTAATTTGCCTACAAGATGATGGAAAGTTTACCATTTTTCGAATTTTGCATAGTCTAGTGAAGCTAATTGAAGCTACTTAAAACCTACAAAAATATATATTCTTATGGCAAGTTATGGCACTAATCGATTTTTTTTTTTAAGCATGCACAAAAAGTAAAATCTTAGTATGAAAATCCCCATAACGGTAACAACAAATAAAAGGAGCTGCTAATTCTAGTTGCTTAGGTTGTGCTAGTCAACCCCCAAAGCAATGAGATACGATACTAATACTAAAAGCCAACAGCTAAACGCTTAAGTTAAATATGTGCTCACTACCTAAAATGGGTTCAAATTATTTTTGCGGTGTATTATTTTACAGCCAGTTAACTTCAATATTCAGGCACGATCGGTAGCCTATAGTATGGATTTTAGCAAAAGTAGGCTAAATTGACATGCAATAAAAATATACATTCGCGGTTTTCTATCCTTCTCTCATTTGTTTTTTAATGAAATTAGATTGAAAAAAGCGCAGAATTTAACCATAAGCAACTCTTTCTTCATGAAGAAATAATGAAACAAATACTCAAAGATTCCAGGTGTATGATTTCAAACCTATTTTAGCACGTAAATTAAAAGGCATGAAAAGTGTGCCGTACCAGTCTTTTCCGAGGCTCACAGTAAGATTCTGATTTAGTTATGCAAGATTTAATTATAAAAACAATTATTGAGGGGTTTTATCCTCAATATTCTTCTTCCAAAACTAAAATTTAATCTTGTGTACTGTTTATAATCTATAGATTTGTAAAACAATTGAATTATTTTCCACTAAAGTTTATTTAACTCGGGGAAACTCGGGCAGACTGGAAAGTGACCAAAATAGCATACTAATACTAAATTAAATGACTGATTTTATTTTAAGTAAACTAACATCCAAAAGGGTTTCCTCAACAATTCTATGGTTGATTAATGGTAGTGAGCAAATACATAAAGCTACAGTGAGTGCTTTGCGAGTGGCGCTTGGCTTGCACGGCATCCAGTGGATACATTAAAAAAAGGCAAAACATTGTTTGATGTGATTTAGCTCATTTTTCTCTTGTGCTTCTCACAGCATTGTCTCACGGGAAACAAAATGATATGGGTGGGGGGGCCACAGTTCGCCCGCAAGCTATGAGTTTGACAAATGTATCGTAATGTATCATTATTGTCTCAGAGGACATATGAATTTTAGATCTGGAGTGGATCTGAACAATATGTGTTAAAAATATCGAGACAAATCTCTCCAATTTGTCCATGTTAAAGGATTGGTCCACGCGCCCGCTATTCCAAGACACGGATTACAGAAGCTGTTACAACTACTGACAATACTGGGGCGCATTAGGTAATAAATTAATTGGATGGTGAGTGTTATGCCATCAGGGCAAAAACTGAATTATATTTCGTCCAGGATTACTTATTAGATAATTCCCAATAGTTGAATTTCAGCCATTATTTGTTGCCAGGGTCAGAAATCTACCCAGAATCCTTCTGTATCAGTTCTGCAGGCCCTGTAGCAAAACATTAATGACAATTAAACTGTTGGTTAAGCCAATCAGATTTCGAGTTGGCATGTTAGTGCCTTCTAGCGGGCCTTGTATAACGTCACTAGTTTAAGTATTTTTTTGATTGGCCATGAATCGTTAACAGTAACAAAATGTGGAGAAAAAAATGCTCTGTCCACTGCTTCTGTCTAATTGACTCTTTCAGCTCTAAATAGAAAACAAACTTATGCCAGCCTGTCCCAGATATCTTAAGCCAGTCGCAGGGCACAGGGAGACAACTTACTCGTTGAGAGAACATGCAAACTCTGCACAGGGGAAGCTGGAATTGAACCCTGGACCAATGCACTGTGTGGCTTCGCGCTAACCACCCATCCGCAATACATCTTTGAACATTCCATGTAAAAATTAGGATCACATGCTTTCTGAATTTACTAAATGTGTTTTCATATCCTTAATAGTTTCTGAGATATTCAATGTTTAAATGCACCCAAGACCTTTAGAACTCAACTGACATAGCACTTAAGTGGTTGAGTGTTTCCGGACACAACTCACGACTACAAATAAAGCACGAAGCAGACAGGAACACCTAACTGACAATACTTTCCCACTCCAAACATTTTTATGATGAGGCAGCTTTTAGCAAGATAGCAGCAGCATCATTAGAGTCTGTTATATAACTGCAATGTGGATTACATGGGAGAAATAAACACAACTCCCTCCCAGAGAATAGGAACATTGTAGTGGAAGTCGTTGCTGGCCTGGAAAATAACATTTACGTTAATGCATTTCAATGTGCGTGTGTGTGTGTGTGAATGTTCGTAGCGTGACAGATAATATAATTAGAATAACAAGCTAAGCTAGGCTAAGCGTATATCAGGTGCATCAATAAAAGGACTCACCCAATAAAAGGCAAGATTTTGCCAAACTCGGTTGTTTCAAAGAATCCAAGGAGAAAGACGCCACCTTTTTACATGCTTTCGCTTCAACGTATTATTCTTTTTAGCACATAAGAAGCGGATATTACGTGCTTCTTTCAGTAGATGAGCGCATCAAAGCCAAGTGTGCCTGAAGTGCTCCGAGGACAGTCATGACTGGGCGGTATCCTTTAACTCAGCTGATGCGCGGTGGACGAGCAGATTGCACCATATCCGAGTGGGGGAGTTAGGAGTTGTGCTCTAGGAAATTTGACACACTCGTGAAAAAGTCACTTTAATTGTATTTAATTAATATTTTTAGAAATGCTGCAACACTGTATTAGGGACCAAATGAATTTGAAATGGCCCACTCTAAAATCGATAAGGAAAACTGAAAAATGAACCCCTTTTCTCCAAATGGTACATTCCAGGATCTGCAGTGTTTACAAACTTCACATCTTACTGTTGGATATTTGTGAGCCGTTCTTTTTCGACCCAAAATAAGTACTTTTTTTGTTTATCCGTCTCGTTTACATCGTTTAATGTTTGCTAATACATGTAAGAGTTTGAGTGTTTCAAGACGGCATCTTCTTAAACTTGATTTGTTTTTAAATAGGTCTTTTTTTAAACAAAAAATAACCATTTGGTAAATCAAAAAAAATTACGAATAATTGCATTCAAAGCCGTTGTAACAATAAATGCCTCTCAGTCAAGCGTGGAACACAATCAAATCAATTAATGATTAAAGGACACTTTGTATTATTTCACCACTGGATACCGCTGTACGGTGTAGTGCAGGGGTGTCAAACTCATTTTGGTTCAAGGGTCATATAGTAGAAAAAGCTGGGGGTGGCTGGAATTACTTACCTACCTACCTACCTTGGTCATATCCCTGAAGAGGGGTGACCGACATCAAGACAAACAAATACAATAACAAAGAAAATAAAAGGAAAAAACACACACACACACACAAATTTTTGGACCATGGCCAACCCAAATGCCCAAACACCCAAACAAGTTAGGCACCTCGGCACCTAAGTTGGTCATGCTTTCGTCTCTCCAGATGAAACGTGACACAAGAAAGCAGCAATGTCACTCGGGTCAGGGTGACACAATACACTCTTCTCTTCAACAGCAGGGCCCTACAGCTTTCACTGGTTTATCCCTGCCGCATCATACAGGTACCCTGCCCATCCCTTAGAACGCGCCCAAACTTCCCACTATCCTTTTACAACACCTCTCCACTTATTCCTATCACCAACAGTTTCAGGAATTGTAGATGAAAGAAAGAAAGAAAGAAAGAAAGAAAGAAAGAAAGAAAGAAAGAAAGAAAGAAAGAAAGAAAGAAAGAAAGAAAGAAAGAAAGAAAGAAAGAAAGAAAGAAAGAAAGGAAGAAAGGAAGCAAGGAAGGAAGGAAGGAAGGAAGGAAGGAAGGAAGGACGGACGGACGGACGGATTAAAAAAAAGACAGAGAAAAAGAAACAAAAAGAGAAAGAGAAAATGATACAATGAAATGACACAATGATTACATGAAATAGGCAAAATGATCAGATTATTAGATGGCACGGCAGATGGGTGGTTAGCGCGCAGCCCCACAGTGCAGAGGTTCAGGGTTGAAGTCCAGCTACCACAGCCTCCCCCTGTGGACTTTGCATGTTCTCCCTGTGCGTGCATGGGATTCGTCTGGGCACTCCGGCTTCCTTCCACATTCCAAAAAACAAGCATGTCGGGTTAATTGGCCAGTCCAAATTGTTTGAATGAGCGAGTGAGTTATCTGTCTCTATGTGTCCTGCGACTTGCTGAAGGCCAGTTCAGGGTGTCCCCTGCCCACTGCCCCGAGATAGCTGGCATGGGCTCCAGCATCCCATATTATTATTATCGGGCGGCTCCACACACACCCCCACGGTGTGGAGGTGCGGAGTTTGCATGTTTTCACCATGCCTGTGTGGAGTTCCTTCCACATTCCAAAAACATGTATGTCAGGTTAATGGCCCGGTCCAAATTGGCCCTCAGTGTGAATGAGCGAGTGAGTTGTCTGTCTCTGTGTGCCCTGCCGCTGGCTGGCAACCAGTTCAGGGTGTCCCCTGCCCACTGCTTGAAGATAGCTGGAATGGGCTCCAGCACCCCTGCGACCCTACTGATGATAAGTAGTGTAGATAATGGATCAATGGATGGATAGATGGATGTATTTTATCTTTTTGTGGTACATCTGTTAATAGGTTCATGTATGTTTCCTCTGTTGTTGTTTTTTCCAGGGATAATGCGTTTACATGTTGGTGTTAAGCAATTTTTGTCGGTTGGATCAAGCTGCAGGATGGTAGATTCTGAGCTTGGGGTGGTTGTTGCTCAGGACGTTGAGCGCTCGAATTTGGGACCAATTGTTATGATTACCGATGCAAATCACCTGTGCCTGCTCCTTTGGCGCCAACTCCCTTGGACTCTGATTGGCTCTTGGTTCCTATTTAAACCCATTCCTTTCTGTCACCTATTATCAGTGTGTCTGCGAATCTCCGTGTGTTCGAGGCAAGCCTCGCTTCCGACCCTGACCACGTTTTTGCTCTCCCGTCCCGGCTACTGACCCGTTTTTTTTCCGTCCCGGACACCGCCATCGCTCGCCACGGAAGATCCACTTCCGTGTTCGGATCATAAGCCGAGTACAAGAGCGATCCGTTTCCCGCGTCCAGCGAACTTCGGAGCGTGGGCACGCCCCGTACTCGTTCCTTCAGTAAAACTTGTGGTAAACGTTACGTGAGTGGGTCCTGTTTCCATTCTGGCCCTGACACCGACAGGTCACACGTTTGATTCATGGCTCCTCCGAATTAAATGTCAAAGTGTCCTTGGGCAAGACACTGAACCCCCAATGCCTCCAAAATGGAGATAGTCTTCTTGCAAGGTTATCCATGTGTGAGTGTGTGTTTGAAGCACATTGTAAAGCGCTTCGGGAGGTCTTCAGTGACTTGAAAAGCGCTACATAAACGCAACTATCAGCATTACAAAAGTAACGTATATTTTTGTTGCACTGAAAACTCAATATTTTTAAATAACTTGTTTTACAGAGATTCTGAGTTACCTTACATAAAAATTGCTTACTTAAAAAAAGTTAAAAGTTTAAATGTGTTAAAAGTTTACCGTGACTGAAAAATAAATATTATAATTTGGGAGAATAATAGCTGATGTTCAGAAAGCCCTCACGTAACCACCTTGAAATCTGATTGGCTAGTGGTATCACCACATATGTAATGCTACAGGGCTTTCAGAATTTTGAGAAGGCCTACGAAAATTTTTCTCAGCCTGGCAACAAGTAGTGGCTGAAATGTGATTGGTAAAATTCTTATATAGGAATGCACACACCTGGAAGAGGTACAACCAGAGGGAAAACAATGAAAGAAAGTGCACATATATTTTTGGAATTATTTAAATAGTAATCCTGGACCGAATGTAATTACACCACATGATTCAGACGGTTTTAGGCCAGCAGAGAAGGCATTGCAAGGCCTAACAACCCACCACTGCACTATGATTAATCACAATACTGTAGGCTTCTTAATTAAGCTTCACTGTGGAACTACTGTAATTTAAAAATCATATGGGAAAACACACTCAATTTAAATGTGTTTTATTTTACAAATAATCAATTCACCAAACCATAATATCAGTATGATTGCCATTCCAACTAAACCGAAACCTGTTTTGTTCAGCAGTATTTTCCGTTGCGTTATGGGGTTCTCTTTTGTCTCCTCCCTTTTCCGTAATTTTTGTCCAATCATCGACGATTACTGAACCGGAAGTTTTGAACAGCCTAAACGCGGGAAGTTTTTCACATACTTCAGGCGGTGGACAGCGAAGGTAATATGCGCAAATGTATAGACAATCCACTTAAACATTTAGTTATGCATTCATTACACTATTTCTAAATAGTGTTGCATAAAAGTATCCGTTTCTGTTTGTCTTAGATAAATGTAAAGCATCGCGTGTAAACTGAAATTATCGACGAAATGGCCGTCGGTATCTGAATTTGATTCGGGTAGTCTTTTGACAAAATAGTCATGGGCAATACACTAAAATGTCTTCTCTTTAAGGTCGTTGCGGGATTGAATAAAAATGAAGGTTGTAACTTGTGAGATTGCCTGGCACAATAAGGAGCCCGTCTACAGTCTGGATTTCCAGCACGGCTCCGATGTTCGCATTCATCGTTTGGCCACGGCTGGTGTGGACACTACAGTCAGAGTAAGTTGAGATATTTACATTTCAATGGACAGTGTGTATTTTTTTAGCCCTTCCTAGTGGATTCATAAAAATCGTTTAAATCATAAGAAACAAAAAATTATGATCTACAATGCAAATGTACAATTGTAAACACTATTGGGTGAAGAAAATTACATCCGTTTTACATTACATGAGCCTCACTAAAAGTAATCTGACATTATTGTACTCCATATTGCTGCTATGAGTACCCAAAAATCAATACCTCACAAAAGGCTGGTCAAAATAATAAGGAAAATGGTGCTTTTTGGTCATTTTGAGGCTCCGTATTTTGTATTCTTCCTTTTTGTCCGTTGCACTACACAATACAGCGACATCAAGTGTTGAAATAATACATACTATCTCTCTAACAACAAAATAAACCATATTTTTGGGTTTGTTTTTAACACAGATTTTTGTGGTTATTCGGTATTTTACAACCTCCCTTGTTGTTGTGTTTATTTTATTGTTTAAATAGCCCAATGTTTACAACTCAGAACGCATTATTTTCGAGTTTAAAACAAGATGATTGTATTCTTATTTGTTTTGGGGGAACTGTGTTTTTTGAAAGGAAAAATATCCCCCACCATTTTTGTTCGGCAGAATTTTGTTTTGTTTTTAGACGAAATAACAAAAAAATTGAAAGTGTGCAAAAAAAACCCAAAGTACCCTATTTGATTATTTTCTCTTGGTAAATACCCTCCTTCCTTCATTTCTTTCTAGAAAAAGCATATAATTTTGAAACTATTCGTCAGAATTTTATACTACCTTTTTAATGGTGGGGTGCGTAGTTTTAGGTGAATTGAGTAAATTCTCGTGCTTGCTCAAGGTTTCATTTAATTGTAGAATGAAAATTGTGAGAGTTAGAAAAACAACGGTTTCAAATACAGTCCAAATGACAGCCCGAACCCCAAAAAAGGTGGAAAAAGAAGAGCTTATACAAGCGCGTCTGAGTGTCATGTATGTGGACGCGCCACAGAAGCAGCGTGACAGGCTGCAATGATGATTTCAGCCACATGATGGCGTCAGCAAGTAGAATAGTTTGAATTTACGCACAGCCCATTTAACAAATGTCAAGTCAACATGATGAAAATAAAATATATTCTATGTGCTGGCAACACAACAATATTAGGGTCTGGTAGAATCCACAGAGGGATTGCAGGCAGAATCTTCCATAGATCTTAACAAAGTAAAAGACAGGTTCGATAACAACAATGCTTAAATGTATCAAAACAAAGTTTATGGTATTTGGGAAACCCAAAAAAGGCATTGAAATACAAATAAAGATGGATAATGTTCTAATTGAAAAAGTTAAAAGAGTACCGTAGTTTCCGCACTATATGGCGCACAGTGTTATAAGGCGCACCTTCAATGAATGATATATTTTAAAACTTTTGCCATACATAAGACGCACCCCATTATAAGGCGCTATATGTGCATGCTGGTTTAAGATCAGGTAATTGTGCAATTTTGTAATTGTAATCCTGTGCAGTCCTTCGAGACATTTTTGTGATTAAGGGCTATTTACGGTAAATAAATGTAACTTGACTTGACTACAGTAGAGAATGTAGTTACGTTATGCAACCTCTAGATGTTGCCACGCTAAAGGGATTGTCAACAAAACATTCAAAAAGGTCAAACTTTATTGCTAACAAACGAAGTCAGCTGGCAGTTGCTGTGAAACAGTAGTTCGAGTACGGATGGATAGGTTGCATCTTTAGTTATCGTACTGACACTTCTGCTTGCCGCTCTTTGTTGAACAACCCACTGTTCAAGTGTCTCCTCTAACTCTGGCCATCTTGCTTTATTGCCACGGAAACTTTGTTGAGTTTTCCTTACTTGGCGGAGCTTATCTTAATCCTTTCTCCACTTCCGTACCATCGATTAATTTATGTTTAACTCTCTCGCTGCCGCTCTATTGCCGTGTTGTGCTGCGTGACTGATCGCCTTGAGTTTAAACTCGGCGTTGTACGCGTGTCTCTTAACAGGAGCCATTTTTTTTATACAAATGCACGTATGAAAGAGAATCGTTGTTTAATATTTCCCAGTATGCACAGCGCGAAAAATGGAGTCGGCGGCTGTTTCTCGTAGTTGCGAGACCTTGCGAATTTAATATTGAGCCATATATAAGGCGCATGGTCAGCTTTTGAAAAAATTTTAGACTTTTAGGTGCGCCTTATAGTGCGGAAAATACGGTAAGTTTACTGGAGTGACAATTAGCCATGATAAATGCGGGAGACCCCATATAAATGGCGTATCCAAATTGGCAAATAATATAACAGTTGTGTGTAGACGCAGACAGGGGTATATTTGACACAAAAATGTCGTCGTTCATTAATTTTTTTGCCTCATTTAAATGTTTGTATATGGATTTTGGGAAATAAATGAGCACTAAAGAATTGCTTGTTCAATTACAGAAAAAACTATGACAAAAAAACTGTTTATAAAATCCAACACGTTAAGATTTGAATATTAGGTGAAATTTAAATCCCTATAAGTAGTCCATCCATCCATTAGCTGCACAGCTTATCCTCAGTAGGGTCGCGGGGGTGCTGGAGCCCATCCCAGCTGTCTTCGGGCAGTGGGCAGGGGACACTCTGAACTGGTTACCAGCCAGTCACAGGGACAATTTGTACCGGCCAATAAACCTGTTTTTTAAATGTGAGAAGAAACCGGAGTGTCCGCAGGAAACCCACGCAAGCACGGGGAAAACATACAAACTCCACACAGGAAGGTTCGATCTCATGACCTCGGAACTGTGCTGCACACTCGCTGACCACTGCGCCGCCGTGCTGCCCCCTAAAAGTAGTATAGAACGCAAAAAAAAAAAAAACAACTCTCGACAAATATTCACCAGTTTTCCTACAGAGCAGATCGTCATTTTAAAGTCAATGTTCTTCCACAGCATTTAAATGTCATTGTGTTACCCGAAGGGGTATACATTCATGGAACAATTTAGATGATGGCCTTAAAAGTGTGCCTTATTAACATAAATTTAAAAAAATCACCAACTGTAATTTCACGACCTTAAGGCGCATATAAAAGTGTGCTTTTAATCCAAATTGTGCAGTGCGGCCTACCGTGCAGTGCGTCTTGTGTGTTATGTTAAGCGGCGGACGTAGCTGGGTATGCGATGAGGCGGCTGTTCACACTCCAGAGCTTAATGCTTGATTCCGAATTTCGAATGTTTTTGTGAGATTATTCACATTTGCAACAAAATCCGACTTCTATGCGTCTCCTGTGTGTACGGCACCATTTCCTGCTTGCGCAGAAGAGGACATGTGGCGTCACACGCAATGATGCTTACGCCTTAGCGCATCTAGCAATTTGAAAGTTATTGTCCTACCGGAAGCTAAACAGAGATCTCCCCCGAAATCTAAACAAAATCCCAAACCTCTCTTTCCCTCCATTGAATGATTTCTGTGTTATCGTCCACCATGTTGTGTTGACTTCTACGCTACGCGGAAAAACATGGAAACCGAGTAGCCACGAAAGAATTGAATATTAATGAGTTGATGTTTCACAAAGTAGGGGAAGCTGAAAACGTACTCTTACAAGCTTTTATCCTCGTGTTTTCCTTTGTAATCAATACTGAAATAAACCACAACCAAACACAGTTTCGCCCACTGAGAATCGTTGTTTTCTTTTTTACTGTACAGTACGTGACTTCTCTCTGAAGAACGTTTTTTGCTTCATAGATTTTTGCACTTCAGTGTATTTGAATCCAAGTATATTTTATTAGATGTTTCAGTTGAATGAATGATAGAAAAAATGTAATTTTTCTCTTTTACGTAAATTAATCATTTTCAGTGGAAAGCTCTGGCTTTGCTGAAATTGTTAAGCATGAGTAGCTGTGTTTTCAACTAATTAATTACACTACACACTAAAGATTAAACTAATTCCCCCCAACACTTCACCCCATTAATTTTGTTTACTGTAGATTTTTTATACGAATATAAAATCTTAGTTTGGATTTGGCCGGCTGTATGCAAAGCATCTTTTATATGTTCATTCTATGTTTTTCCAGATGTGGCGAGTCAACATGGGCCCAGATGGAAAGGCATTGGTGGAGTTTCTTTCTAATTTGGCCAGACATACAAAAGCTGTCAACGTGGTCCGATTTAGCCCCAATGGAGAGCACCTTGCCTCTGGAGGAGATGGTATGTTTGAGACTTCAGAGTATGCATGGCCACTAATTTTGCAAACATCTTGTGCAAGAAGTGCACCAGGAACTCTAGTTTTGCAGTTTTTCGCAACTTTGAATGATTAAAAACTGAGAGACACTTACCAATGTTATTATAATTTATGAATTAATCACTTGTCAGTTATAAATGATTCAACATAAAATCTTAAAAGCAATACAATTTTTGAATGTACTCGCAGCAATCAACTAAAGCAAAACGTGTAAAGGAAAACTTAATTAATGTACAATATTTTAGCTAGTTCCCACCTTCCAAACATTACATCGGATCTTACTCAATTTTGTCTGTTTGGTCTTCTTTTTATTAGTTAATGAACTTGCCCGTCCAATATGTCGCTGTCTTTCCTTTGTCAAAAGGGGATAATATACTTACTGACATAGTTTATATCAATGTTGCTCACAACAGAAGTTCATTTTTTACTTGTACATGACATCTATTCATTCTCACTTTGGTTTAGATGCCGCCGTGCTGCTATGGAAGCTCAACGACAACAAGGAGCCAGAACAGGCACCAGTGTTCCAAGAGGAGGAAGATGCTCAGCTAAACAAAGAGAGCTGGTCTGTTGTCAAGACACTGAGGTACGTAAATAGTAATTACATAAATTTTGAGCAAATAATTATTTTCTGTTTTCTCTAACAATTTTAAAGTCCCTTCCACAAAAACAGAGAGGGGGGAAAGCCCTTGAAAAACAAAATGTTCTATCAATATGAAGATAATAAACCAGTGCTCTGTGTGCTGTTATTAGGGGCCACATTGAGGATGTGTATGACATTTGCTGGACCCGTGATGGGAATTGCATGGTGTCTGGTTCGGTAGACAACACGGCTATCATGTGGGACATCAACAAAGGTTTGCTGAGAAAACTATAGTGAGCATATGTTCTGAAATTCAGCGCTTTGATCTTTTTTTAACCAAATATTGTCCTCCAGGACAAAAACTCTGCGTCCTGAATGACCACAAGAGTTATGTGCAGGGAGTGACCTGGGATCCATTAGGCCAGTATGTTGCCACCCTCAGTTGTGACAGGTATCTATTATTTATCTATTACTAAGCCCAAAGGTCCAAAAGACTGGGTCCCTTATAGTTGTGGAAATATCTTTTTCAGGGTTATGCGTGTGTACAGCACTCACACAAAGAAGAAAGCCTTCTTTGTAAGCAAAATGAGCTCAGGCTCACCTGCAGATGGAGAGGTTAGTAGTAGTATGCACTATACATGTATAGCCCTTTTGAATTGCAGGTCATAGACAGTAAAGAAAATAAGTATTTGAACACCCTGCTATTTTGCTATTCCTCCCACTTAGAAATCATAGAGGGGTCTAAAACTTTCATCATAGGTGCGAGAGATAAACTAAAAATAAAAATCCAGAAATCACAATGCATGATTGTTTAACGATTTATCGAAAAATGTAAATCGTCTGCATTTATATAGCGTATTTCAAGTCAATGAAGACCTCCCAAAGCGCTTGACAATGTGCTTCACACTTACCCTTTCACACACACTCACACAACGATAGCAGCGATACCTGCTTATTGGCGGCATTAGGGGTTCAGTGTCTTGCCCAAGGACACATCGACGTATAACACGGAGGAGCTGGGAATCGATCCTGCTTTACCTCCTGAGCTACAGCCGCTGCAAATAAGTAAAGCTCCAAATAAGCAATTGAACACCTGAGAAAATGAATGTTAATATTTGGCACAGTAGCCTTTGTTTGCTATTACAGAGGTCAAACGTTTCCTGTAGTCTTTCACCAGGTTTGCATGCACTCCTCCACACAGATCTTCTCGATCAGTCAGGTCTCTGGGCTGTCGCTGAAAAACACTGAGTTTGAGCTCCCGCCAAAGATTTTCAATTGGGTTCAGGTCTGGAGACTGGCTGGGCCATGCTAGAACCTTGATAGGCTTTTTACAGAGCCACTTCTTGGTTTTGCTGCCCGTGAGCTTCGGGTCGTTGTCGTGTTGAAATACCCAGCCACGACCCATCTTCAATGCTCTGACCGAGGGAAGAATGTTGTTCCCCAAAATCGCACAATACCCAGTCCCAATCATCCTCCCTTTAATGCAATGCACTCGTCCTGTCTCATGTGCAGAAAAACACCCCCAAAGCATGATGCTACCACCCCCATACTTCACAGTAAGGATGGTATTCTTAGGATTGTACTCTTCATTCTTCTTCCTACAAACACACTTAGTGGAATTATGACCAACATGTTCTATTTTGGTCTCATTTGACAACAAAACTTTCCCCCATGACTCCTCTGTATCATCCAAATGGTCATATGCTAACCTAAGACGGGTCTTGACATGTGCTGGTTTAACCAGGGGAACCTTTCGTGCCATGCATGATTTCAAATAACGTCGTCTTAGTGTATTACCTACAGTAACCTTGGAAATGGTGGTCTCGGCTCTTTTCAGGTCATTGACAAACTCCTGTCATGTAGTTCCGGGCTGATTCCTCACCTTTCTCAGAATCATTGAGATATCTTACATGGGGCTCCACTCCGATTGAGATTGACAGTCATGTTTAGCTTCATTTATTTTCTAATGGTTGCTCCAACATGGGACCTTTTTTCACCAAGCTGCTTGGCAATTGCTCCGTAGCCCTTTCTAGCCTTGTGGAGGTGTACAATTTTGTCTCTGGTGTCTTTGAACAGCGCTTTGGTCTTAATGATTGTATGGGGTGGACAAGTGTCTTTATGCAGCTAACGACTTCAAGCAGTGCATCTGATTCAGGATGATACATGGAGTGCAAGTGGACTTCTAATAGGCGGACTAACAGGTCTTTCAGGGTCAGTATTCTAGATGATACGTGGGTCTTCAAATACCTATTTGCAGCTGTATCACACGAATAAATTGTTAAAAAAATCATGCTCTGTGATATCTGGATCTTTCTTTTTAGTTTATCTCTCTCACAGTAGATATACACCTACTAAGAACATTTCAGACCCCTCCATGATTTCTAAGTGGGAGAAATGGTAAAATAGCAGGGTGTTCAAATACTTATTTTCTTCACTGTACATAGTTTAAAAATTGAAGCACTGCATGGAAAACGATCATTAAAAGTGTTTGGGCCAGATATTCCTTTTGTTCCTTTTCTTAGGTCCATCAATAGATATGTTAAGGCTCAAATGGCTCAGGGTAAATTAAGGCATGATAAGGATCAATAAAGCAGTTGACAATCCTTATTGATAAATTGGGGTTAATAATAACATCTCGTTAGGTTTAGTAATTTATGTTCACAGTTCACATGTGTATTAAAATAGTATGTATGAACTTTAAGGTGATGGAAAATCATGTTAGTCATTGGAGTTGCATACAAGCTTTCACTGTACTTTGTTGGGGGAAGTGTAATTTTCATTCGTTTTGTTTGTTTTTAGGTCAAGCAACACCGCTTATTCCATGATGACAGTATGAGGTCTTTCTTCAGACGACTTTCCTTCACACCAGATGGCTCCTTCTTACTTGCTCCAGGTACCTGTGCAGTGTGTTTTCATAAAAGAGGTCTAAGTTAATATTTACTGGGTTTGAGGTAAAAATTTTGAAATGCGCACTGTCATCCTTTTTTAGCTGGATGTGTGGAGGTCGGGGAAACCCTTACAAATACTACCTACATCTTTTCCAGGAAAAGCCTCAAGAGGTAGGTTAACATTAAGTGTATTTTTTTTAATGTCTAATGCTCCTTATTTAATTCAAGGCCAGTTGCCCACTTGCCATGTCCAACCAAGGCCACACTGGCTGTGCGTTGTTGTCCTGTATACTTTGAGCTGAGAACTAAGAAAACAGAAGGTAAGAACATTTCCTAACCCTGTTTTAAACTATCATACAGTGAAGAAAATAAGTATTTGAACATCCTGCTATTTTACTATTTCTCCCTCTTAGAATTCATGGTGGGGTCTGAAATTTTTATCGTAGATGCATTTCAGGTCATTGACCAACTACTGTTGTGTAGTTCTAGGCAGATTCTTCACCTTTCTTAGAATCACTGAGACCCCACGAGGTTTTATCTTGCATGGGGCTCCGATCCGATCGAGATTGACCGTCATGTTTAGCTTCTAACATTTTCTAATGATTGCTCCAACAGTGGACCTTCTTTCACCAAGCTGCTTGGCAATTGCTCTGTAGCTCTTTCCAGCCTTGTACAATATTGTCTCAGGTGTCTTTGGACAGCTCTTTGGTTTTCACCATGTTACAAGTTCAAGTCTTACTGATTGTATGGGGTGGACAGGTGTCTTTATGTAGCTTACAACCTCAAACAGATAAATCTGATTTAGTATGATACATGGAGTGCAGGTAGATTTCTAATGGGCAGACTAACAGGTCTTTCAGGGTCGGAATTCTAGATGATACACAAATACTTATTTGCAGCTATATTTCACAATTAAATTGTTGAAAAAAATCATGCATTGGGATTTCTGGATTTTTCTTTTTAGTTTCTCTCTTACAGAGGACATGCACCTACGATGAAAATGTCAGACCCCTCCATGATTTTTAAATGGGAGAAATAGCAAAATAGCAGGGTGTTTAAATACTTATTTTCTTCATTGTATATTTTCCGATTTTGTTCACCATATTCTTTTCCATTATAATCACAGATGGGTCGACAGAGCCTCTTCCAAATCTATTCAAGCTGGCATATCGCATGGTGTTTGCTGTTGCTTCAGAAGACTCGATTTTCCTGTACGACACTCAGCAGGCGCCCCCCTTTGGCTTTGTTTCAAACATTCATTACCACACACTCAGCGACCTCACATGGTAATAAAGTGATCATGTCAGTGTTTAGTTTAGTCCGATGTAAAGGGACACTGTGAATTATATCTGTAATTATTTGTCTTAGGTCTGAAGACGGTTCCTTCTTGGCAGTGTCCTCCACAGATGGTTACTGCTCCTTTCTGTCCTTCTCTCCAGGGGAGCTGGGAACTCCATTGAAGGAGCCTCCCACTCTGGAGGTGTTCACCCCAACAAGCGCTGCTGAGAAAAAGGGCAAAAAGTTGCCAGGAGTTAGAACCTCATCCCCTGTGTCCCAGCCGCTGAGCTCAGCTTCAACTCCGACATCCCACACCACACCAAGCAGAGACAGCGGTTCCTTTGTCAAAACCCCAGATGAGAAGCCCAAACCCAGGCCTCAGGCTCGGAAGATCACCCTTAACACTCTGGAGGCCTGGGGGAAGCCCAACACTCCAAAAAACACACCTCCCTCTACCCCTCAGACAAAAACATCCAAGAGCAACAGTGCCCCATCAACTCCTCAACCTCACATCAACAAGCTTTCACCAAGCTGCTCGAAAAAGATCTCCCACCTGACCCCGCTGACTCCCACTACACCCAAATTCCTCAACAGCAATAACCTACACACCACTCCTAAAGGTGCCATGATGTCTAAAGGACCCACTCCAAGGTAAGCGCAGTGTCTTACTTTATTAGGTTCAATTCAGGAAAAGCTGAAAACATTCTGCAAATGCCCCTAGTCGCATTGCGGACTTGTGTAATGCTAGAGGTGGGGTGCATTGTTTGAGGTGTCTTTAAAACAGTTGAAACTTAGATATTTTCTCTATTAAAGGGACAGTGTGTAATATTTAGTACACCCCAGTGGTACACAAACCCTCATTTAGTGAAAGAACAAAATGTATTCAAACAGTAGTGTATTTTGGCCCATGATAATTTTTATAAACATTCATAAGTTTAGAATTTTTATTTCATTTACATGGCGGAGTCCATACCTAGTCGTCGCCACCATGTTTGTCTGACATCTTTTTGCTATGCTGGGCTCATTTGGCACTGGTATTTATTCGCATTAGACCAGACCTGGGCACTCCGGTCCTGAAGGGCCATACGTCCTGCCAGATTTTGAAGTTTGCTCTTCTTTAACTCAGGTGATACAAATTATAACCTCGTTAGCAAGCTAGCAAGTGCTCGTTAACGATACTGGTGATTGGAATCACCTGTATTGGATCAGAGAAACCTCAAAAATCATGCTGAACATACGGCCCTCCAGGACCGGAGTGCCCAGGTCTGCATTAGACAATACATTGCCATCTAGTGGTCAAATGTTACACAATGTACTTTTATGTATGTGCTAACAATGCCTAACTGAGTTCAATGAGTTGGGTTTTGTACTTACAGGTGTTTATGTAATTGTACAAAGCTGTTCAGTACAAACAGGAATGAGGGTACGAGGGTTTGGTGGAGAGAAACGTCATGCTCGTCCCCTCGTTTATTATTATTATTTTTGTTTGTATTTGTTAGCATAGTAGTAAAATGGTGAGAGTAAGAAGAGGCCTGCTTAAGTAAATTCCAAACACTAACCCTTCACAGTTCACTGCTCTTGTATAACCACCACACACTGCCTACCATTTGCTCAACACAAACAAATATGCCCAAATAAACTGACCCCCTGATTTCAGTAGTTTATTTTATCGTTGTAAATATGGCTCCGATGTGAGTATATACGATAGGGAGAATATTAGGAGAGAGAAATGACGTGTGCTTGCTGACACAGCGCCCCATCACCATATTCAGTTGTACTTTGTAGGTACAGTGGAACCTCGGTTCTCGACCATAATCCGTTCCAGAACCCTGTTCGAAAACCGATTTGTTCGATCACCGAAATCATTTTTCCCATTAAAAATAATGTAAATTGTTTTAATCCGTTCCAACCCCCTGAATGTTTACCTTGAATGTTTAACGTAAACATAAAGCTAACCCAGGCTAATCGTACGTCCGCAATATCGTAATCTTCCGTACGAAAGATTACGCTAACATGAACGTGTAAAAATCAAAAAATCGGGTCGTTTACAAGTCATTTAGCACCCGGGTCTCCACAACAAGTGGTGAGCGGTTCATTGGAAAGTGGGCTCCGTTCAAACACCCTCAATGTTGGGCTCCGTTCCAACACCCTGAATGTTTAACGTAAACATTAAGCTAACCCAGGCTAATCGTACGTTCACGTTATCGTAATCCTCCGTACAAAAGATTGCGCTAACATGAACGTGTAAAAATAAAAAAATCAGGTTGTTTACAAGTCATTTAGCACCCGGGTATCCACAACAAGTGGTGAGCGGTTCATTGGAAAGGGGGCTCCGTTCCAAAACCCTGAATGTTGGGCTCCGTTCCAACATCCTGAATGTTTAACGTAAACATGAAGCTAACCCAGGCTTATCGTACGTTCGCGTTATCGTAATCTTCCGTACAAAAGATTACGCTAACATGAACGTGTAAAAATTAAAAAAAAAGGATAAAGAAAAGAATTATGAATAGGATTTCTTACCTTTGTGGTGGTCAGCAGAAGGCGCAGGTGGACGGTGGAGCTATTATTTCTTTCTTAAATGCAATAGTTGTACGCACTACTTTTCTTTTTTCACCTGTAGCAACTTTGCTGCTTGCACTGACTTTCTTCGGAGGCATAATTAGGGGCTAAAACACTTCGTACACCTATATTAAAAGCGAAAGCAAAACGAAGCACGTCCGCATGCGATAACAGTTGGTCACGAAAAGAGCCATCTACACCCGTACGCCGCTCAGCATCGCATCCTAGCGTACGCACGCACGCATTACCGGCGTTCGAACTCCGATTTTTTTGACCGAACAGCGAAGTAAGAATTTCTCGAAATTTTTGGTCGGACTCCGATTTGTTCGAACTGAGTGGCGTTCGAAAACCGAGGTTCCACTGTACATATAAAGTTCATCCATCCATTTTCTGCACCGCTTATCCTCAGTATGGTCGTGGGGGTGCTGGTGCCCATCCCAGCTATCTTCGGGCAGTGGGCAGGGGACACCTTGAACTGGTTGCCAGCCAGTCGCAGGGCACACAGAGACAGACAACTCACTCTCTCATTCACACCTAGGGACAATTTGGACCGGCCAATTAACCTAGCACAGAGAGAACATGCAAACTCCACACAGAAAGGTTCGATCCCATGACCTCAGAACTGTGCCGCACACGCACTAACCAATGCGCTACAGTGCTGCTACATATAAAGTTGCCTACCTTATTTAAATCTTTGTATGTACTGTTTTCTTGCTGGTGGATTGAGGGATGCGAATCACTTTGTGAGCGTAGCACGAACTGTTAAAAGAAAATGAAGTGTTTTAATGGCAATCATCTACTTTTAAAAGGTAGCAGAAATGTGCACCATGTAGTAATGCATTGTGTTTTAACAACAGTCGAGGTTCGTTTTAGTCACACGTGTTAAAGCACTCGTTACAGAGAAAAGTAATTGCTCATTTGTAAGGCGTTACTCCCCACACTGGTCACTGGCCTATCTTCTCATGAGACAAACGATGATAATGTATCTTTTGGTTGCATAGGATAGAGATAAACAATAATTTTGGATGGAGACATGTGCAGTTTCCTTGTTATTTTTAAGTGGTTGCCAGCCAGACGCAGGGCACAGAGACATACAACCACTCTCTCATTCACATCCAGGGACAATTGGGACCGGCCAATTAACCTGACATGCATGTTTTTGTAATGTGGGAGGAAACCGGAGTGCCCGTAGGAAACCCACGCAAGCACGGAGAGAACATGCAAACTCCACACCGGAAGGTTCGATCTCATGACCTCAGAAATATGCCACGGACGTGCTAACCACTTAGCTTTCTGTGGTGCCCCAAACGCTAACCCAAACACTAAAAAAGATGTTAAAATAAGTGTTTATTTGCACGCATCTAAGAAAAGCATGTACTTGCAAGCGCATCATAAAGGAGCTTGACAAAGGCTGTATTCATGACACAAGCCAGAGGTAGCAAACACAAGCACAAAAGTTCCAAATTCCATACACTGTTCCAGAATTTATTTTCTTGACAAAATTGTTCAAACCTCACATTGTTTATTTGCTGTTAATAGTGTCAATAAAATTGTTCAAACCAAAAAACCCAAGCTCAGAGCACTGACATTTTACCTGTGACCATACCTATCAGCTCGTAACTTCTTAAGAGTTTTGGACTCCATATTCCCTTTAACAGTAGCTCCATTATGGAACAAAGGTGGCAGTTGCAGGTTAAAAAAAACCTGACTTTTTAAAACACTCTCATTTTTCAGGTTGATCTGTTGTAAATACCAATAAATGCAAGAAGAATTTCCTTGCTAGGGCTGGAATATGTGGATGACTCTTATTACTTGGAGGTTTGGCCCTTGTTGCCTTAAGACATAACAGTCAGAGATGTTGGTCTGTTTCCTCTCCTCTACCCTGATTAATCAGGGGTCGGCTCCCATACACAACACGCGACTATGTACGGTAAATGATGTGACGTTAGTTTTCCCTAACCAATGCGTCGCAACACATGTCGTTGAGAGACATTAAGGGACCAAACCCCCCAGTTCCAACCCTTATTGCTAAGAACTAAGCTTTGCGGCAACTGATACCAATGTTACAAGTCTTAGGTATGACTCGGCAGAGGCGCGAACCAGCGCCCTCCCAATCCCGGGGAGGGCGCCCTAGCCCAAAGACACCTGGTATTACAGTAAGAGATGTTGATTATGTAAAATAATACAGTATATGCTGCTGTTCTACACAGTTATGTGAATTTCATCTATGTTATCTCTTTTTAACCTAAGAAATTATTGCTGTTGTAATTTGGGGAAAATTCAAAACTGTTTTCACTTCTTTTCAATATACTTGTCAGACTGTGATGTGCATGTTTTATCACTCTGGTATGACTCACAGTATCAGTGACATTAAAAAAAGTAAAACAACAAAAATTTACATATCCTATACTTAGGGAAGTCAAGTGTTTATTAGATCAACTGATTATTTCTAGTCACCAAAGGAAAAGTACTCACACAAAAGCTTTAAAAAAAAATAAATTAAAAGTCCTTTGATCTTTAATATTCTCTTTTGGTGTTTGGATTATCAGTCCTACACAAATACCCACTCTGCTTATAATATCCAATTGCTCAGAATAAACATCCATATTTAAATTGAATCCGGATTGAAAGCTCTACATTTAGAACATCTCTCCAAATCAATTTTTGTACTCTTGTACATTTGGTAGTGACTAAAATGTGTGAAATACAATTGGTGCTGTCAAAAAAAAAATAAAGACTTGACGTCAACTGCTTTGTTTTGGTTAGTGCAGTTAAGTGCTCAGCTGAGAACAAAGCCTCGTCTGGTTTTAGAGTGTTCGTTGGACCCCCTGTTGATTATCAAATAATCACTCAGGCTCCTCACAGACAAAGGAAAGTCTGTGTTAGTGTTTATATTTAAATGTGTAACTAGAAACTGATTACTCATAAGAGCGTGTCTGTGTTAAGAACTACACAATTAATTTGTGAACACAAAAATGAATTTCATTGATGGATTTATTTGGTACTAATGTATTTCATTTTTATTCCAGGCGTGTGTCTTTGACTCCTGTTGGGTCTCATCCGGTCAGTTTGCCATTCAGCTCTCCAGGATCCACTGAGAAAGCCAAACATGGTCAGTTTGTTTTCGACACCATCCCCCTTTTTGGGGGTTCTTTTAAATAGTTACGTTAAGTATAACTTGTTTATACAAGACAGGCAAAATGACACTGCGTGGCCGGGCTGATAGAAAATTGCAGTGGGCTGCTTGGAGTGGTGGGTGCTTGAGAGCTGCAGTAACCTATTTGGTTAAAGATCCCACAAAATCAGATGTTTATGGATTTTTTCTGTATTTATTGGGGATGCCTCGACCCAAAACTTAACTCAAGACTCTCGCATAAGCTTAAACTACAATTGAGAAGCTTATAGGTCACAGGCACACACATCAAGATTTATAAAGTAATAATAGAATAATAATAATAAAGAATAATAATTAGATGGATGGACACAGATTCACTGTACAGTGAAGCCATGTTTAGAAACCATGATAGGCGAAATTCGTGAAGTAAAACCTTTTTTTTTTTTTTTTTTTAACAATTAAATATTATACACTGAAATCAACCCTTTTCACAGGCCCAAACATTTGTTAAATAAATAAAAGTACTGTATGCTCTACCTGTAAACATGTATTTATTCTTTACCAATAACTATTATGGACTATTTAGCAAATCAGAATGTCAAACACAATGCATGATGAAAATCAGTGAAGCTGCAACACTGTAAACCTTGTTATAGCGGGGAATTACTGTATTTGTGATTTGCTGTACATTCTCTTAGCACTAGTTTGTAATTTTTTTCGCCTATCTATCCTGACAGGCTTTGATCTTATATTTCTCTTTAACTTATTCAATGCTAGATGTTTCTCTCAAATGGGAAATGCAAACCAGCCATGTTTTGACTCGTTTTTGAAGCCCTACAGAATATTTAGTTCTTTATATAGGCATAGACATATTAAAGGAAACCTTGAACCTTCTTCTTTCATTAGAAAAAAAGTATGTTTTTAGGTTTTACCATGGTTGAGTAAACAGCAGTGGAACATTTCGAAGTTCTGAGAAAAGGGTATTTTTGTGAAAGGAGGCATTTCAAGCCGAACTTTCACTTTGGTGCTTTTTTGTCTTTGTGATCCCTTCAATATCAAAACAATGCTTTTCATAAACACGAGGGCACTTTTCCTGCAAAATAACATTTTATTGCAAAAGCACTAAACTTTTGAATGAACTTATGAATAAACAATGCATGAACTTTGCAAGAATTTCTTTAGCACACGCTGTTTTGTGGCCGCCCACATACACTCAATCGCTGACAAAAGAAGCAAAGCAACACGAGGATGTGTGGGCTCCTCTATGTGTGGACACAAATCTGATCAAGCCATTCCTGCCCCATAGTGATGATTTCCATCCATCCATTATCTGCACCTCAGTAGTAGTAGGGTGCTGGAGCCCATCTCAGCCATCTTCGGGCAGTGGGCAAGGGACACCCTGAACTGGTTCCCAGCCAGTTGCAGGGCACACAGAGACAGACAAGTCACTCTGTCATTCACACCAAGGAACAATTTGAACTGGCCAATTAACCTTACATGCATGTTTTTAGAATGTGGGAGGAAACCCACGCAAGCACAGGGGAAACATGCAAATTCCACACAGGAAGGTTCAATCTCATAACCTCAGAACTCTGCCGCACACGCGCTAACCACTGGGCCGTGCTGCCCTAGTGATGATTTCTCATACTAAAATAATTCACAGAGGCTTGATACTTACTGATCAGCAGTATCAATGTCTTTAGATTTTCATCTCATTAGCCATACCGCTTATCCTCATTAGGGTCGCGGGCGGGCTGGAGCCCATCCCAGCCATCTCCGGGCAGTGGGCAGGGGACACCCTGAACTGGTTGCCAGCCAATCGCAGGGCACACAGGGACAGACAACTCATTCACTCATTCACACCTAGGGACAATTTGGACCGGCCAATTCACCTGAGATGCATGTTTTTGGAATGTGGGAGGAAACCGGAGTGCCCGGAGGAAACCCACGCAAGCACGGGGAGAACATACAAACTCCGCACAGGAAGTCTGGAGCTGGATTTGAACCCACGACAGGTTCCCATGACATGAACTGTGCCGCACAAGCGCTAACCACTGTGCCGCCGTGCTGCCCGTCTTTAGATTTTATTTTTTTTAATTTAAAAAAATGATTTTTATGTTTTTTTGCCCCCGGGTACAATGTTTCTAAAATGTATTTATATGTTGTGGCACTGAATGAGTCGGTCTTTATTACATGTTTACCCAGGAGTGCCTTGTCTAATCTTATTGCACATAATGTTTCTCAAGGTTTCTATCAATGATTGTAAAAACAATTCAATTCTTGCGGTAGAAACTGAAGTACTTGGAAAATAACCCGTAGGGGTTAAAAGCTTGCCTAACCGGCTTGTTGAACAGTGATGCTCACCTCTCATCTTTACATTTGCTTTCCTTCAGCACGTCCTTCTCCTCCCACTGATCCCCTTTGCCAGCCTCCGGAATCCAAACGAACAAAGACTGATGACCGCCTTATTGAGACAAACAGCGTCAGCCAGTCTTAGATTGGCTATGATAAAATCATGATTTTTATCTGGTGTCATGAATAAATCATATTGTATGTATTACTGCAGTGCCATTGTGATCGAGAGGGGAACCTCGTCAAGAATGATGCACTCAATTCTTATGCTGTGAATGAGTGAATGAATGACTTTCAGTAAAAGTATATGGTAACTACCTTTTGCTGTCTTTGATTGCCACTTTACATTTTTATCATACTTAAGTAACAAACTTGTGATACTAATCAAGCACTAGTGAGATTTGATTTGGGGTAGCAGTAGCTCACGAGGTAGAGCGCTTGTCTTGGGATCAAGGGATCCCAGTTCGAATCCCGGCTCGTCCGTGTTACATGTCGAAGTGTCCTTGGGTAAGACACTGAACCCCTAATACCCCCAATAAGCAGGTTAGTGCCTTACATGGCTGCAAGGCTGCTATTGGGAAATGTGGAGCACAATGTAAAGCGCTTTGGGAAGTCATTGACTTGAAAAGCGCTATATAAATGCACATCATTTCATGTGATGCAGACAATTTAATATACTGTTATCCCTAAACCTTACTTTTCTGATGGGGTTTTGTCTATTGAACTCAAATTGTTACCAAACGTTTTCCCTCAAGTACCAGAGGTTTGATGTATAATTTATTTAATTCAGAAACCAGGGTTTGTTGCTTGAAATCCTTAAAATTATTTGCATGTGAATATTTTAAGGATTGGAGAGTGCTCAATTTTTGGGAGAAAAGCTTAAATTTATTGTCATGTCTGACAAGACTTGATGCTGACATTGCTCTCTGGTGGCTCATCTTTGCCATCACATTTTTCTTCCCTAGTGATTAACAGCAGCTGTTATTAGTTTGTATGGCATTGACCTATGATGTGTCAACGCGCCCAAGAGGACGGGTGCATTCCACACCTGAACAGGGCACTATCAAGTGTGTATTAGTGTCAGGATTATGTATCAATTATGGACATTTTTTATGGGCCATGCAAAAAAATGAGTTTTCATAGTGGTGAATTGAAATGAGAAAAACTTACTGCAACTGAAAATGTCAGCTGCATACATTTCACCTAAAATGTATACTTGGAGAGATATGCTACAATACACACATAAATATATTTGCAGTTTCCTCAAGATCCAAAAATCATATCTTGATAAAAATAAATACATTATTTACACCAGATTTCTTTTAATAGAACTGGGGGGAAAAATTACAAATTTGCTTTGAAAATCCTCAAAGGTGCTTACATTTGTCCTTTAAAAGGTGTACAGACCTTGATAGCCAAATAAAACCAAGACAACAAACATTAACAAATGTGCAGGCACCAGTAGGTTTCATCAGGCCCTCGTGGCTTACTTGTATGATTGTGTCACGTCTGGTCCCACTACATTAATTTGCATGTGTGAAAATGCCTATGAGTCCAATATTTAATAAATATATTGATGCTAGAGAGTAAAATAAATGTATAGTGTGAGTTAACCCATTTTGATCGTTTATGAATTCAATAAGTGACTGTTACAATGATATAAGAAGGTATGATGAGTTGAAATTATAGAAGTGTCAAGTTATTTTGGAGGCAGATATCCTATTACAGGTATGCCTGGTTTCAACTGGTTTATACTTTTCGGGCGATTCCTTGATCAAGTTTTTATTGTGACATGTCTGGAAATATTAAAGGGGAAGTCAAATACACCCTAAGAATGCATGCTTTGGCGACATGGGAAGGAAAGTCATAAGTGCCCCTAAACACTTGGAAAGGGAAGGCCGGAGCAAAGATGAAATACCCAAACCTAAGAAATATGTGGTTAGTTGTGCTGATGACAGAAGCGCGTGCATCTACTGTTTTGCCTACCCCATCATCTATTTCAGTGGTGGGAAAGTCAAACTGGTGGAAGGGTCAAACACATTTGGTTACAAGCTGAAGACCAGACTCATGAAATGTTGAACATTTATAAAATGACATATATTTTAGTGCAGTGGTTCTCAACTTGTGGGGACCCGGTTTCAGTGGGTCGCAAGCCTTTGCAATATAATGGGGAAAAACTCAGTCAATTGCACCCCTTAACAGTCAATGGTGATAATGCCCTGCTCGATTTCTTCTACCTGTTCAGTCGATTGACGTCGGATCGATAGCGTACACTGAATTTACTGCAAGTGGGGAAAGAATTAAGAAGGTTGCTGAAAGAATTGTTTGTGTGGTTTGGTTGGGCAATAACAGTAAATAGATTTGCTTACACAAATTATCTTTGTTTTAATCGAACAGGCTATGAGTTGATAGGTTCTGCGTTGTGTAAAGTTTACTTAACATGAGGAATTGGCTAAGGTTGATGGGTATTATTACAGGACAAACTAAATTGTTGTTTGTTTGGATGCAAAAGTAAAAACATGTCATTTATATTATATTTAGTTTAGTACCTAAATGTCATTTTATTGTGTGTGGTTATTATTTGAAAAATATAATGAATAAAATGACCAAGATAAGATATTTAGATGTATTTCTATAGTAAAATAAAAATGGAAATGTTTATCCCCCTTTGTTTCTTTAATCCTCAACTAAACCCCCTGCAAATAGGTTAACATTTACATAACGTAAAACTTGGATTTTAAAGGGACAGTGTGTAATATTTGACCAATAAGCAGGTAGGTGCCTTGCATGGCTAACTCCCTATTGGTGTGTGAGTGTGTGTGTGTGAATAGGTTGTAACCAAAGTGCAACATTTTTTTTCTCATTTTCTTCTCATTTTTTCTGCCCAGCCTATAGTGAAGAAAAGAAAGAAGGACAAAAGTGAATCATAATAATAAAGATTTTTTTTAAAAAAAAAGGTGTCATTGAGGAGGAAATGGTGTAAAAGTAAGAAAAAAAAAGTACCGGTACTACAAAAGAAGAAAATGGCAAGAAAGAAAATAATTAATCGAGAAAAAAGAGAAACTGTAAAAGCAACAAAACATATGATAAGGAAATTATTGAAAAGAAAGATAAGAACAGAAAAGATAAATGAAAAAAGAGAGAAAAAAGTAAGAACATAATGAAATTTAAAAAAAAAAAGGATTTTCTTTTTTCTAAGCTAGGTTTTTGGTTTTTGGCTAACAAGTATTTCTGCCCCCTCTGGGTGAGCCTCATGTTATGGCAGATAAACATAAATTCCTCAACCTACAAGTATTTAAGAAATGCACAATTACAGTGCATAGCAGAATTATTTCCTCCCCAAGAAACTTTTGAAATGAAATGAAATGATCTGCATTTATATATGCTTTTCAAGTCAATGACTTCCCAAAGCGCTTTACATTGTGCTTCACATTTCCCAATAGCGGCCGTGATCTGTGCAGCCATGTAAGGCGCTAACCTGCTTATTGGGGGTATTGGGGGTTCAGTGTCTTACCCAAGGACACTTCAGCATGTAACACGGACAAGCCGGGATTCGAACTGGGATCCCTTAATCCTAAAACGATCGCTCTACCTCCGGTGCTAATGCCGCGCCTTTTGCCAGATTACCACCTTTCAGGCTTCATATTTAAAGCTAAAAATCTAAAGATATTTCATAAAAGTCAACTAGATGTAAGACCCGATCGTGAAGTGGAACCAATTAGGTTCGTTATTTTAGATCATATTTGCAATGAAATGAAAGTTCTCAAAATTATTGCTGTTCTCTCAGTTTGGCCTACTTACTCAAGAGGTTCACTGATTACTTCTGAATGATCCACTGTTGACTTAAATGACGAACAATGACAAACAGAGTGCAACTGTGTCATAAGGTCTTAGTTTAAATGCACATGCACCCTGATGGGCACAGAAAAACAAAAGACAACTATAAAGAGATTGAAGAACACACCAGGTAGGTCAAGGATAAAGGTGTGGAAAGCTTTAAAGCAGGAATGCGATTTAAGAAGATTTTGTAACATTTAGACATCTTCTGGCGCACTGTACGAGCAATAACATCAAAATGGAGAGAGCATAAAACCACTGTAAACTTAACAAGACATGGCCGTCCCTCTGAACTTTTTGGTCCAAACCAGGAGAAAACTAATCAAGAGGCCCATCATCACATTGGATGATCTGTAAGCATGCAGAACTGTGGTGGGATAATCTGTGCATAAGACAACTATTAGTCCTACTCTGCATAAATCAGCTCTTTATGCAAGAGTCTCAAGAAGAAAGCCCTTTCTGAAAGAATACCATAAAAAGGCCCGTATGGCGTCAGCAAGAAGCCACATGGGAGACACAAGTAACTCATGAAACTGTGTGCTTTGGGCAGATGAGACCAATACTGAATTTTTGGAGCTGAATGCAAAGCATTACGTCTGGCATAAGAGTAACACTGCACATCATCCTGGAAACACCCGTCCCCACAGTCAAACATGGTGGTGGCAGCATCATGCTCTGGAGTATCTTGTCTTCCGAAAGACTGGTAAGATCTCTAAAGTTAAATCAAATGCCGGTCTACTAGTGATCCCTGGAGCCCAAGAAGAGAACCTCAGGTTTGAGAGCATACTCCGTTCGGGCCCCGGTGTTGTAGGATGCTTTGCCCACTGAGATTCGATCTGCAACCCCAGTGGAACTTTTCAAATCTAGGCTTAAAACACACTTCTATTTTATAGCTTATGAATGACCTATATTTCCTGTTGACAATATATGTGCATAATTTGTTTTTGCAACATCCATTGCAGCCTGGTCATCCTGGAAGGGGGATTACCTCATGTGCGGTCCCTTCTCAAGTTTCTTGATTTTCCTCATGTTGAGGTTTTTGAGTTTTTACTTTCCCTCCTATAGGTTTTAGATCAGGGGATGGTGCCATTATAGGCTGTAGTTTTCAACAATCTTTGGTCAGTTCAGCCCTTTGAGACTCCTTGATATTAAGGGCTATACAAATAAACATGACTTGACTTGAATTAAAGTTGATTGGAAGATGGAAGGAGCCAAATACAGGGTGATTCTGGCAGAAAATCTGTTGGAATCTGCAACTGACTTGAGAATGTGACGCAGGTTTACCTTTCAACAAGACAAGGGACATATAGCAAATTTTACAATGGAATTGTTTTAAATTAAGGATTCAAAGTTGTTGGAATGGCAAAGGCAAAGTCGAGACATCAATCATATTGAGCCTTTCTTGAACACTCTAAAAAATGCTGTGCGCAAACGATCACCATCAAATCTTAAGGAACTTGAGCTGTTCTGTGAGGAAGAATGGACAGATATTTCAGTTTCAAGTTGTGCGAAACTTACAGATATACCCCAAAAGACTTGTCAAGTCACATTTATTTGTATAGCCTTTAATCACAAAATGTCTCAAAGGACTGCACAGGTTATAATTGCACTATTCCCTGATCTTAAACCAACATGCGGGCAAGGAAAAACTCAATACCTCAGCAAGGCGAAAATAAGAAACCTTGAGAAGGGGGCTCACAAGTGGTAATGCCCCTTCCAGGGTGACCAGGGTGTAATAGATTTAGCATTGGGTAACAGTACACAAAACATAATGAACATCAATTAAAGAAAACATAGGTGATATGTAAAAATTGTTCCAGAAAGTGCAGGACAGCAACGACGACTCGATCCTGTAAAATTGGCTGTGATTGCATCAAAAAGAGGTTGTACAAAATATTAACTCAAAGGAGGCCAGTATATATGGAACGCCTACTTTTTGGTTTGAATTTTTTGTGAGGACAAAATCAAACTTTGAATACATTTGGTTTCTTTTGATTGATTTTTGGAAAATATTTGGAAATTTAATCTATAAGATTTAAGCCCGAAATATAGCAATATGTCAAAAGTTCCTTAATACTTTCGCAAGGCACTGTATATGATAGTCCATCTCTTTTACTTATTATTCAAATGAGTATTTTTTGGTTTTCGTTTTGTTTGAATGAATAGGGACTTTGTACCACTAGAAGGCGCTAAATAATACACACTGTCCTTTTAAATTTTATACTTGATATAAAGTATTGGTCAACCGGACGTGATACACAAAGGGGATGGATAGCAAAAGATTGACAACTCGGTCATCCAATCAGAAGCAGTCTTGCTCGGTCTCTTTAACGCTGATGTGCACCGTGTGAAGGCGGGGAGGAGTTGGCTCGTTTAGACTGATTAGCAACAAACCGAAGCCTTGGAGTTTAAATTTACATTTTTTTGAACACCAGATTGGATTTTAAAGCCATGAACTTGGATCCGTGTTAAAACGATTCCTTTAGCGCGCTTTTTGGCGAGGCCAGGTGGCTATTTTCAACATTAGTGGGCGCTAATAGCGGAGGACAACCTCGCTTTTTTTTTAGGTCGTTGGAGGTGGCGATGGTGAGCCGATAGCTGCGTCATCATGTTGCTTCCGACTCGAGTTGGCCGAAAACAGTCTCAAGTTAACGACGTCTGCGGACATCTTTCTCCGAAGGCCATTTGTGATCACTTGGGGTAAACACAACGGGGATTGATGCCCGGGGAGAAGGCTTGCTAACGGCTACGAAGCGGACCAGACGACTGACTTTACATCACTTGACGTTATTGGCGCGATTCCCCTCCTGGAGTGTATTTGTTATTACCACTCGAGCGAAGAACCCTCTCAAATTAAGTCTTCGAATATCCCAACATTAATTAAAATGCCCCTTTTAAAGTTTAATTCGAGCCATATAATTATTTATTGTAGAGACGATGATGAGTGATGCCCTCTGTGATGGCAAGTCGGTTACAAATCAGGAGCATCCACTGAAATGGCGTTTGGCATTTTCGCTGCTGCCTTTTGATACGACTTGGTTTTCTTAAAGATAGCTGACTAGATATCCAAATGTGTGATCGGGGTGCCAAACTGTTTTAAGTTTGAATTTAGGGTGTCAGGACTTGGTCCTTCTCAAAACAAGGTTCTAACAGGGTATACAAGGCAAGTCAGAATGTCTGGGAAGAAGACACATTGCCGAAACTGGTCGCCCAACTTCGAATGGATCAACGGGCTTCTTTACCGAAAGAAGCTGGAGAAGGGTTTTCTCAACTACCGAGAGGTTTTGGACGAGGATCGAAGATTGGAGGTAGTTGCGACCTTTCACCGGCGACCACCCGGCAATCGTCATCTCACCTTGGAGGAGACCTACAAATGCGTGGCCGAGAACTACTGGTGGGAGGGTAAGAACCCCGTGTTACATCCTTGGATTTATTAACAAAAAACAGGTCACAGTCACTGCCAGTGTTGGGCGTGTTACTGGGAGAACAATAGTTACTTTCCGGTATTTAAAAAAAGTAATTGCGTTACCCCTCTGATCACTATCACCCAAAAGTAGGGTTACTTTAACTTGATTACTTTCAATTACTTTTGGAATACTCCAATACCAAATATGCTAATAAAAGACAAAAGAAACTAAATATGAATAAAATTATTACTCACAGCACGTGGTAAGCGTTCTCTCCTGGCTTTGATCTCTTTGATTTCCGGCAAAACTAACAGAATGCGACAGAAACATAATGATAATAAATCCAAACAGCTTGCCAACATAATTTTTGCCGTTCCATGTATTCCGTTACTCCCCAAGCCTGCACAAAATTTAGTCATTTTATTCATATTTAGTTTCTTTTGTCTTTAATTAGCATATTTGGTATTGGAGTAATCCAAAAGTAATTGAAAGTAATCCAGTTAAAGTAATCCTACCCAACCCTGCCCAAAAGTAGAGCGTTACTCTGAAAGTACATCTCTAGTTATACATTTTCACATTTACTCACATTGAAGCAAAGTCGCTGAAAAATAGCCACATGATAAAATAAATTGATGAAAACGTGTACGCCAGACATGAATACTGAGTTCAGGCTCTGTGTTGGATCCTGACTTTGTTCTTAGGTGGACCAGATCGGTAAAAAAAATTGTTAGCAATTTGTTTAACAGCTGAGTGAATGCAGCTTGACATCCGAAGCAACTCACCACAAACAAAACAAACTCAACTGGGAGCTATGAATAATAAAATATGCTTTCCTCAATTTTCCTCCTGCTTTGAAATAAATGATAAGGAAATAAAAATATATTTTAGCAGTGAACAAACGATAACATCAGCTCAAACCCCTAGGCTGGGCCTACTGAAGCTGAGAAAATGCAGCACGATATTGTCTTTAACATTACACCAGACTGGATTTCAGCTTTTTTTTACACCTTTACTGCCCTCTAGCTGCTGAAAGAAGCATTTGGTTAGTATTTTTTTTTTTAAATAACATAACTTTTAAAAGAAATTAGCTTTTTTTTTTACATACTCATAAATTTACAGCAGGCTGGAATAAATCATCTGGCCCATGGTCCGTCAGTTTGGCGAGCCTGGTGTACATATAATGGTGGATTTTGTAAACCTGTAATAATGTTTGGCTGGTGCAATCTTGAATGTTTGCAAATGTACACACTACAATATTTTGTCTTTAAATCGCTCGAATATGGCGGTAATATCCTAAACGTTTTTTTTTTCTCTAAGCATATGGTGTATTTTAAGAATAATTTTACCAATAAAATCACTAAAATTCAGCACTTTTTATGGTAACATTCTGTGCGACATGTGCCCCATTGAGTTCACTGTTTTTGTATAACCACCCCACCTCCCCACACATTGCCTACCATTTGCTTTACACAAACAAAAATGTACAAATAAACTGACCCCCTGATTTCAGTAGTTTATTTTACAGTTGTAAATATCGCCTTGATGAGAGTATATACGGTAGGGATAATATCAGGAGAGAGAAATGATGTGTGCTTGCCGAGACAGCGCCACCATAACCATATTCAGTTGTACTTTGTAGGTACATATAAAGTCCATCCATCCATTATCTGCACCGCTTATCTTCAGTAGGGTCGCTTTGTTGCTGGAGTCCATCCCAGCTGTCTTCGGGCAGGGGTCACCCTGAACTGGTTGCCAACCAGTCGCAGGACACACAGAGACAGACAACTCTCTTGCACATTCACAACTAGGGACGATATGGACTGGCCAATTAACCTTGCACAGGTAGAACATGCAAAGTCCACACAGGAAGGTTCGATCCCATGACCTCAGAACTGTGCCGCACACGCGCCAACCAATGCGCTGTCGTGTTGCTTCATATTAAGTCGCCCACCTTATTTAAATGCTTCTATGTATCCTGTTTTCTTGCTGGTCGATTGAGGGATGACAATCACTTTGTGAGCGTAGCACGAACCGTTAAAAGAAAATGAAGTGTTGTGATTCATCATCTACTTTTAACAAGTAGCAGAAATATGCAACGTGAAGTGATGCATTATGTTGCAACAACAATCGAGGTTACGTTTTAGTAACACGTTAAGGTACTCGTTACTGAGAAAAGTAATTGCTCATTTGTAAAGCGTTCCTCCCAACACTGGTCACTGCCCTATCTTCTCATGGTAAATTGTCTTTACTTATATAGCGCTTTTCAAGTCTATAAAGACATCCAAAAGTGCTTTACAATGAGCTTCACACTTACCCATTCACACACTCACACACCAATAGGGAGTCAGCCATGCAAAGATATGTAACTTTTGGTTACATGGGATAGAGATAAACAATAATGGTGGATGGAGACATGAGTCAACTCCATTTTTATTTGTGTAGCCCTTAATCACAAATAGTCTCAAAGGGCTGCACAGGTTATTGCACAGACTATTATTTCAGAGTATTATTACACCGCCCCCTGATCTGAAACCAACATGAGGGCAAGGAAAAACTCAAAAACCTCAACATGAAGAAAATGAAGAAACCTTGAAGGGACAGCACATGTTGTAATCCCCTTTTCAGGATGACCAGGCTGCAATGGATGTTGCAAGTACAAATAGTACAGAGATATTGTCAACAAAAAATATAGGTTATTCATATGCTATAGAGTAGAATTGTGTTTTAAGCTTAGGTTTAAACATTTCTACTGAGGTTGCAGATCGGATCTCAGGGGGAAGAGCATTCCACAGCACCGGTGCCCGGATGGAGAACGCTCTCGAACCTGAAGAACACTTCTTGGCTCTTGGGATCACCAGTAGGCCAGCGCTTTCAGAATGAAGGCTTCGGACCGGAACATAGGGGGGAATCAAATCTGAAAGATATGAGGGAGCAAGTCCATGTATGATTTTGTATAATACCAAGAGAACCTTGAAATCACATCTTAGGCTAACGGGGAGACAACGCAGGTTAGCCAAAATCGGCGTAATGTGATCGGACTTTCTTGTCCTAGTTAAAAGCCTCGCTGCAACATTTTGTACCAGCTGAAGACTCTTAATTCTGGACTTCGGTAGACCGGAGAGTAGTGCATTACAGTAATCGAGACGGGAGGTAACAAATGGGTGAATTATAATCTCCGCATCCGACTGAGACAGCATAGGACGAATTTTATCAATGTTGCGAAGATGGAAGAAAGCGGTTCTAATAATCTTCTTCACGTGTGTTTGAAAGGACAGATCGGGGTCAAATATGACACCTACATTTTTAACTGAGTCACTCTGTGTGATGTGACATTTGTCAATGTTCTCAGCAGTTTTTGAGAATAAGACACGGCGTTTAGATGGACCAATAACTAACATTTCGGTCTTTTCAGAGTTAAGACGCAAGAAATTGAGTGACATCCACTCTTTTATCTCTGTGAGGCAGGCCTCCAAATTTCCACAATTTAGTGTGGCAGATTCCTTCAACGGAAGATATTGTTGAGTGTTATCTGCGTAGCAGTGGAAACTGATATTATACTTGCGAATAATATCACCTAATGGAAGCATGTAAATGCTGAAAAGAAGGGGGCCAAGTACCGAACTCTGCGGAACACCACAGGTAACACTAAAGGGCTCAGACGTCATTTCGCCATATTTAACACATTGCGTCCTATCTGAGAGGTAGGATCTGAAGCATGAGGGGGACGGTTCCTGTGAGACCAATCCATTTTTCCAACCGTTTTAGTGAGATATTATGGTCCACTGTGCCAAAAGCAGCACTAAAATCCCGCAGCAGCAAAAGTGATGAAGCGCCAGGGTCCATTGCCAGTAGAAGATAATTGGTTACCTTAACCTTGTTATTTTGACACATAAATATTTCATTTTCGATCACGGCTTTTTTCAACCTTTAGAATCAAAGCACACTTTTTTCGCGAAATGAAAACGTACAGTAAGTTGAAAAGAATACAGTCATTCTTTGTTTTGGAAGCCTAAAATGACAATATAACGTTTTTCTTATGGTTCTTAATGCTGGTTATTGTTTTTTTTTTTTTGAAATATAAAAAAAAATACCTGTAAAGCACATTTCAGACAATAAATTGCCACTCAAAATGCTGTTTAAAATCATTCAGTGTGCAGAATAATAAAATCTCCTCTTTCCCACCCAACAACCCTGAAGACTAAAGGCATGAACACACACACACACAATGGTTAAAATAAAATAACAATAAATCATAATAAAAAAACATATGGCATGGCACAGATGCTCCACGTGAGGAAAGGGACCTGAGGTTGACCCATCCAGCCTCCTTTTGGTAAATAGTTTAGTTGTAATTTTTGATTTAACTACATTTTTTTTACTCGTTTTTCAAGTCAAGCTGTATTTTAGAATAAAAGTATTACCTTAGAATGAGCAAAAATGCTCTTCCAATGGAACTATTTTTTTTTTTAGGTTTTTTGTTTTCATTTCCTTAGTAGAATAAGAAGATTAAAGTTACAGTATGTGCATGTTTTAACTTTTATTATTATTTTTGCAGTGAAATGTTAAACAGCTTCATCAACCATTTATGTTTTAATATATACATCTGCCTATACTGCCTCATGAGCAGATAATTAGTATATAAAGAGTAGAAAAAATGTTATCTGCCATTTACTAATATGTATTATTTTACTACTACTCAGTGGATTACTGAAAGAAAGGAAATATACAGAATAATAATCATTTTTGAACAGATAAAATTGGGCAATTTCCTTTGGCACAATTGACAGTCTCACGGCATAAGACTGTTTCCCTGCACAATGGTTGAAAAACACATCTTTATTGTGCTTGTCCTGCTTCAGATCTTGTGTGCGCTGAGCACCAGTGGAATACACTCGGGAGTGGTTGCCTGTTAATTGCGAGGACACACAAACAAAAAAATCATTAATTCATTATCACATTCAAAACCTACAAAAGCTTACGTGCGAGAGGAAACTCTCACAAAGATGGCAAGGATTGAACCCAGAACCTCAAAACTATTTCACAAACTCACTACTAAGTCACCCTTCATATATAATCACCCTTAATAATGCTTAAGTCAGAAAAGGTACACATTTCCCATGATTATGATTAAAGATGTTCAGCATTTTTTTTAATCTGCATGTTGATCATGAGTAGATAACACATACAAATAATATTAGTACATTGCATTCCCCCGCCCCTTACAAAACCTGACATTTTTGGTTGGTCAGTGTTACATTAGGTCATCAAATGAGTCTAAGACTTTTAACAAGCCATTTTTTGAAACAGGAAATGCATGTGCGATCGTGTGTGAAATACCTGTCATTATTTCAATCTGATTATAATAATAATCTTTTAGCCTGCAACTTTGTAACTTTTGAGTTACCAAGCAACAAGGCCAGCTCCTTGGGGACCAGATGTAGTTTGGTAAATTATGAGATCGTGTTTTCAGTCTTTTGATTTTTGTTAAAATGAATAATGATCCATCCATTTAAAATGTTGCCTTATTCAGATCGCGCTTATGTTCTCATTTTACCATTTGGGTCTGGAAAAAATGATAGCCTTTATTTTAAGGGATACAAAATACAACCACTCTCCAATGTATTGATATTGACAATTAACAGTCTAAAACTGAAAATTGCAGGGGGTGTATATGTATGAGCCAAAAACAAGCAATCTTCATAAAAGAATAATTGGCTTGGCAGTTCAGGATTAAAATCGAATTTGAACATGCTACATCGAGTATATAAGCAGTGCCATTGACATTACAATTTATTCAGTTGCCAAAGTAACTTATGGTTTTGAACCTTCACTCAGTGGGTGTGGGTAACCTTCTTTTGGACATGGAACTAAGAATTTGCTTGGAGCGTGCAACTGTATGGTACTATCGAGTACTATATAAACATTTTGTCTTTGTAGCTAAATAAATAAGTGCAACTGAAGTCTTGTCAAATGCTCATTTTTGACTGGAATTAGAGAAAGAAGTACCTCTAAAAAGAGCCCTTTGTTCTACATTTGTCACACACTGTTCTTGGCTTATTATTTCACGCACTGGTTTCAAAGTTGCTCTTTCAGTGTTTTTATCATTGTCTCATCGTAATTTTCAAGGCCACACTGGCTCATACTGACAAAATTCTGCAGTGTTTTAACTATTTTTAATTAAGTGATGCAGACAATGTATCATTTAAAAATGTTTATTGTTGTTTTCTCAGGGATGTACTTTCAAATCAGAGACTTTGTCCAGGACTGTTTTGAGTGCAAGAGTCTCCAACATAAAAAGGTGAGAAAGGGTGACACCCTCAAGAACTACATAATCCAGATAAGTATCTGGTAATGTGAGAAATTGTAAATTAAAAAAAAAAAGATATGTTACTTCATCGGTATACAGTATTTCAATTATTTTTGAGCTGGTGTATTTGAAGACAGTTTGTCTTTGTTATCCTGAGCTGTGATTTCATCGGAGGAGCACCAGCACCCTAGCAATCCAGTCGCCATATTACTTCATGTGTTAATTAGTCAAAGATGTTACGAATGCTTAAAGCCAAGTTTTGGTAGTTTTGTGGTGGATACAGGGATGTTGTAATGGTACATCAAAAGGAAAGCAGCCAAAATGGAGCTAACTGGAAAATAAAACAGACGATAGCCGTCAACAGAGGCCTAAACGGGACCGCTCAAAGAAATGCAGCTGCAGTTTAGGTTTAAAAAAAAAAAACAGGTGACTCAATCAAAAAACAAGTGTTGAGCAGCCAGGCTGACTGGGAACCTAAAACAAAAAGCAGCAACCGCTCAGAGAAACGCTAACGGCAGACAATAAGCATGAGACGCGGCATAACCGGCCCTAACGCCATACCTGCCGGCCAGAACAACACACCGTGGGCAGGCTGCAAGCGCAAACCGGGAGAAAACAAAGTGTCGGGGCTGCCGAGAGCTTTTGCTGTTAACAGGGTGATAGCCGGCGGACAAAACTATACCAACTGTGAAGCACGCGTTAAAAAAACACAAACGAAAAAGGACAATCGCCTACCTCCGAGCAGAAATTAGGACAGCTAATGTTGTTCACTACAATCGCAGACTGTTTTGGAGCTGGCCTCACATTTTCTGTTAATGGGATTCTCTCTTTTGAACGTGTTGTGATCATTCAATGCCTTATTTGCTCTACTCCAAATAAGCCAGATGGGTCAACTTTGAGACTAAATATCTCCAGTCCTTTGGCGCATGGGATATTTTGCAACATATTTGCAGAATTATGGGGAGCAACGTTATACGTTATGTACCTAATAATAGAAAAAAACTTTTGTTTGGGAATTTCTCTAATTCTTGTCAGTTCTCCTCTAACTTTATCACACATATTGATTTTACATATCTTTCATTCCCACGATTTCTTCAGCAGTTCTTTTATTTTATTCTATTAAAAAAAAATGTTCTCTCTTCTTAGGATCCAGCTGGCAGGGGATGTGTCAAAAAGACGATAGCATCACACAGTTCAGAGATGCTGAAAAAGCTGAGGAGTCAGAGGGAAGCAGGCATGTTCTGTGACATCACCGTGCGTACGAACGGCAAGTCGTACGCTGCGCACAAAGCAGTGCTGGCAGCTGTTAGCGACCACTTTCAGGAAATCTTTACAGAGATGGACTCAAGCAAAAAAGCAGACGTAGATCTCACCGGTAAGTTATCCCATACCACCCTTACGAAATTTATTGCTGAAGTATCTGTCAAGGATGCACTCTAATCACCACTGTACGGTGATGGTTTTATATTTTTAGGCAGACCAATTCATAATGTCTGATACTAGGGATGAATATGTAAATGTATTGTATTGAATACAAACTCATTTCTCCCGATTGCGACAGCAGAAATGCAGTGATCTTTTGAAAAACACTATTATACTGTTGGTAAGGCCTTATTTCTGCATAAACCGATCCTCATACTATGTATTTTTTCAAACAATGTGAATGTTTCCAACTCTTTGCAATATTACGAAATTTTAGTGGGATTGCATTTGCTCGTTGCATTTGTGTTTGGGGATGGTACCTTTTGGCTTTTTGATAGAAACTGGGCAAATCAAAACCATTCATGTGCGGGAAACCTGCTCCATAACTTTAATACCGCAACCTCTCTTGTGTACAAAGAGCTTAGTTGCTCAGTTGAGATATAAATACTTTAGCATGTAGTGAAATTATCATTACAGTATCTTCTTATTTTACTGTGGCTCAAAAACATTTCACTCAATTCACCAAAAATCAGATTTTTGTTTTGGATTCCTACAACTGATTATTCCAAAGACAAACAAAAATAAATTAGTTAATCAAAGGATTACTTTAGATGTAGCTGTTTTTGTTTTAATGCTACAGTGTCACTGAATGCGATTGGGGCGTGTTTGAATTGAACTCAATTTGGTTTCTGTGAATAGCTGCCGAATGGCGCAACTAGTGCAGCGAACACTAGTCCTGCACAGCAGGAGTGTTGATATAATTCAGCTTTTTTTGCTTCGCTTCAGGTGGAAGCATCTCTTTGTAGACAGAGTAGAATCTCACCCATTTACGTCACGTTTCTGAAACAACACAGAGGCAGTTCCAATACATTGTCACGTAAACAAATGAGCGAAAATGGATGAAAAAAGCCAAATGGATAATGACAGCTTGGCCGTCGATGTCCGATCTTAAAAAGAAATTGCTTTGAGTGAGAAAAGTGCAGCTATTAATGTTTCCGGCATTTTTGTTGTACATTGAAGTAGGAAACAAGTTAGTACTGTTAAAAAAGCACCACCAACACATCAGCAAAGTGCCTCCCAAGAGGGGGACAGTATATCTAGCTAGTTTTTTTCTAGCATAAGAGGTAAAGATGTCAAAGAGCATGCTCACAAAGCTCATGTCACACAAAATGTATTCATTAATACATACTTTGCTTTTAGGTTATTTCATCATAAGTAATATTTGAGAAACATACACAAAGGAACTGACTGAATTCAGCAGAAGTTGGCTTTGTATTCTAATTTGCTAAAGACATCATCTGGAGAGAAAGTTTCCATCTTTGAACTAGTGCCTGTCAGATATTCACAGCCCTCCTTTGATGTTCCTTTGTGCTGGCAAGTGATGAGGTCATAAAGTAAGCTGATTTTCAAAGCAGTTGTCTAGAACATTTCTTGTTGGCATTCTCTCACTTCATTAGTTGTCTATTTGTGAAGAAAAAGAAAGGGTGTTTGTTTTCTTAATCACCAAATGGATCCTTGTGTCTAACCAAGCGTTCTTTGTCCTCTACACAGGCTTCAGCGAGGACAGTCTTCTTTCTCTGCTGGACTTCTCCTACTCCTCCACTTTGTGTGTGCGCCAGGAAGACCTACCCGAAGTCATCACCATGGCCCGCCACCTCGGCATGTGGCCTGCTGTTGAGGCCTGCTCCGCTCTTCTTAAAGAGCACCACAACATTGTTCACCCAGGGCGAGATTTACAATTAGACTGCAGTGGCGTTTGCATCCAGCAAAATAACCAACGGATAGAAACAAAAAGGAAAAGGGAATTGGATGATAACATTGGCGGTTTCTGCATAAAGATGGAAACACCGGATGAGATTTTGGAAGGGAGTACGAGTTGCAATTTGCGCAGGACACCAAATGCCAAAGCTCACAACGGACTTCCCATGAGTCCCTCACCTCGGATGAAACTTATGGACTTCAAATCGCCATCCTCCAAGAAGAGCGCTGTATCCAGAAATATCAACACCCCACAGTCCAAAAACTACTCACCCATGTCCCCACCCAACACCCGTCTTCTCCGTTCAAGTCCTGGTGCTTCTGAAAAAGTCGAGAGTTTACTCTCAATGCCGGAAAGCCCTCGACAAAACTCTGAGTCATGCAACTCCAGATCAAGTCGCGTTTGTAGTCCTGTCAGGGTGAAAGAGGAAGTAGAAGAGGTTGGAGTGGATGAGGAGGACTACGCAAGAGCCCAAGAGAAGTACAAACTGATGTTGGTTCTTGGCCTCCAGAGGACGGCCCTTCTTCCCCGACCGGAAGATCTGATTGGTTGGCGGCAGAAGAAACGACTCAGGAAACTTAAAGCCAACAACTACTCGCTAACTAAGAGGCGTAAACCTCGTACGGATTCCCCAGTTTTACCATACAGGCCTGTGACACTTTCTCTTCCCCTCTGTGACCCTGTTAATAATGTCCTGTTCAACAAGGGGGCGAAAAACAAGTCGGGTGGCCCACCTATCCCTGAAGGTATTCGAAAGAAGCATAATCCTAATAAACACATTCCTCCTAGTGACCGGAGCATGCGTAGTAAAGTTGTCTTGACTGACGTGTTCCGGATAGGTTCCGGCTACAGTGGCCGAGAACTTAGACGTTCTGTGAGGAAAGGTGCTAATATCCATCCTCCGGTTCAGCAACCCCTGCAGCGTATCCACAGCAAAACTCCTGGGAGGAACGAAGTCAAGATCAAAGCAGAACCAGTTGATTACTCCATCTCAGGTCTCTCTCTTGCAGCAATCAATCAAACTCCTCAGAGAACACATGGCAGGAATAATATTACAGTTGAGTCAGTTAAGACACTGCGCTACAACAGCAGTCGTCCAGGAACAAAAGCTAAACCCAAGCGAGGCGGCACACGAGAGGAGCCAAGGCCAAGGGGCAGGCCCAGGAAAGTGTTACGGGAGAAGATGGAACTTGATGGAAAATTGAAAAGTGATCACCACTGTGCATCTGGGTTCCAGTTCTCAGAGCCTTCTTCTACTCCAGCCATCTACAACCACCCTTTGTACAAAGTCATTAAAGAGGAACCGGCTGATCCTTTGCCAGTTGGTGGACCATTGCTGGATCCGCCCTCCCCAGACCTGCTGGGTAAGCGCCAGAGCAAGCCACCCATCAAACTACTGGACTCTGGCTTTTTGTTTAGCTTCTGTCGACCGTCCGGGGCGGGAATCAAGAAAGAGGAAGAGAGCGTGGATATTTGTTTGACTCGCTCAGTGTCCCAACTCGGCGATAAATTCGGAACTGATCGGTCCAATCACAGGACACTGAGAGCCAGAGGACCACCACCTTCTTTGACAGTAGTGAAGAGGGAGAGAGAGGAGAGAAGTGTGACCCTGACCAATCTTCAAAGAACCAGAGCCCATCCTCGGAACAATCCACCTTTAGTCAAATCCAGAGCGACAAATGCTACACCAATAAAACCAAAGGTAGGTAAAGGAGACCGTTTGACACTTCTATCCAATCGATTTACAGAGCCATATTTAGATGAGCATTTCACATCCAGGTCTTCAATAGGACTTTGTCTTAATCAATCCAACCCTTAATAACTATTTTATGGCTATAAAACCTTTTCTGCAGCTGCAGCTGCCACACATACACAAAACCGCCAATAATAACCTTTTCAAATTCTGTTAGTCAGGAATATAGCCACCTTCTCCTCACCAAAAATCCTGTTTATTTGCGCACAAAATCACACTCCTTTCTTTACTTATTATTGGACATGTGGTAATGTAAATCTGTTTATATCAGCAATGAGAGAAGGAAGCCCCACGTAGTTTGCTTTGTTTTTTGATCCAGCACTTGACTTAACTCCATTACCCCTCAATATGAAAGTTCCTGCTTACCCTGGTTGTGAGAGGCTTGCAAGCTTCGGAGTTGTCCAACCTTTCTTAATGTCCTTTTTTTTTTCTTGAAAAGTCCGTCTTGAAAATGGCCGTACAGTGAATCTTCAACCAAATCAATTTATTCTCCTGCAGAGCTATTGTGGGTTGAAAAAACGTTACTTAATCAACACAACAGTATTTGCTTGTGCAGCCCGCTCCAGATACATTGTACTCGCCAGAGATAGATAACTGTATCAATAGACAATTATTATTCTTCGTCCTCTTCAGGTTTAACTGCCATCGCCACTATCTCTTTGGTGAAAACGTGTCCCTGGTTTCCCTTAGCCACCTTGAAGGCCCTGGTTTTGCCAAGTCAAAAAACCCCCATACCTATTGAGTGTATAAAAAGAATGAATTTCCCACCTGTGTTTATTTACAAACTACATTCTTTTTTTGTTACAAAATAAAATGTTTTCTTTTTATAATAATACAGAAATTGTGATATGTTTGAGGGGTGGTACATACACTAGTCCTCTCCTTATTTAATTTTTTCAGAACTGCTCGACTCCCCAGGACATCCTAAATGTCTGTGCAATTTTAGAGTAGTTAGTTGGTAAAATTGTAATGGAATGTTCTGTTTGTGAATTTTATTGTGTTTAGTAAATAGTAAAGACAATAAGAAGCCTGGTTTGAAGAAAGTCGTGATCAATCACTCTTAACCCAACAGCAAGAGCTTACCACCATCTGTTTGAGAAGCAAGAGTTGCATGGTGATGGACTCTGTTGGTCGGACAAGGCTCAAGCAGCTGCGTGGCCCACGGAGCCAGGCCCCGAAACTCCCAAAGGTGGCCCATTCTTGCACGCAATGCACCGCCTCCTACCGAGACTGCGATGCCCTCATCATGCATCGCTTGCGGCACATCGAGGGCAAGCACTGGCCATGTCTTGTGAGTCTTCCTATTTCATCCTTTACCAGGATTAGTGACGGACAAGCTGTGTTCCAAAAAGGTCTCCTCATAGTCGAAAACTGCAGCGTAGTAACCGTTATTTATTTATTAATAATCTTTTATACAATGAAACCAAACAACAAACCTAATTTACAGGCTCAAGCATTTGTTTAGCAAATAAAGGTAATGTACTTTTATAAACTTTTAAATAACTTCTGTACATGTTTCTGCAGTGCAGTTGTTAGCATATTCTCCTGACACGCGGAAGCTCCCCAGTACGAGACCGGGTGGAAACATATGCTAGCCTGGGGGGGATAGGCGCCACCAAGCCATACTAGCCCAAGACACATCACAGGAAATGGTGCCCCTACAACCTGTGTGGTTAAGGGATCCAACCAACCGTCAAATTATAATTTTAAAAATAAAAAAATAAGCTGCTTTATCGCACTAATTTATTGATTAAGGACTCATTATTATTGTATTGTTCTCAGCTCAGGGATGCTGCTGGAAATGTGAATTTCCCTTCGAGGATGAATAAAGTATCTATCTATCTATCTATCAATACACTTTAGTTCAATTATATTTTGTTCCTATCATGTAGACCAGTGTTTTTCAACCTTTTTTGAGCCAGAGCAGGTTTTTTACATTGGACAAATTTTGTGGCACACCACTAACCAAAAATGTTACAAAATGACACTGAACAGCATGTTTAATTACAATATAATTTAGGATACCCCCAGTTTTTACAGCACAGACACTTGACAATGACATATTTGTAGAAAGTGATTCATAGATATTTTATAAAGTTTTAAATTTTAAAAAGTGACATTAGATAATTCCTCACGGCACACCTGACGATCTCTCACGGCACACTAGTGTGTCATGGCACAGTGGTTGAAAATCACTGATGTAGACGACAAAAATGTAGCGTGAAAAGAACATTACCAACAGCAAGTAGTGTGATCCTTTGGTTATTGCAGTTAATGCAGACCAGAACTACTTATGTACTGTCACAATATAATTTTGAAAATAATCTAGCTAATGCACTAGTGATTGATTGTATGAAATATGATTGGTTGACGGACTTGGGCATTTGTGTAAACCCGATTTAGCCAAAACTCTCAATTTGGCCCGGAAAAGTGAATTAGTGTGACTGTATATCATCATTATATTTTTGCCAGTTTTGTTTGATCATCTGCCTTTTAGGCCGTGGGCACAGTCAGCCAGAGGATTTTGTTGACATAGTGGGTTTTAGAGACACTTGAAATTGAAAAATGTTTGCATTGACGTAATATAGGTTTACCAAGCTGTTTTACATATGTGTTCAGCTTGGACTGCAACATTATTGAGACAAGAGCAGACAGGCAAACACAGGGGTGATTGTTTAGCTAATCAGAATGCAAAACGCAATTTACCACGAAAATCAGCAAAGTAGCGGAACTGCGAAAGGTATACCACGATACAGCGGGGGACAACTAAATACTGGTATTTTTTCATTTGTTTTGGATTATCACTCTGCTTTTAAAAGACTCATGTAGGTCTCACATAACGATTTGAGTGGCAGGATTTGTACATTTCTCACCTTGACAATAAAAACAAATGATGAAATGAAACTTTTGTCCTTGCGGCATATAATTCCCATGACCGTGTTGACCAAAAGTTACTAAGCAACTAGAGGCTTTCTGTAGGAATAATAGTACGAGGACTTGCTATTCACCCATAGCTTTACTGTACTATTATTTCCCAATCGGGAGAAATCAGTTTGTATTCAAGATTCACTGTGGTAGTGTTTAATAATAGTCTATTTTAAATACTGATTCTTTGATAATGTTGTCTTACAACCTTCTGCTCTGAAGCTTTGCAGCAAGACGTTCTTTCGACTGAAGAACGTGAGGAGCCACATCCGCACTCATGATCCCAAGTTGTACAAATGCAGGAGCTGCATTGTCGCTGGCTCTTGAGGCAAGCTTTGTCTGTCAAGGGCTCTATGAACTAAGTTGAGGTGGGTGGCTATTCAAGAATAATTTCTTGTTATGTGTTAAGAAAAACAGCTAAACTAAACTAAATGTGCCAGCATCCACATTTTATGGGAGTTTAAAATATTGCGCTTATTAAATGATAGATAAAATGGCATGAATTCCGAACTACAAGCTGCTACTTTTTAGCTACACTTTAAACACAATGGGGCTTTTTTTTTTTTTTTTCGTGGCAGGAAAAACATTTTGCTGAGCTACAGTAGACCAATAAAATGAATGAGTACTGGTATTACACGAAGGTCCACTTCGATTGTGTGATTAATCACAACATTCGATTTTGTCAAGTCACTTGTACTGCCCACATTAACATGGAAAATACTAGAATAAAAGCATATAAAGCCGCGTTTTAGGGAAAAAGGATCACTCTCTTCCACACGGAATGCCCTTTAAATCAAAACCCCACGGTGAAAATTTATGATGCCCTTCAAGATAAATGAATTCATATTTTTGCCATCGTTATTTTTACAATGCAAAACAGGAGGTTTGATAGTACTGCACTCAATATTTACATAATACTTATGACATTTCAAACAATGTTTAAACCACAAACTAAGTTCTCAATTCATGAATCCAAATTGAGCAACATTGGAAGTTATCAACAATGCTACACTTCTTCCGCGTCAATGTCAGGATGCTGAAGTTTTCTTTAATCCTTTAGGAACAATAACAAGCAAAAGCAATTTGGTCCATTACAGCAGAAACTACCAACGGTAACAACACAAAAACATGTGTGTGTTGCAATCTGGCACTATTTTCCACATTATGGATTCCCTGGCACTGTTGTCTAGTGATATAAGGCTCACATTCCACCCAACGCAGCCCTCATTTGTGTGTTCTTTTGTTGCAGTAATAATTATGTGCCTGTGTTTGTAATCGCTTTCTTGCCACATGATCCGCAAACATGTGATTTAAACACCTGAGCAGAACTGAAAATGACGGATCTAAAGGTGTGCGCCAGATGTGCGCCGGGCTTAAAATGTAAGAACTGGATGTTAATTTGTAAATTTACATGCCTTTTTAAGAAAGCTACAATAATAATATTATTTATATTTGTTTAGGATAAAAAGATTTAGTAAAAAAATATATCATGCATCGTAATAAAAATGCTTCATGAATGTAGCAGAAGAGTTCTTAGGAATGAGTAATTTTCTACCAGTTTTGATTGAGGATCCATAAAGTAGTGTAAACATCCTTTTTATTTATGGTTTTCTATGACTAAAACCTTTTGAGAGTGCAATAATTTTCTCATGGAAAGTTTTCAACTGGACCAAAATGTGATTTAAAATAAAAAACAACACAAAAGTTTGTTCAAAATTCCCTCTTCCTTGTTTCAATTGTGGTTTTTTTTTTTTGTTTTTTTTTTGTCAACTCGGTCTTGAATTTGATTTTAAAAGGCATTCAAAAAGTCTTAAAATTCTTGAATTTAACTTTCCTTTAGCTGTAGGTACCCTGTATTGTTTAAATGTAGGTTACATTTATGCTCAAAACGTTGGCAGCTTTGGTGAAATCACAGCTCTATTTTATACTCCCTTGTCCGTTATAAAACCAGTTACCTCCTGCACCATACAGTATCCTGATTGTGTTATGGCCATTGACAATTTAGCAGAATAATGTTTTTTTTTCACCTCTTTTTCTCTCCCCTAGAACAGTGACAAAAGTCACACGAGCAATCCGGAGCTTGTACATAAGTGAGCCATCCACCTTCAAGCACAACGGGGTCTATAAGGACAAGTGACAAGTCTTCTGAATCTAATCAAATTTTGGTGGTATATAAAAAAGAAAACAAGAGCTGCACATGTCCATTTCCCCCCAAATATGTAAAAATTTCAACATTACACTCAGGAGGCGGGGGGGACACGATAATGATGCTGCTGTGCGTCATAGATCACCTATCATGAATATTCTCGTGTATAAAAAAACAAAAAGAAAGAAACTTCTCGTTTTGTTTCGCAGTGTCATCTATCCAATGTCTGTTGCTGAATTTGGAGTGGATTTACCTTTTTAGCCAATGTTGTAAACCTAGAAGCTGGTGTTGGGTTCGAAGATGGGTCGGGAATACTTGAAGACGAGTCGGGAGTACTTGAAGTGTTTTTGTGGGTGAGTGGCGTAGTTGAGGCGGTCCTTTAGGGAATTCAATCTCTGTTTTTGTGTGCTTAACTGTAATAACTTTACTGGCTGCCACCTTTGTTCTGTTCTGCTTGTCACACGTAATAATTGTAAGGTAGGTGAGATGGGCGAGGGTGCGAGACCATTGACAACACTGCATTTGCTTGTGCAGTACTTACATAACGTTCCTTTTGCAACAGGACTGCTTCATATTGGCAACTTTGTCCATCCCGTCCTCCACTTAAATCCAAACCCTTTTTACGTCCTCCTACTGAATACATGCAATAGGTGCACATAGAGATGTTTATGGTCCACAAATTAATTTTTTGAGAAAAAAAAAAATCTTAACTGTCCAGACTGAATGAATACATTTTCGACTTTTATATTATGACCTTTTATTTTTGGTTTTGTTTGCTAAAGTCTCAGCTTGGTGAGCCGGCATGACAAAGGATATTTAACGGAAATACAAGAGTATTTATATAAAATGCTGGGACTTTTTTGACCTGTCCGTGTCGGGGCAGTGAGTGAGTGAGTGAGTGAGTTTTAACGGAATTGAGATTTTTAAATGCATTCCTGTGCTTTCTGTGCTTGGAGTGGTTACAAGCTTGCTCTTGGGATGTCAAAATTTGATCAATAAATCTGAGTATATAACAATGAACCGTCTCAAAAGGTTTGTCTTTTTAAAACCAAAGTGACACTAGTCTTCAGATAGAAGGTAAGTTGGATGTTTTTCCGACTGACTGGGCAAGGGCTGCAGTTCACCCTGGACTGGTACCCGCTCAATCTCAAGTCTTATCTCAGCAGCCACTTCTATAATTGGTACATGCACTTTTTGCATGGTTCTTACGGTTGCTTGAAATCTTTAAAAATTTGATATGTTTTCAAGGATCAGAAATTTTGGATGAAGGGCTTGTAAATTCTTTAAATTGTTGCCATTTTCCTCAAGTCTGCTTAAAAATGACAATGACACTGCCCTCTGGTGGCTTTGCTTAGCCATGGTATTTTTTCCTCCCTTGTTATCAGCAGCAGCTGGCATTGTATAACATTGTCCTATAAAGCGTCATCGCACCCAAGAGGACAGGTGAAAGCTACACCCAAGCAGGGCACTATGCAACTTGTATTGGTACAAGGATTGGCTTCTTTAAATACTTGAAGAGAACCTTATTGGGGCCCGTATGAAGATAAAACCATCCAAGTCTCAAAGCATCTCTGTGCCAGCAAAATGAATCAATGATGGACATTTATTATGGTCTGTTCAAAAAAATGAACGTAGTGTTTCCTAGTGGTTGATTGTAATGAGAAGATCTTCCTGTAGCTAAAAATGTAGGGTCCATATTATGGTCATTTAATAAATGCTAAATGGTCTGCAATTATATAGCGCTTTTCAAGTCAATGAAGACCTCCCAAAGCGCTTTACAATGTGCTTCACACTTAGCCATTCACACACCAATAGCGGCCATACAACACTTATATATGAAAATTTTGTTCCAAAAAATGTTTACACGCGTTCAGATTCACAAATAACAGTATATTCGCAATTTACTCAAAATCTAAAGAAAAGTCACCTCTTGATAAATGCACACGCAAGATTAAAAATCTCAAATGTAAATTGCAGATATATGTATAGATCTGCAAAATACACAATTCTCATCTGATTTTTAAGGGTTCTAGAGAAATTGAAAAGCCATTTGGCTTTGAAAGTCTTAAAAAGTGCTTGACTTTGGGCGTGTAAAAGCGTACAAACCCTGTCCTTTACTCTCCAACGTGTTTGAAGAGAAACGAATACAATTCTTCCCCATGTATTAAATGTATGGTATTCATTTGTTCAGAACTCTGCCTCTGCCTCCTGCACATCAAGTGGTGAGTATTTTATGTAAACCGAGGTTCATAATTTTCAGTGGTTTATATTTATTTTGTACTTATGACTGCTACAAACAAAAGTAAATAACTCTGCTCCCTCAACCCACACAAAATATTTTGGATTTTTATTTGGTTTGATTAAATTTTGATGTGGAAGAGCAATAGCATTTTCTAATGGCAAAGGAAATCATTGATTTAACAACATATTTGTTAAGAAAAGGTACCGGTAACGTGGTTCCAACTTATGCGAATTTCCAAAGTGCCACTAGGTGGCAGTAATGCTCCAATGATCGCGCAAAACATTTTAAAATTGGTGTGTGGCATTTAATGTTTTATTATCAGATCGTCGGTCCGCTGCTTTTAATCTACGTTTATGTTTCCAAATTACAAATTGTATACTTCAATAGAAATTATTTGCATCCTGACGATACTGTTCTGTTAGACCTCAGTCTCTAATTTGTGTGGTGAGTTTTGTGTCAGATCATGTGCAATCATGTTCGTAAATAAATTGACCTCCTTATCTTACTTGTCATTTAATTGGCAGTGTAAGAAGGAGATATATTTACATCAACTTGCAAAAGTATTGCCCATTAAGAGCTTTTTGAAATATTGCCATTTTTAAGGCTTCAAACTTTAAAACTCAAACTATTTTCTAAGAAACATCATGTGAGAGACAATGAATGAATGAATGAATGAATGAAAACTTTGATTTCGAACACAAAAATAAAAACAGGACAAAAACAATTAGTCAACAACAGAATAATGTCACATAACATGTTCGAAAAGGGGTAGTCAGAAGCAGATGTTTATTTTTCCTACCCCTTTATCTTCCCTATTCAATACATTTTATAGATAGCTCCTCTTGTGTCCAATACAACAAAATCTCATGGATATACTTATTACATAGGTCAGATATCAATAATTATAATAGTTACAATAATCACGTATTTTATAAACTAATCTTCGCAATACCCATCCCTCAACGTCATAATGCGCATAATGTCCCTACGGCAACAGTGATAATAAAAATAAACACAATACTTATAATAACAGTTCTGATATAATAATAGCAACAATAACAAGTTAACCATAGTTTGAAATGCAGTATTTCCAATCTCCCTCATATCCCATTTTCTCATCCCTGTATTTCGCCAGTAATGCTTTTTTGTATTTAAATTTGAACACATGGATAGTTGAACATTGTTTGATCTCATTTTGCAAATTATTCCAAAGTCTGACTCCACACACAGACACACACACACACTTTTCCTGGTGGTTCTCACCTTTGGGATTTTGAATTCACCACAGCCCCTCAAGTTATAATTTCCCTCTTTCCGAGTGAATCATTTTTGTATGTTTTCTGGCACTATGTTTTTGTTGACCTTAAGTAACAGTTGTGAAGTGAAAAATTGTATTAAATCATCCAATTTTAATAATTCGGACTGCATGAATAAAATATCGGTATGATCCCGATATCCTACCCTGTGCATGGTTCTTATTGCATGTTTTTGAAGGATAAAAAGGGGCTGTAGTGAACTTTTGTAGTTATTGCCCCAGATTTCTGCACAATATGTTAAATATGGCAGAACGAGAGAACAATATAATAAATACAATGCATTATAATTTAAAAGAAATTTGGCTTTATTAACTATTGAAATGCTTTGAGATACCTTAGTTTGTATGTGTCTGATGTGTGTTTTCCAAATTAATTCATTGTCTATTATGACCCCTAAAAACTTAATTTCTGATACAATGTCTATTGCGACACCATTCATTTTTACTTTTAAATCTTGATTTGCCTTACGATTACCAAAGAATATTACTTTGGTTTTATTTAAATTTAAAGATAATTTATTTATATCCATCCATACTTTTAGGTTAATTAGTTCACGATTAATACAGGTTACCAAATCAATATAGTTATCGCGAAAGGTTTCAGCTCAGTCCACAGTGCTGAAGCTTGGCCTTCTTAATATTAGATCACTAGCCTCCAAAGCTTTACTTGTCAATGACCTTATTAATGAACACAATCTTAACCTTATTGGCCTTTGTGACACCTGGTTAAAACCAAATGAGTTTATAGTGTTAAATGAGGCTTCTCCCCCTAACTTTGTGAGTTCGCATTTGGCACGACCATGCAAAAAAGGTGGAGGTGTTGCTCTTATATCGGAAGATAGGTTGAAATTTACTTCTAATACCCCTACTAGTTTTAAAACGTTTGAAGCACTTGTTATGAGGTCCTTAATGTCAACACCAATTTATTTAGTTGTTGTGTATCGCCCACCTGGACCATACTCAAATTTTTTGGAAGAATTTTCGGAACTGTTAACAGACTTAGTAACTTATGCGGACAATGTTGTAATTATTGGTGATTTTAATGTTCACATAAACTCCCCATCAAATTCACTTGCAATTGCATTTAAGTCACTGATTGATACATTTGGTTTCAATCAAATAGTTGATGTGCCCACTCATAAAGATGGGAACACTCTAGATCTTGTCCTGACCCGTGGCGTAGTAGCCTTAAATGTTACAGTGTTACCGTATCCTAATGCCATCTCTGATCACTATTTTGTTAAATGTGAGGTGCTGTTTAATGTTTACTGTGATAAGGAAAATTTAGGCTTTAGCAGTCGTAATATCCGCCCTAAAACGGTGTTAGCCTTAAAAGAATTATTACCTACGGTAACTGCAGCCTTCCCTTCGTACACTGGGTCTGTTGACTCACTTACAAACAACTTCAATACTGCTTTGGTAAATGTTCTTGATTCTGTGGCGCCCCTAAAGTATAAATTCCGACCCAAGAAGAATACACCTTGGTTTACTGAAGAAACTAGGTTACTCAAACTAAGTTGCAGAAAAATTGAACGAAAATGGCGCACTACTAAGCTGGAGGTTTTTCGACTGGCCTGGTGTGACAGTTTGCTGAAATATAAAGTAGCTCTTGCCTCAGCTAAAGCTTCGTATTTCTCTAAGATTATTGTTGAACATAAGAATAATCCGAAATTTTTGTTTGACACAGTGGCGAAACTTACCAGACAACAACTTAACCCAAATGGTTGCACTTATTCTGCTAATGACATTATGGAATTTTTTAATAAAAAGATTCAACTAATCAGGAATGAAATTTTAAAAGAACGCTCTGTTTCCTCCTCCTATATCAAAGATGTGGAGGTGCTAGGTATGGACTGTGTCAGCGGTTGTTCAGAAACATTCTCCAGTTTCAATGATTTGTCCCTTGATAATCTAACACAGATGGTCAGTAGGGCCAAACAAACTACGTGCCTGCTTGATCCGTTTCCAGCTTCACTGGTGAAGGATCTGTTTGGGATCTTAGGACCATCAGTTTTAAATATTATTAATATATCGCTATCCTCGGGTATTGTTCCTGTAGCCTTCAAGTCTGCCGTCATTAAACCCACGCTTAAGCGACCTAACCTTGACCCAGAAAGCCTAGGTAATTATAGGCCAGTGTCAAATCTGCCATTTTTTGCGAAAGTGCTTGAAAAGGTCGTTGCACAGCAGCTAAATGACTTCATGTCAGAAAATAACCTTTTTGAAACTGTCCAGTCAGCATTTAGGGCAAATCATTCTACTGAGACAGCCCTTGCTAAAGTAACCAATGATCTCCTTTTAACAATAGATTCTGGTGCCTCATCAATGTTACTGCTGCTGGATCTCAGCGCTGCTTTTGATACGGTCGACCACAACATATTATTGGTTCGTCTAGAACGCATTGGTATCTCAGGAACTGTACTCTCGTGGTTTAGGTCCTACCTGTCAGACAGGATGCAATGTGTTAACTATGGCAATCTGACCTCTAAACAATCTAATGTCCCTTGTGGTGTTCCTCAAGGCTCTGTACTTGGCCCCCTTATTTTTAGTATTTATATGATCCCGCTTGGTGACATTATCCGCAATTATAATATTAGTTTCCATTGCTATGCAGATGACACTCAACTGTATGTGCCACTGGAAAAAACTGGACATTTAAGTTTTAGAAATCTGGAGACTTGCCTTACTGAGATTCAAAGATGGATGTCAAATAATTTTTTACGCCTTAACCCAGAAAAAACTGAAATGTTGATTATTGGTCCAGCTCACTGTCGTCAGTTGTTTTCAAACACTACCCTGAACCTAGACAAATGTAATATCACCCATAGTGACTCGGTCAAAAATCTAGGTGTTATATTTGATCCTAATCTGTCGTTTCAGTTACATGTGAAAAATATTACTAGAATAGCTTTCTACCACCTCCGTAATATTGCGAAGATTCGTTCGATGCTGTCCCAATCAGATGCAGAGATTTTAATTCATGCGTTTATTACTTCTCGGCTTGATTACTGTAATGTATTGCTTTCTGGTCTCCCGATGTCTAGCATTAAAAGTTTGCAGCTGGTTCAGAATGCGGCAGCTAGACTTTTGACTAAGACCAAAAAGTTTGAGCATATTACTCCTGTATTGGCCAACTTGCACTGGCTCCCAGTCCACTTAAGATGTGACTTTAAGGTTCTCTTATTAACATATAAATGTTTGCATGGGCTTGCACCCTCTTATCTCTCCGATTTGATTTCCCCCTATGTTCCTGCACGGAGTCTGCGCTCGGAAAATGCCGGTCTACTTGTGACTCCGAGAGCCAAGAAGTCTGCGGGCTCGAGAGCGTTCTCCATCCGGGCCCCGGTGTTATGGAACGCCCTGCCTCTGGAGATAAGATCTGCAACCTCAACGGAAGTTTTTAAATCGAGGCTTAAGACACACTTCTATTCCAAAGCATATGATTGATGCCCACCTCATATTCTGTTTTGTCCTGTCTTTTTCCGACGCCTGCCTGGCTGATACGAAGGAGAAGGATGATTTGGGATGGGTCAGCGGACCGGCGTCTGACCTGCAGCATGTCAACCCCTGCATTTACCAGCTGGCAGAGATGGGAGGCAGCGTCGTGGCCGTCATAGACTTTCTGGACTGGTTTGCAGGCTGGGGGCGTCGTTGATGTCATGCACTTTCCGGACATTTTCAACATCTTACCTTATGTTTACTATTATGTGTACAGTAATGCTAATTGTAATTCACCCTGGTCAATCCTGGAAGGGGGATTACCACATGTGAGGTCCTTTCTCAAGGTTTCTCTTTTCTCCTCACACTGAGGTTTTTGAGTTTTCCTTGCCCGCATGCTGGTTTGAGATCAGGTAATTGTGTAATTTTGTAACTGTAATCCTGTGCAGTCCTTTGAGACATTTTTGTGATTAAGGGCTATATAAATAAATTTGACTTGAATTTTGACTTGAATCATTTGAATAGAAAATGTTAGTGTCGTCTGCAAATATTACTATTTTCAATAGTTTTGAAACATTAGAAATATCGTTAATATATAAATTAAATAACTTTGGTCCCAGGATAGAACCCTGTGGTACTCCACAACAGATGTCCAAATATTCAGATGAAAACTCTCCCATTTTTACATATTGCTTCCTCCCCGTCAAATAACTTTTAATCCATTGCAACGCCACTCCCCTGATGCCATATCTTTCCGATTTTTTAATAGTATATTATGATTAATGGTATCAAATGCTTTTTTTAAGTCAATAAATACCCCGACTGCGTATCTCTTCTTTTCTATACTATGGGTGATTTCTTCTACTGCATCAATAATTGCCATTGTTGCTGATCTGTTTGCTCTAAAACCATATTGACTTTCATTAATCAATTTATATTTATCTACAAATTGTTCTAGTCTATTAGTGTAAAGTCTCTCTAATATTTTAGAGAACTGAGGAAGCAGAGATACTGGTCTATAGTTTGTAAAAATGTGCTTGTTTCCAGTTTTGTATATTGGTATAACTTTTGCTATTTTACAATCGTGAAAATACATCTATCTATCTACCTTGGTCATATCCCTCAAGAGGGGTGACCGACAGCAAGACAAACACATACAATAACAAAGAAAATAAAAGGGAAATAAATGGCAAACAAAAAAAAAACACACAAATATTTTTGGACCATGGCCAACCCAATTGCCCAAACACCCAAACAAGTTAGGCACCTCGGCACCAAGTGACCAAACCAGTGAAACTAGTGAAAATAAATAAAATGTTGAAAACATTTTACATTCTGCTAACAAAAAAATTGAAAAATATCGCCCCCTTCGAATTAATCTTTGCAAAAACTTTTTTTGTCGCGACCACATCCACACGTCTTTTGGGTATGTCTTGACAAGTTTAACACATCTTAAAACGGAAACTTTTGTGCCCATTCCTAGAAAAAAAATAAAAAGTTCCACTTCCCCAGGTTGTCATATTTAACCACTAGGTGGCGCTGTTGGCCAATGCTACGATGAGCTCTGTGCCACTGTTTTTTGTTCGCAAGACACCAGAAAAACATGGCGGCGACCGTATGGATTCCACGTTGTAAACGAAATGCACACTTTTTTGACCTATCATTTTGTTTGATTAAAAATAACATTGGTATGATGGTTCATGTATTGTTTTTTAGTAGTGATCAATGTTTTTACTGAATCTTTTTTTGTACCACTAGGAGGCACTTATTATTACGCACTGTCCCTTTAAGGTTTGTTAGTGATCTTTTGTTCACAGTATTTTTCAGATCTTTCCACAATGCTCTAGGATTAAGGTTTGGAATTTGGCTTGGACATTCTAGCAGTTTATATTTGTTTAAAACCGCCATTTTGTAGATTTTGCTTTATGTTTAAGGTCATTGTCCCATTGAAAGGCGAACCTGCGCCCAAATCTCAGGTCTCTTGTCGACACCAACAGATTTTCTGCTAGAACCGCCCTGTATTTGCCTACATCCATCTTCACATCAACTCAAAAATTCTCTCCAGTCCCTGCTGAAGAAACGCAACCCCATCGCATGATGCTGCTACCATCATGTTTGACAGTGGGGATGGTGTTTTCAGGGTGATGTGTAGTTATACTCTTACGCCAAAAGTAAGGCTTGCATTCAGTCCAGAAAGTTGACTTTCGGTCTTATTTGACCAGAGCACCATGTTACACATTTTATTGGTGTCTCCATTGTGGCTTCTTGCAAACACCAAACGGGCCTTTTTATGGTCGACTTTCAGAAAGGGCATTCTTCTTGCCACCGTTCCGTAAAGGGCAGATCTATGTAGAGTACGACTAATAGTTGACTTATGCCCAGATTGTCCCACTTCAGCTGTAAATGCAGGGCATCCAATGTGGTCATGGTTGCTCTTGGTTGCTCCTCTGATTAGTTTTCTTCTTGTTTCGAAACAGTCAGGTCTCGGTAGGTTTGCAGAGGTTTTGTCCTCTCTCCATTTTGATACTATTGCTCGCACAGGGAGGTGTTTAAATGTTGCAAGATCTTCTTGTATCCCATCCATCCATCCATCCATTATCTGCACCGCTTATTCTCATTAGGGACGCAAGATCCTGGAGCCCATTCCAAATTTGAACTTTTCCACAACTTTATTCTAGAACAGCCTGGTGACTTCCTTGGTCATCATAATGCTGTCTATTATCTCGTGTCTGCTTTCACAAACCTCTGGGCCCATTACGAATCATCCTTCCATTGTCTTCCGCTTATCCGAGGTCGGGTCGCGGGGGAAGCAGCCTTAAAAAGGGAAGTACAGACGTCCCTATCCCCAGCCACCTCCTCCAGCTCATCCGACGTGATCCCAAGGCGTTCCCAGCCCATCCTAGAAACATAGTCTCTCCAGCGCGTCCTGCGTCGCCCCCGGGGCATCGTGCCAGTCGGACATGCCCGGAACACCCCCCCGAGGGAGACGTCCAGAAGGCATCCTTATCAGATGCCCGAGCCACCTTAACTGGCTCCTATCAATGCGGAGGAGCAGTGGCTCTACACAGAATCCTTCCCGAATGACTGAGCTTCTCAACCTTATCTCTAAGTGAGAACTCAGACACCCTGCCGAGGAAACTCATTTCAGCCACTTGTTTCCGGAATTGTGTTCTTTCGGTCATAACCAACAGTTCAATCACCATAGGTGAGGGTAGGAACGTAGATCAACCGGTAGATCGAGAGCTTGGCCTTTCGGCTCAGCTCCCCCTTCACCACGAAGGACCGGTACAGGGTCCGAATGACAACACTCGCTGCACCGACATCACAAATCAGTTGTATTTAAACTTGGACTTAATGAAACTTTTGTCATTGTTAGTCATTTAGGTCAACATTGGATCATTCAGAAGCAGTGTTGGCCAAGTTACTTTAAAAAAGTAATTATAGTTACTCACTTCTTATAGTTTCGCTGGGCGCAGTAAATGAGAAAGAACTTTTACTCTGAATAACTGTAATCTTATGATATATTTTTTATTGTTGATATCCATTATGACAGGTGAGAGTCTGCATCCCCTGACTTCACATCACTGTCGCAAGCAGTTTTTTGCAGATTTTTTTAACCACATCCAATGGGACCATTAGGCCCAAGTGTAAGTAGTTGCTTCACTCTGCCGGATTATTCCCGGCGAGGGGCTCCGTCTAATTTTTCAAGTCTTGGAAACCAGCAGGGTCTTACTTACTCGGGTTACTCTCGCAGTACTAGCGCTTGCATATGTGGGCTTACGGAAAGTACGCCCAGGAACAGCTGACAATTTATGCTGCTGGGGCCCCACATTCTCAGTGGGAAGGATGAGAATAAGGATGAGGGGGTGGTACAGGGTAAAAAACCCAAGATGGGTAGCACACATACGAGCCACTATAGTTACTCACTACTTCTTCCAAAAAGTAACTGAGTTAGGAACTGAATTATTCTATAGGAGGGTCCGCCCTGAGACTGGGAGGTTGCTGGTCTGAGCTTTGGCCGGGTCATACCTAAGACTTTCAACATTGGTACCCATTGCCTCCCTGCTTGGCGCTCGGAATTATGGGTTGGAATTTGAGGGTTTGGTCACCTGATGACTCCCAACGAGATGTTGCAACACATCAGTTGGGTTGAGCGAGGGGGCTGGGAATCCCCTCCTCATATATATATATATATATATATATATATATATATATATATATAAAGTAACTAGTTACCAGAGAAAGTAACTATTTCTGTTACTTTATAAATAAGTTGTATGTCAAAGAATCTGACATTTTCTGAGCAAATTTCTGAGGTCTTTGGTCGGAGATTACTTGAAGGGATGGGAATTCAGACTATTTTTAGAGAACGTTTTTTTGGGGGGGGAGGGCTTGGCCCACTAAAAAGTGCCGGCTCTTTTGGGTCCCAAATGGCTCTTCGGGTTGTTTTTGTGGCTTTTATCCCTACTGTACCAAATATTATGTAACAAAAGGGGGTCAAATAAAGAAAACAATGACAAAAAGGAATAACACACTAACAAAAGGAAAAAGAGAGAAAAAAAGAAGAAACAACATTTTTAGGTAAACAAATTAACACTGAAAAACTCCAGGAATATAATTAAAATATTTATAAAAGCAAAAGTACAAAAAAAAATAAAAATCGTCCATATATTGAGTTTATTAAGACATATACAAACGTCACCAACATCAGAGGCGACGCAATGTAGATTAACGCTATTACTTTCACGATCATGACTAGTTGTACGTAAGAAGGCTTTATTTAATGTTCTATCGTAGCCTTGTTGTAATGCATGTCCTTTCAAGCACATGTAAAGAATATTACTAGAACAGCTTTTTTCCATCTTCGCAACATTGCCAAAATTCGCCCTATGCTGTCTCCGTTGGATGCGGAGATTATAAATCATGCGTTTGTTACCTCCCGTCTTGATTACTGTAATGCACTACTCTCCGGTCTCCCGAAGTCCAAAATCAAGAGCCGGCAGATGGTACCAAATACTGCAGCGAGGCTTTTAATCAAGGTAAGAAAGTTTGATCTCATTACCCCGATTTTAGCTAACCTGCATTGGCTCCATGTTAGCTTAAGATGTGATTTTAAGGTTCTGTTGGTAGAACACAAAATCATGCATGGACTTGTTCCCTCAAATCTTTCAGATTTAATTTCCCCCTATGTTCCGGTCGGAGTCTTCGCTCTAAAAATGCTGGTCTACTAGTGATCCCAAGACACAAGAAGAGAACCGCAGATTCGAGAGCGTTCTCCATTCGGGTCCTGGTGCTGTGGAATGCTCTTCCCCCTGAGATTGGATCTGCAACCTCAGTGGAACTGTTTAAATCTAGGCTTGAACACATTTCTAATCTATAGCTTATGAATGATCTTTATTTCATGTTGACAATATCTGTTTATTATTTGTTATTGCAACATCCGTTGCAGCCTGGCCATCCTGGAAGGGGGATGACCTCATGTGCGTTCCCTTCTCAAGGTTTTTTCATTTTCCTCATGTTGAGGTTTTTGAGTTTTTCCCTTGCCCTCATGTAGGTTTTAGATCAAGGAATGGGGTAATATTGGTCGGTAGTTTGCAATAATCTGTGGTCAGTGCAGCCCTTTGAGACACTTTGTGATGACGGGCTATACAAATAAACATGACTTGACTTGTACGTAGTTGTTCATTAATCGCTGTAACGAAAGGACCATTGCGAATGAGACACCTGCCAAAATCAGACTTCCCCCTAACTTCTGAGAGAAAAGTTTGAAAAACCTCCAAATCAATGTGATGACATATAAAGAACACAGAATGGTGCCCTCGAAGTCACACGTCTGTAGTTCATACACGGACTCCTAAGCAGGGCGGTGGGATTCCCAACACTGGTTGGGAGTAACGCGTTACAAAGGAACACATTCCTGAAACGCCATTTTCTCGGCATTGAGTACTGTAACACGTTACTAATGACATTTTGTAACTCAACTGTCACTAGGACATAGTGAGTTACTCCGCTAAAGCAGATGGCCAATTTCAAAGTCTTCTTTGGCAGTCCATCTTTGACTCTACAAGCTATATTCAATGCTCAATCCGCCAGCAACACAACAGTGAAAACAACACTCGAATGGGTTGGTCATGTTTATCAGTGGTCGGCCATAGATTATTCAACCAGGCCTTCAGCTCCAATTTGAATTAGTGATGTGTCGTTCGAGAATAAACCAGTACTCTGAGCCAGCTCTTGGAAGTGGAATTTGTGTGTTATTTGCGAGGACTCGGATGAAGTAGAAATAATTTTTGCTAAACCTGGCCCGCGCCCAGTTGTCTGGGTCTGATGGTGCCGAACGCCGCCACCGAGTGCGGCCTATTCGGAGATCTTGAAACACAGACTTCCCGAGAACGTGCAACATGTAAAGCATGTCTTTTGAAATAAAATCGATTTAGACTGCTTAAACAGAGCCGAAGAAGGCCAATGATGCGTGGACAATTTAAAAAAAAAGTCCACGAGAGAGAAACTTGGCTTGACTCCGATGGACCGACCCGGCCCTACATTCAGATCAGGTCAGGCTTCGGCTTAAGATCTTACCTCTAGGCTGAAAGTGGTGGCCAAAATATTTTCCCGCTTGCAAAAGGCTTGCTCTCTTCTGGGTTGTCAGACCTTTCATTATGAATCAACACAACCTACTGTATTTCTTGCGCAGTTCGTCTTTTCAAGTTTTCCGGCTGTTTGCGTGATCGCTTTTGTGGATTACCACCCCTAGCCAATCATACATAGTTTGTGAGACGGTGACATTTCCCAGAGCCCGCCAACTGAATAGAATAGAATAGAATAGAATAAAATAGAATATACCTTTATTGTCATTGTTACAAAATGGGTTGAACATATTGTGACAACAAAATTGGACGTGGCACTCCTGCTTCACATTTAACAGGGAGGATAAAAGAAAACAAAGAAGATAAAGGAACAAAGAAGATAAGGCTATGATTTACACAATATAAAGGAACAAAGAAGATAAAGGTTATAATTTACACAATATTTACACAAGAAATGTGGGCATGTAGGATGTTACATACAGTTTTGGGATCGTATTAGTGCAATATGCAAAAATAGTCAACATTGTGCAAAGTGAGCATAGGCATGAATACAATTTTTACATCTGTATGAGGTAGTGTGTTTGCAAGAGTTTCAGTTTTTTTAACTGGCGTTCAGACTTGAATTCGGACTCTGATTGGTTAAACAAACAGCTATCCCGAAGACTGATATTACGGAATACGGGTTTCAGGATTGTGAAGGTCACTGGGTAGATTTCTGATCCTACCAACTACTAAAAACTGAAATGTGATTGGTTAAATGCTTGAATACGAAAGCACACATCTGGAAGCAGCACAACTATGGAAAAAGCAATAAAAGGATGCTGACAAGTTGGAATTATTTGATTAAAATTGGAGATCTCCTTTTAATACTTGATGTCTCTGATTATATTTACAGTATATATTGTTACTTGACTTGCCTGTATAAATGTACAAGTTGTTGTAACTAGCTTGGGCTATGAGTAGTCGCCCCCTTTTATGTTCCTTAACACGTAGCTGCAGACGTTTCACTGTTGTTTACGCTATTTTTTGGGACTGAATAAATTCCTTATCCGATTATTGCAGTTGAATGAATCGTTTTATTGTCATCATACACATTTAAATTCAAATTGGGGAAAATTTGTCACAAGCAGCTTCAGATATGAGCGAAGAGCCCCACTTACTTCCACGCGCATGTCCCGTCCACCCCTGTGTGGTCCGGGCTTTATAACGCTTTTGCTTGCCTTCAGATGCCACTACAGTCGATTCCCGGAAGCGATAACAAGCCGCAGAGCACTTGTTAATGATCAGAATTTCTTTGCGCTCTTCTGACTTTCCTCAGAGTCTGATTTAATTGATGAATTTAATTTAAATGTAACAAGCCACTAAAATCAAGCAGCAGCTATTCTTCCCAGTTTGTTTTGATTCAAAGACGTTGACTGCGCATTCGGTGCACTGTCTGCAAACGCAATGCACATTACGTTGGTATCAATGACAATAAAGATAATTCAAGTCAAAAGCCATGAACCAACATTAACCGAAGCGCAAAGTAGCAAACGCTCTCTGTATTTCTCGATTTGTTAGTTGATTGGAAATCTCGGTGATCCGAGTGGCGAGATATTCCAGACCAAAAATTCAAGAAAGATCTGAGACATTAGAGCTCCACATAGTTTGTGTAATATAGTGTAACAATCTGTGAAGCCCTTTGAGACTCTTCGTGATACAGGGCTATACAAATAAAAATGACTTGACTTGACTTGACTTGACTTGACTTCTCCAGGTTTTTTCCTCATGTTGAGGTTTTGGAGTTTTTCCTTGCCCTCATGTAGGTTTTAGATCAGGGGATGGTGTCATAAGAGTCTGTAGTTTGCAATAATCTGTGCAGCCCTTTGAGACTTCTTGTGATTAAGGGCTATACAAATAAACATGACTTGACTTGACTTGACACATCAAGGTCCCGATGGGAATTGGATTATTCGTTTGGTCTTGACTGTGGGCTCATGAACTTTGAGAAACAAGCGTGTACTTAAAGCACTTACTTAATGAGTTGGGATTTCCTATAATGGAGAATATTAAGATCACAATTCTTTGGTTATTTGATAAAGAGTCTCGTCATGTATTTGAATTGTCATTGAAATTTGAAGTGTATTATTGTCTGACTTTAAGTTCTGACACAAAAACAGGTTTAGGTGCTTTCTAAAATCCTATTGGTGCGCATAAAAGTACATTTTGCGACGAGGTATACCACCCGAAATCAGAGTAAACGATCGGTCATTAAACTGAAATAGAAATAAATCAGGGTTAATAGAACAAGATTAATGAAATTTATGATTTCTCATCTAAACCCTTAAACCAAATAAGAGGGTTTTATTACTATACTTTATGTTAAATGTTATCTCATCTGTTGTTCATTAAATTGCCAGCCGTGTTCCAATCAATTCATACTCTGGTGTTTCCTTTATTAATCATACCACACATCAAACTTAGACTTAGTACAGTGGCTTTTCTTCCCTCTGCCTAATAGCATTGGTGGTACACAAGACTGAGTTCCAATGTCTTTTTAGGTGTGCAAACGTAATGGCAATTCCAAGCCCCAAAAAAAGCCCCCCCCCTCTTAAGCTGTATACCGGTGGCTCAGAGTGCCCCCTCACCCTCAATACGTAGTGACACGCTGGAAATTTTTCACGGCCTAATTGATTTCAAATTGCCTAACCTGTCAACCTCTTTATGTGTGATATAAGAGCAGCAGTACTTAGGTGGGGGTATTGCTGCGCTTTGCTGGGGTTGCACGCCGCCACTTAAAACACTGATTTGATCCGGGAATCTCAAGCAGTGTCTATCGATAAAGCGGCAAGTGGGGAACTGGGAATAGAACGGAAGTTTTCAGGAGAACAAATCAGAATCTTCCTAAAGATTGAGGAGATGATTTCTTCCTCATGCCATGAGGCTCTTTAACTCCACCCGGGGGAGTAAAAGCCCACATTAAACCACACCCTCATATTGCATATTACCCTGATTTTATTAGAGTGTGTATTTTATGTAGCACTATTTAAATACTCTATATCAACACGTTACATTGGGTATTTATGTATTATATTCCTTTTACATATTATAGTTTTATTTTCAACACAAGGATACTGCTGGAAGTGTGAATTTCCCTACGGGGATGAATAAAGTATCTATCTAAATTGCAAAAATATTTCCACCTAGAAAACAATACTTTGATAATCAGCCTACAGGAGTAGCCTAAACTACATATAATCATGAATGAAAAGGGATATTTTCTAAACCTAACACATTTTAACAATAAAGTGAATGCAGTTTTACACCTGAACCTGTCACGACCAGAACAAAGGGTAGACCCAATTGCGTAACGTTTCTCACAGGTTTATTGAGATGAAGAGGAAGGGCAGCGCCCGCGATCCGGTGCTCGCTGGACGCGGGAAGCCAGCCGCTCACAGAATCAGATCGTGTTCCGAATGCGGAAGTGGATCTTCCGGAGTGGGAGATAGTAGTGTCGTAGACGGAAACAGGTCGATAGCCGAGCAAAACGTGGTCGGGGTCAAAAAAAGAGTCAAAAGCCGGGACGGGAAATCAAAACGTGGTCAAAAAACAGGTCATAGACAAACGGCGAAATCTGGAACAGAGGATCTTCCGGAGCGGGAGATGGCGGTATCGAGGACGGAAAAAACAGGTCGATAGTCGGGACAGGAGAGCAAAACGTGGTCGCGGTCAAAAAACAGGTCGTAGCCGGGGACAAACGGGGAAATCAAGAACGGACGGGTGGAAAGCGGGTGAAAAATGGGATCGACGGTTGTCGGAGTCAAAAATGCTTGCCTTGTGAAAACAGAGGTTCGCTGACAGACTTACAACCGGCGAGTGAAAGGACCGAGATTAGGAAGGACGGGGAACCAATCAGGAAGCCAGCAGCGGCTGGCGCCAAACGAGCGGGCACGGGTGAAATTAATCAGTCATCATGACAGAACCAACTCACCACGCTATACAAACTCGAGTTTGTAATTTTCTGCCTTGTCAAAGTGGTCAAGTCAAGTCATGTTTATTTGTATAGTCTTTGATCACAACAAGCCTCAAAGGGCTGTAAAGACTACAGACTTTAATTAAACTATCCCCCAATCTAAAACCTACATGAGGGCGGGGAAAAGCTCAAAACCTCAGCCTGAGGAAAATGAAGAAACCTTGAGACCACTACCATGAGGTTAAAGTTTAGCAGTGCAGGAATTCAGCTCTTTTACACATTTACACCCTCTAGTGGCTGGGGGGAGTATTTGGTTTGCATTTGTTTTAAAAATCATAACTTTTGATAGAATGACCCAAAATCTTTTATCTTTTTAATTTTTTGAACAAACTCAGAAATGTGTGGTGGGCTGGATTAAGTCATCCAACGGGCCAGGTCCAGAGGTAAGATCGGTCTTAAAAATTCTTGCTCTACAAAGCCCGAACCCGACTAATTGACTTGATTTGAGGGACAGAGACGGGATAAACGCCCGACCTATTTCTTTATTTCGGGAGGACGAAAGATGGGTGATTTTGGCCGACTTCGCCCCCCGGCCGCGCACCCACTTCTGACGATGCTGCCGAGCACGTGCGTCACTGGGAGCAATGTAAAATATAGAATAAATGTCGGGTTGAGGTAGAGCGCTCGTCTTGGTACCAAGAGGTCGCAGGTTCAATTCCCGTCTCCTCCTTGTTATATGTCGAAGTGTCCTTGGGCAAGACACTGAATCCCTAATGCCCCCAATAAGCAGGTAGGTGCCTTACATGGCAGACTCCCCATTGGTGTGTGAGTGTGTGTGTGAGTGTGTAAGTGTGAAGCACATTGTAAAACGCTTTGGGAGGTCTTCATTGACTTGCTATATAAATGCAGACCATTTACCATTTGATAATGTGTAAAAAAAAGTCAGGGAGAGAGAAGCCCAGCCCAAACCCGAATGTAATGATTGACATTTTAGCCACAGGGCTTTAGATCTTAACTCTACCACAAGCCATGACTTCTCCAGTCCATCTTGCTCTTTCTGCCAGTACCAATATTAGTTCCCCTGTCTTTTTGTGAAGATATAGCAACAGTTGGAGTGTGCTATGGTTGGAGAAAAAAATCTCAATTTGTGTGTCAGTAATCTAACTGCAAAATACGTTTGAACGCGTTTGCGTTCTTTGAGGCATTTGGGAATAATAAAGCTTAAGTGGTGGCTGAGGAGGAGAAAGAATCCTGCAAGATTGGCTCACTGCATTCCTCCCGACGTAGGGAGGAGGAGGTTAGCTAAAAAGCAACAGGCTACTGGTTGTCTCACATGCACACACTTGAAATAATGACAAGCCCTGCCTGGATCAAAACACACACTCAGACACAACAGTACAATAACGACGAGGGTGCAGGAACACACACACACACAATCCAGATGCTTGCAAACAATTCACAGTGCAGAAGCACTCTCGGTTTCATCATTTTTCTTCTTCACTTTTCCCCCTTTCTCGGTTGCTTTTTTCCTCTCTTGGAACGAGGGGTCGTTCGCGAACGACACGGCGTCACAAGACCAATGTTTAAAGTCAACGAGAGCCGGCTCCCTTAAAAAAAACGCGTCCTCCACTTCTCTCTCTCTGTCTCTCTCTCTCTCTCTCTCTCTCTCTCTCTCTCTCTCTCACTCTTTGTGTTTTTCCTTGCCCTCGTGTAGGTTTTAGATCAGGGGATGGTGTGAAAAATGTCTGTACAGCCTTTTGAGATTCCTTGTGATTAAGGGCTGTACAAATAAACGTAACTTGACTTGACTCATGTTCACTTTCTCTCTGTCTTTTTCCTCTCTTGTTTTATCTTATCTCTCTTTCTTTCGCTTTTTTTTCTCTTTGTCTGTCTTGCTTTCTCTTACTAACTTTATCTTTCTATTTTTCATTCTCTCTAGCTTTCTCTTAATCTGACTCTTTATTTCTTTCTTTTTCTCTCTCCTTTCTCTCACACTCTTTTTCTCTTGGTATTTTAGTTTTGTTATATCTCTTGTTCTTTCTCTCTGATGCTATCTCTTGTTTTCTCTCTTTCGCTATCTCATTCTCCGTTGCTTTTCTTTCTCTTTTTCTCTGTCTCTCCCTTTCACTCTCTCTTTATCCATCCCTCTATTTATCTGCACCGCTTATCCTCAGTAGGGTCGCAGGGGTGCTGGAGCCCATCCCATCTATCTTTGGGTAGTGGGCAGGGGACAGCCTGGAATGGTTGTTTTACGACCACTTGTTCATTCACACATAGGGACAATTTTGATGGGCCAATTAACTTGTCATGCATGTTTTTGGAATGTGGGAGGAAACCGGAGTGCCTGGAGGAAACCCACGCAAGCACGGGGAGAACATGCAAACTCCACACAGGAAGGTTCGATCTCATGACCTCAGAACTCTCTTTATTTCTATCTTTATTTCTCGTTTTTTTATTTACCTTTCTCTTTTTGTTCATCTTTACTTCTTTGACTTTAATTCTCTCTTTTTTCTCTTGTTCTCTCTCTTTTCTTTTGTTATCTCTTTTGCTATACGTCTCTTTTCTTTCGTTCTCTTAATTTGACTTTCTTTCTTTCATCTTTCTTTCTTTCTTTCTTTCTTTCTTAATATCCTTCTCTCTCTCTCTCTTTCTTCCTTTCCCTTGGTCTCTCTTTTTCTTTCTCGAAGTTGCTCTCACAGATCAATATGAGTGGCGTCATCACTGTGTTTTTGCTTCGTATATATAGTTAGAAAATTAGGTAAAAGTTCACTGTATGGAAACAATAATACATTTTCAAAACTTGTTTTGCATATTCTTCAGAGTTGTTGGTCATGTATCATTAAAAACAAAAACAAAATTGAAGAAACTGAAAGAGCCAGCCCTTTTAATAAGCTAAGCTGAAAGAGCCAGTTCTCAAAAAAGAGCCCGAATACCCATCACTATTCTCTTGAGAAAAGGGGAGGGTTAAGGGGGGGGGGGGGTTGAAGAGAGTGGAAAGGGGAGGGGAGGAAGGGTGTCTCATTCCCCATCTTTTGTTGCTTCTCGAGAGGGGGAAAGAGAGAGTGGGGACCTATCCACATTCTCCCTTTCGCCCCCTCCACCCCCACTGCCATTCTCGCATCAACCAACACACACATGCAGAAAGCGGTGTTAAAGGCAAATTTGTGCCACACGCACACACTCCTCGACACTTCTCCTGAGGAACCCCCCTATGCCGGGAATTTGGTACGCTCCGAGCATTCCTGCCAATTTGAGATGGGAATTCCGGCTCTTTATAGAGAAGCGGCTTTTTCGACTTGGCTCACTCAAAAAAAAAACCCGGCTCTTCAGATTGTTTTTTTTTTTGTTTTGATCTACAGTTATACCAATTATTATGTAGGAGTATGCACGTAATGATTTGATAAAGGGTGGAAATGAAGCAAAAAACAAAACAAAAAAGACAAAAAGAAAAAAAGGAAGAAAAAGTCAAGGGGAAACAAAAGAGAAAAACAGGAAAGCAAGAAAACAGAAGAAAAGATAATAGTAAAAAGAGAAAAAAGAAGAAACCAAAGCAAAAAAAAGTAAAAAGCTCAAAGAAAAAAAACAAAAGGGGGGAAAATGGAAAATGTGAGAAAAAACAAATACAAAAGAAGAAAATGTAACAAAAGAAAAAAAGAAATGAAATGAAAACAACACTTTTCAATTCGTCAGCTTTGTTGAAATTTCCATTGCGTTTTGTTTTCAGTTCATTTAAGTCATGTTGGTTGTATTAATTTTTTTATGTATTTACTGAGAACAGAAAATCAGGGAGACATTTAGGTTTTCATGTATATTTATACGAGTAGCAACTAATTGGAGAGCGAAACAATTTCATAACAATGTGGAAAATTATCCTAACGTTCTGATAAAGAGTTAATAAAAAATTCCATTATTGCTTAAGAAAAGTGTCTCTGTAGTTTTCTCATTGAAACAAAACGGTTTTGGTTTTTGAGTGGGCAGCCGCTCGGTTTCACATTCATTTATTTACATATTCATTCATGTATATCTATTGTAGCCATTTTATTGAATTATTTATCAGTCTATGTATTGTAACTTGTTTTAGATCATTTTTTGAAGGGCCCATTTCATTTCTTATTCATCTGGGAATTTGTTCTTTTGAATACATCAATAATTTGAATATAGATCCAAAAACGTACAAAATACAAAGTCCTTTATTATGTGACAAAAGCAAAGGACGTTACGTCATCGTCACAAAGTTTTCTCCTCAGCGATTTAAGATCTAGTATGAGTATTATGAACCGATACTTTTTATCATTTAATCAAATAATTCACTCTAAGTCATAGATGCATTTTCATGTTATTTGTTTTCTCTGCCAACAAAGAAATTAAAAACGTTAAATGAGCAAACGATCAAAATGTGTTCTTTTTAACAAAACAATATTTAGTGTACCCTGTACCTTTAAGACGGGGGGGTCAAAACTTTTGGGAAAGCGGGCCAGATTTGGCAAGGTGAAAATGAGTGAGGGCCGACCATTGAGCCTGGGCTTCTTTGAACAGTCTTTAAGAAAATCACCCACAGTGAAAGGTTCGTATTTCTTCGCAATCAGCGTCGCAACTTCTTACCACGCTTATGTAGTATTTTCATTTGACTCTGCTGTACCGGTGAAACAGCTTCCAGTTGCTTCACCTTTTCACAGAGTTCGTTTCCAGGAAGCAATTTGTAGTCAGCAGGTTTCGTCTGGCAGTAGCTAATGATGTTATATTCTTTAAAAACAGCCACAGTGAACAAGCAAACAAGGCAGACGCAGTTCCTTTAGATTTTCGAAAAAAAAACACTCTGATATCACTTGTCCTGGAAGCGGCAGCCCTCACAGTCAACTTTCCTTTTTTTTATTTACAGTCGTCATGTCGGCAATGGGGTGGGCCAAAATTCTCATTGAAAGCCAAGGGCAAGGTATTTAAGGGGCTATTGCCACCATCTGGTGAAAGGGTGATTTTTTTTTGTGGTACGATTTTATCTTTTTTCGGCAAGCCACATATTATTAATTTAATGACAAAGGCCGAGGGCCAGTTAAAATATGATCACGGGCTGTAACTGGCCTCCCGGCCTTTGGACATACTTGATTTAAGATAGTTTCAATCTAGCTAAACATAAATAGTGAATAAGAAAAAGGATATAAAATCTGCTGCAAGAGAATAAAATATATTTTTAAGAGCTATAAATGTCAGTAAAAATATCAAAAATGGAAAAAAAAGCGACATTTTCTGAAGATGGGGTAAAATATTTCGCCCCAAAATAGTAAAAATAGTTCAATTCAATAAAAATATCACAAATTTAAAAGGAAAAGTAAGTGACAGTTTGTGACAACGGGTTATCATATTTTTAGCAATGAGTCTACTTCTGTCATGAATTTCAGTAAAAATATTGTAGAATTAAAAAAAAAAAAAAACTGAAATAAGTGACATTTTCTGACAATGGGGTAACAGAATGCACTGTTTTTCAATGAAAGTTTGATTTTGTTATGAATTGAAGTAAAAATTGAAAATTAGAAATAAATAAACAAGCAATATTTTCTGACTATTGGTCGAATTATTTAGTTTTTGATAGTGCGAGGGTAATTGAGTTATTGATTAAAGTAAAAATATCATATAACTACAAAAGTAAGATCTTTTTTTTTGCAATTGTAAACAAATGTAAAGGATGCTAAAATACATCTTGAATGAGCTAAAAGTCAAAGACACAGAATACATAGAAAAAAATGCATATTTACCAATCACAAGAGACAAAATGTCTTAAAGGGGAGCGTTGATTGGCCGGCTCCTGTCGTTCACTTCAAAGAGTCGGCTGATTGAGCCGTACTGTTTGCCAAAGAAACATCGCTACTGCCAAATGCTCCCACACACAGAGGCATAGAGCTTGTCTCAAGCAATTGTTGACAAGCTAACAAGGCTAGAAGTGTGTGAAGTGTGTGAGAGTGGAACAGGGAGTGCAGCGTGGTCTAATTTGCAAGAAAATGGTCTGCTACTGTTGCAACACCACTAATTTTAATGAAATCATGTAAAAAGTTGACTCTGCGGAGAGCATTGAGGTGCAACCAAAAATGTAAACATAATACTGTTCCTGAATAGTAGATTTGTTGTCACTATGGGAACAGAGCCAATGAGAGACAATTGCCCACCCAGTACTGTAAACATTTTATCTATTTATGGTATTCCATGTCTAAAACTTTGGACGTTTTTTTAGATGAAAAGTTGTTAATCGGACCAAAGTGTGATTTGAAAAAAAAATGAAAATAATTCAAATTGCCTCTAATTAATTTTGTGTTTTTGTTTTTGTTTTATTTTTCTATTGTGTGTTTTTTTTTTTTTTTTTTTGCATCTTGGTCTTAAATTTGATTTTAAAAGGCATTCAAATGTCTTAAAAAGTCTTAAATTTAACTTAAGCTGCAAAAGAGTCGTGTTATTTTGAAAGTAATTGTCTAGTTATTAATTACCCGATACACTCGCATTAAAACCGACCCCACACAATAAAAAAAGGAGAAAGCATGTAAACCAGGCGTCTCCAACCGTTTAAGCAGTGTGAAGTTCTAAAATTGCAACTTAGATGGTGACTTGCTAAATATCTAAAAAGGTAGCTTTGTAGCTAAATATGAAATGGGTAAAAAAAAAAACTAAAACGGAGCTAGATAGATAGCTAAAAGAGTAAAAAAACAACTAAAAAGCCAGATGGAAAGCTAAAAGGAGAGCTAGATGGCAAGCTAGAAACGAGACCGAAATGTAGCATGATAACGAGCAAAAAAGATAAGCATGTTAGCTATATAGCATTTAAAAAGCTAGCTAGACAGCTTGCTAAATAGCTAAAAATGTAGACCAATAGCTGGCTACAAAATGCTTAAAATTATAGCCATATAGCGAGCTAAAAAAATGCACTTTTTTTTACTCATTCCCTTTATGTAAGCTATAAATTGAAATTTAGTTTGTTGTATTTGCTGTAATATAAATCAATAAAAAGATGAAAAAATAAATAAGTTTAGTACATAAATAAGTCCTCATTCTATTCTCTTAATTAATAGCTCAGAAATGATTATCAATACTTGAATATACATATTTTTTGTCCATGAAGCCCGTAAACCGAAATTGATCTTTTGGAATTTCTAAAATAACAACTTTTCATGTTATAACTGTGTTGTTACAATGCTATTACCAGGTTGATTATCAAAAATTAATTAAATGGACACAGTTAACCGATTAAAAAATCATTTTACTAGGAAGGCCTAATGACCAAGCACTGGTGAGCTATTTTCAGGAGAGGCCTGCGGGCTCTTCATCTGTCCTTAAGGGGCACCATGTTGGCCGTGGACACCAGGTTGAAGACCCCTTGTGTACACCCTCCTGTGGAAGCAGTGAACCCTTGACTTGACTTGTGCAACCTTGAGAGCTTGCAAACTAACACAGACAAGACACTCCATATCCATTATGTCTTCAAACCACTCGAAAATTTCCTTCTCCGTTTTCGGGTAACATCGATGCTGCTTTCTTTTTTTCAACAGAATGGGTGTATTGCAAAATGATTTTAAAAAATAAGATGACAAAAATTCAGCGTTATTATGTACTCAGTTAGCCTCATTGATTTTGTTCCCTAGAATTGGCTGTGACACACTCAAATATGTGCAAAGAAACTGACCCTGTGATATGAATAATTTAGAGTTGGCTTTGATATATGTATATACAGAATGTCAGAATGTCACTTTCTTTCAGTTGTATTTTGTCGGTAGATGTCAACTGGTGGTGGGTCGTGAGGGCCTGAAAAGCCTTCTCTGCTGGCCTAAAAATATGTGACTTATGTGATGTTAATTATGTTTTGTCCATCAATACTTATTGAATGTTATCATCCATTATCATGTGTAACTACAGCTAGAAACAGAAACAAACCCACCAAAACTGATCTTGTACGGCCCATTATATCTTTTTTTGTAGAAACAGCTAAATGAAATAATGTATTTCATTGGATAAATGTTAAGATCTGGCACCCCACCTTCCACCAGAGGGTGACAACCAGGTTTGGAACTGGGCACAGGTGTGTCCAATCTTCCCACACCTTTATAATGGCGGTCTTGACAGCACACTGGTTTGGGTTATTGCCAATTCACGCCATTCCAATTCTAGTTACCATATCCACGTCACTTCTGCTGTCCTCCACAATCATGTCAGGTTTGCTTTGTTAGGACATTTTGTTTCGTGACCACTCATGTGTTTGTTGCTTTGTACCTTCTTTTGTTATTAAATACCATCCTTTGTTGAGCACACTTACCTCACTTCCTCGCATTTGGGTCGACCTTGACAAAACGTAACAAAATGACCTGACCACCAAAGGACCCAGCGGGAAGCGTCCATCTCTGTCCCTTTTTGGCATCAAAGGACTGTCTGCCACACCTCTTCCCTGTCACGGCAGTGAGAAGAAGGTCCCTCGGCCATTTCTGTATCCTGTGCTGGCGGCAAGTCTTAAGGCCGCTTCTATTTCCTGTCCCTGCAGCGAGAAGAAGGTCCTTCAGATACACCAGTTCTCTGTCTTAGCAGCAAGGAGAAGGTCCCTCTGCTGCTTCTGTTACCTGTGCTGCTTGTGAGGAGAAGGTCCTACGCTTGCTTCGGATTCTCTGTCCCCTGGTCCAGCAAAAGACTGTCTGCTGAAGCCTCTGTGATCTTTTATTTTGGTTTCTTTTGGTTCGTCTGGCATCTGGCCGTTAGGGGGGAGGTAATGTCATGGTCTGGCAACCAGGTTTGGAACAGTGATTACCCTTACCCTTTATAACTGTTTGGACTGAACACTGGGTCGGGTCATTGCCACTTCATCATCCTGGTTGCCATATCCATGCCATTTCTGTTGTCTTCCACTATCATGTCCTGTTTGGTTTTGTTTGGACATGTTGTTTTGTGAACCCTTTGAACATTCTTTTGTTATTAAGTACCATCCTTTGTTAAGCACACCTGCCTCAGATCTGACTTCCTCGCATTTGGGTCCACCTTCACAAAATGTGACGGATAATATATGTTATATGATCCAATATTTAGCACAATGTGATTTCTATCAAACGTTAACGATTTATTCAAAAGTCAAAATATTCTTTTGTTAATTTTTATTTCTAACTCGTTTTTTGTAACCCGTTGTTAAACACGGGTTACACTTGGCCGATGCAAATGCAAGAGAGGAAGTAGGACAGGAGAGGAAGAAGTGGGCGGGCATTCGGGGTGGAGAAGAAGATGGGGTCGTAAGCGAGGGAAAGTTAAAGGCGAAAGGAGGAGGAGACGGATGAAGGCTCCGGCGAGAGGAGGCCGGGAGGGAGGGAGTGATAGGGAGGGAGGAAAGGAGGAGGGTTGATCTCTGGGGTTTGAAGCACATTAGTATTCATAGGGAAGAGGAGACCACAGACAGCAGAGAAACAGAGGGACCAGACAACAGAATGCCACACGCACACAAAACCTCCAGCACAGCCATGACGAACATACGGCTCGTGGGCTGTATCCGGCCCGTTTGATGATTTAACCCAGCCCGCCCTGAATTTCTGAACATGTCAATAAAAGAAACGAGTCTCTAGGTCATTTGTTTTGAAAGTTATGATTTTTTTAATAAAATGCAAACCAAATGCTCTCGCAGGCCAGTAGAGGGCAGTGTTTGTACAGCCTGGTGAGTTGGTTCAGGTGTTAAACTGCATTTTACAGTTAACACATGGATATCAAACTGAGTTTGACACTAGGGCCGATTCATTCTTTGATGTAATCAGAAATGTATGGTGGGCCGAATTAAATCACTCAATGGCCTGGATCCAGCCCACAGGCCGAATGTTTGATGTTATCGGGTAAACATATGCAATGCAAAACATTGCTTGCGAATAAACGCCTACCTGCCAACCTTTTGACATAACGAAGCGGTGGATTTTATCGCACACGATCTATCTCAATCCATCCATCCATCATCCGCACCGGATCCAGACTTCCTATTCTCAGGTTAGCGGGATAAGTAAAATGAATTAAACTCAAAAATTTTAGCTTTGTATTTCAGTGTTATGATTACATTAGTAACCTACCTACTCTACATATTATAATCATGGACGCCAAGAAATTTTTTGTAAACACAGATGCCAACACAACCTCTTTTAGCGTGAGACTACCACTTTTGGCCCCTTAAAACTCTCACCCCTTTAAAAAATCTTTTACTGTTTTTTCACATGTAAACAACAACAAACAAAAAAATCTTGACTGGAGACTACTATTCTAGTCTACAATTGCTTGATTTTGAAGCAAGACTGAGTCTTATGCCCCAACAATCACATTAGATTTATGTTTTGGTGAAAGTATGCAATGATTGCTTTTAGTGCGCTTTTAAATGTCAAAAGGTTGGCATGTATATATTTTTTCACAAACAACGCAGAAAAGATTTTCATGTTTGGCCTTGGAATTGTTACCTGGTTTATTATAATAGTTGAGTGAATGCAGTTTAACACCTGAACCAACTCACCAGGCTATACAAACTCTGGTTTTGAGAGAGCAGTTTGCATGCGTTTAAAAAAAAAAGACAATAACCTTTGATAGAAATGACCTAAAGACTCGATTCATTCTTTGATGTAATCAGAAATGTATGGTGGGCCGAATTAAATCACTCAATGGCCTGGATCCAGCCCACAGGCCGAATGTTTGATGTTATCGGGTAAACACATGCAATGCAAAACATTGTTTGCGAATAAACGCCTACCTGCCAACCTTTTGACATTACAAAGCAGTGGATTTTATCGCGCACAATCTATCTCAATCCATCCATCAATTATCCGCACAGCTTATCCTCAGTAGGGACACCCTGAACTGGTGGCCAGCCAGACCTTAGATAAAGATATTTCATAGACAGAAAATCATATCCATGCCATTGTGCTGTTATTGCATCCGATTTTGCCAATACGTCCCTTCACAGACAAATTCTTAGATGGAGAAGTTCTAGAAGAATATCTTGGTCCTCGAGCAGGCATGTCAAACATCCGACCCATACTAAATATCTTAATATGTCAAAAAAAGAAACAAGTCTATTGGTCATTTCTATTAAAAGTTCTGATTTCTGGGGAGATAAATGCAAACCAAATGCTCTCTCTGGCCGCTAAAAAACAAGGTTGAGTTTTTATGGCGTGGTGAGTTGGTTCAGGTGTAAAACTGCAGCATTCTTTTGTGCTCTGTTTAGTCCCATTGATTCCTTTGTTCCTGTACAAGCCACACACCCTCCCCCAGACACTGCTTTTACCATTGGTTAATAGTGACACACAACCAAATACGCGCAAAGAAACGGACCCCCCTGTTTTCAGTATTCTATCTTATAGTTGGCTTGGATTCGTGTGTGTTCGTACAGTAGGGAGAATGTCAGAGTGTCAGTGGGTAGAAATTACATGCCCTCGTACTTTGTAACTTTATTCAGTTGTATTTTGTAGGCTAAAATAAACCAGTGAAAACATTCAATGCCAAACATGAAAATATTCTTTCTCTGTTGTTTGTAAATAAGAGTGTTATGTTTAGAAAAGGTTTCTTGTAATCCATGATTATAATTTGTAGGGTAGGTTACTAATGTAGGCTAAATGATGAAGCATAATACTGTACTAACAAACAGAAGAAAAAAATTGCACTTGACATTCTTTTACTGATCTGGTCTGCCTAAGAACAGAAAGTCTGGACTGAGTTTAACATTTCTGCTCTTGTATCAAATTGAAGTATTAAATGAGCACAGTGTTATAATAGTGTAATAACGTCTCATAGTTCCACATGGGCACATAGCCATTGGAAATCATCTCCGGAGACGCTTCCCCCAAATGCACTTCCCCCTAAATCACCCTCGGATCAAGGAATCAGGAAGCATCTCTTCCTCCTTTTCCTATCAATATCCAAAGCTTTAATTGATGTGTTGAAGTGATCTGGGGAGGGCAGCAACTAACGAATATTTTAATAGTTGACTAGTCACAGATTATTGAACGATTAGTCCAATCTTCTTTTTTTCTTACTATTAGCATGGGTACAATGAAATATAATCGCGAGAAGAGGAAGAGAGAGTGAAAGAGTGAGAGAAAGAGGGAGACAAAGCTAAAGAGAAAGGTAAAGAGAATGAGAGACAAAGAGAGAAAAAGGCAGGGGGAAGGAAAAGACAGAGACAGAAAGAATAGAGAGGGAAAGAGAAAAGAGAGGACAATGGAAAGAAATTGAGACAAAGGAAAGAGAGAGAGAAAGGCTCAGGAAGAGAGAAAAAAGAGATAATGAGAAAACAAGAGAGAGAGATAGAGAGAGAGAGAGAAGGATACAGAGGGAGGAATAAATAAATACAGCTGCAGTTGCTTTGCAAGTGGCACCTGGCTCTGGCTACATCAAGTGGACATATAAAGAACTGCGGTACATTTTTCTCTCAGCGTTGTCTTGTGGGCCTGGCTTAATCCCCTGGCGGGCCTGATTCGGCCCTCGGGCCGCACCTTTGACGATAATAGTCAACAATGGCATTTTTGGTCGATATTCGGTGCAGCCCTGAAGGTGGCTTAAGTACCTACGAATGTTGAATGAAAAATAGAAATGGAGATGATAGTAAGGCTTGGTAGAGGAAGACATGTTGGAGGATACATGGCGAAAAACAATGCTGACTGGCCCTCAGAGGGAAGAAGACCAGGGGGGGAGAATGGCAACACTCTGACTGTTCTATTCATAGTCGCTCTCTCTAGCCTTAGTGTGAGTGTGTGCAAGGGGGGATACATGTGCATGGGCAGGTGGTGTACAGCTGACAGTTGATGTGCTGTGACACCAGACACACTGGCGGCTGCCTTGGACTCTCGGGGGCTCCGTTGCAAAGACCCCTCCTTGCCCGAATTACCGTATTTTCTGCACTATAAGGAGCACCTCCCAAAAATTGTCTTTTGTGATACAGTAATCCCTGGGTTATCGCAGTTAATGGGGACCGGAACCCCCTTGCAAAAATCCCGCAAATAGCATCGCACCTTCATAAAATCCCCAAATGCCAAACTTACTTCGAAATGACGTCGTCAGCGACTGAAAGTATATGACTGTAACAAAATAACAACTATAAATCGACAAATAAAAACACAGAATTGCAGTTGAACCGATGGTCTTTATTGTCATAATACAAAAGTACAACAAAACTGAGGGTTTTTTCTTTTTCAGTGTAAGAAAGCCAATCAAAGAATGGCTGGCTAGCTGCACACTAGCATCAGGTATCCTCAGGTTGCGTCAGGTCTTCAAGATGATTAAATACAACTGCCCAAAATGTAGCGGTGTTGTAGCTCCAGGTCATCTATTCTTGGGTAATAGATCTGGCGTTGGTGATGTACAGGCTCGACAGAGGTGGCTAAAAAAAGTTGTTAGCCTAGCTAGGCCAGACATGTAGTCTTGCTTTTCTCTCCCTACGCCACCTTCGTCGTTTCCCTAAAAAATTTCACGGGCCACCCGCTGGTGGTAACCATTTCTTCGCGCTCTTCTGACTTTTCTCAGAGTCTGATTTACTCTTTTTAATGTAACAAGCCACTTCGAAACTAGCTCAGCTGTAGCCGTGCTCTGCAGTTAGTTTCGGAAGGGTGGGGTGGTCTCATTGACTTATGCCCCCCTCCAACCTGCCCCTATAATAGCATTTGCTGTGTGCTGTCTGCTTAGAACACACCGTATGATACATTGATATTGTTTTCCCTCTTTCTCTTTCTTCCACTCTTGCTTGCCCTTGCCTTATTTGGTCATTCGCTTCCTGGCTCTAATTTCCACCCCACACACTCTAATCACGCTTCTCTCTTGACCATTTAAACACTCGGTTTCCTTAGCTCGCTGCTGGTTTGTTGCCCTTTTTGTCTTGTTCTTAGCCTTGTGATCACAGACTTTCTCTATACAGCGTATCGACCCCTCTCCTGCTTTTTGTCTGAGATCAGGGGTCCCAAACTCGCGACTCGTGGTTCAATTACAGCCCGCGGGTGATAGTTTGAAGCCCCAGCCATAATATGAATTTCTAAAGGGACAGCGTATTATTAATTAATATTGAGCGCTTCCTGACGGGAAAAATATAATTTATTAAAAAAACTATTGGTTTGAAAATTAAGCCAAAATACATGAACTATGAAATAAACATCCATGTTTTAAAATACTCAAGGGTAGGAATTTTGCATTTATATTACATAACATAAGCCTGACTTGGGAAGATGGAGCTGACATAACTGTCATCTTGAGGTACCCTCAAAACAAAAAGAGCAACTGTATTTTTTTCTTCATTTTTTGCTTGTTTTCATCTAGTTTTCCTTCTTTTCATTCTCTTTTTTATCTTTTTGTTTTCTTTTCTTTCTTTGTCATTTTCCCTTTTCCTTTTTACATCCTTTTTCTTTTTCAAAAAACGTGGTTTGGTCACTTTAAGTCTCTGTAGTACGACACAATAAAGCAACATGTAACGGTCAAATAATACACACAAACTAATTGATTTATTTTTATATTAAGTCTTGATATGTTTTCCTTTTCGATCTTACTTTGTGTAGCATTTCTCTAAAAATATATCTATATTTTTTTAAGTAAGAATTTTCTTGTGGAAAACCAAATTGGGCCAAACCTAACCCAGACCCTCTATCCAGGCGGCCCTTATGTCAAGTGAGTTTGAGACCCCTGTTCTAGATACTGTTTCTCCAATTCTTGACTCTCAGTGTACTGAACTCTGCCTGAAATAAAAATCACTGGTGATTCTGCATTGTGAATTCTACACCATCCTGAGTACTGAACAGATATCGATGACAATAAAGACAATTCTATTCAATTCCAAATCCCCGAAGCAGTGAACCATCTATATGTATTTTTCATACACAAGGCGCAGTGGACTATAAGGCGCATGGAATTAAAACTACAGTAAGAGCAAGGGTTGCATGAAAAATAGATACCTACATTTAAATTTAAATGACTTCTCTATTTCAGTGAACATAAATTAACGTTATGGCATCTGGTTTCGTCACTAAAATGAATTAATTCCTCATAAATGGTTACCGTGCTGTCCTCACTCAGATAGATATCTAGTGAACTATGTCCTGAATAAGCAAAGTTCTTATTTAGTTGTTGATTATTAGAACAATGGCCTAAACCATTACCCTTGTAAGATCAGCGTAAAACAAAAAAGTACAAAAAAGTCAGAAAGCTTGCTAACCACAGATACATTCCAAGCTAAGCTAAGATACGTAAACAACAATTCAAACAAAAATACGTCATTTTCTACAAAGCGTTCACCGTTTACTTGATGTGTCTTGGGTAACTACAGCCTGGTGGTGCCCATCTCTTTCCATGCCTGATTTTAGAGTAGTGGTTTGCTCCCCCACGTGGCAGTTGCTCATGGGACCGAGAGGTCGCAGGTTCGATTCTCGGCTCCTTCGAGTTCAATGTCAAAGTCTCTTTGGGCAAGTCACTGAACCCCTAATGCCTTCGGTAGGCAGTTAGGCCATCGGTGTGTGAGTGTGTGCGTGTGAATGGTAAAGTGTGAAGCACATCGTAAAGCGCTTCGGGAAGTTTTTAGTGACTTGAAAAGCGCAATATAAATGCAGACCTTTTACCATTTAGCAGATAGATCTGACTCAGACACAGCACCTTCATCATCTGGCCGCTGTTCCTTTTAGATGTAAAGCAGGGGTGTCAAACTCATTTAACACGGGGGCCATACGATAGAACAAGCTAGTAGATTAGAAAGAAAGAAAAAAAAAGAAATAAGAGAAAGAGAGGGAGAGGGAGAGAAAAGTAGAGATGGTGGGACAAAGAAAGAGAGTAAGGGAGAAGGACAGAGAGGGAGAGAACAAGAGAGTTTGCGAAACAAAAGAGATGAAAAGAAAAAAAGTGAGAGAGTGGGAAAGAAAGCGAAAGAAGAAAATCCAAAGAGAAATAGAAAGAGAGAAGGAGAGAAAAGAGAAAGAGAGGAAGAGAAGGGGAGAAAGAGAAGGGGAGAAAGATAAAAGGAGAGAGCAAGAGAGAGAGAGAAAAGAGCGAGAAAAGGAAAAAAGGAAGAGAGAGCAAACGAAAGTAAAAAGACAGAGAGAGACAAAGAGGAACAAAAACAGGGAAAAAGAGAGACAGAGGGTGAAAAAGAGAGAGATAGAGAGTGAGATAGAGAGAGAGAGAGAGAGAGAGAGAGAGAGAGAAATAAATACAAGTACAGCATTTGTGAGAGGCACCTGGCTTTGGCAACGTGAAGTGGATATATTTCAACCTGCAGCTCGTTTTTCTCTTTCCCTACTCGCGAGCCAGATTATATCCCTTAGCGGGCCTGATTAGTGTGTGTGTGACAATACGGATACTAGATCTTAAATAACTGAAAAAACACGTTTCATTCTTGTTCATTCCGCTCTTCAGAGATGAGCCAGACCTCGATGCGCAGCGGCTGATACTAGATCCGAAACCACTGAGGAAAATCTATTCGGTTCAGAAATGATGAGTACAGAAACAGATAGAGTTTATTCTGATCTACAGAATTCACCGTAAAAGAAAATCTTCCTTCAAGTAATCACAACACGTTTCATACTTACAGACTATTATTGTCAAAAGCAACGACAAAAGAGGATTCACAATGAGCTTTTGAAGGTAGGCATCTGAGCTGCTGTTGATGTTCTGCGCTTTTCTTTTGTTTCCTTTCAGCAACAATTAACATGTTGACCACAAAAGCGTACTCGGAGACCCCTCTTTATGTTTCTCAAAGGCAAAACAGTTATCATTTATTGTAACCATGCATTTCCGAGCCAACGTGTTTTCCGGTATATAAGGCGCTCCAGATTATAAGGCAGATCTTCAAACCTCGGGCTAATTTGGGGTCTGTAGGTGCGCCTTACAGTCTGGAAAATATGGTACGTACAACCGGTACTACAACCATATCTTGGATTGGAGTACAGCACTAAAACGCTGGACTGTATTATAATATCAATGTCAGAATGGAATGAAATTATGTTGTCAGCCTGAGGCGGTCCAGCTGTTTTTATCCATCTCTTGGGGTGGCCATTTTGTCACTTTTTGCTGACTGCGCAAGACATCACACATGCTCGGTTTAGGTTACAAGCAATCGCGGCATTGCTTCACTGAAATCAGAAAAGGTTGAGCCGGATGTATGATTGTTATACGATCACTTGTTCAACCACTACTCTACACAGTGCAATTTTCTGAGGGTACCGTAAATTCCGGACCACAACTTTTTTTTTTAAACGCTACAGCTTACAGTACAATGCGGCAGGTCGCCTTGCCCGGCGTCTAGCAGCTGGCTTAGAACTGGCGCGAACCAAAGGAATCCAACTGATGAATTACGGCAAAACATTCCGAGGGCCCGCGGTAGGTGATGACGCGATGTGATTCCTGCCCAGTGCTTTGTATGTCAATGTAAACAAATTAAAAGAAGCAGAATAAATGGCAGGAGTAACTATGTGCTGGAAAGAAACACATTTAGCCATGATTAATGTCATGATTACTGATGTGACTCACCTGTGCACGCTCATTTGGTGCCAACCGCCGTGGGTTCTGATTGGCTCCCTGTCACTATTTGAACCTAGTCCTCTCAGTCTCCTGTTTTCAGTCCGTCTGCGAACCTCAGTGTATACTAGGCAAGCCTTTTTTCGACCCCGACTCCCACCTGTCCCGTTTTGGCTCCCGTCTGTCTCCGGCTAAGAGCTGTTTTGATCCTGACCACGTCTGCTCTCCCATCCCCGCTTACGGCCTCTTTTTGTCCCCGACTACGTCTACACTCCCGTTCTGACCCCGACCTCGCTTTGCTTTACCAGTCCCGGCTACCGACCCGTTTTTCCGTCCCTGACACTGCCATCGCTCGCTACGGAAGATCCACTTCTGTGTTCGGATCACAGTCTGAATCCGAGAGCGACTTTCTTCCCGTGTCCAGCGAACACCAGATCGTGGGCGCAGCCCTTCCTCTTTCTTTCAATAAAACTTGTGGAAAACGTCACGCAATTGGGTCCTGTTTCCGTTCTGGTTCTGAATATTAAGACACTCGTTTGCGGGCTGTGCCCTCTGCTGACAATCTAAGTTTGACAAAAACGTTGGCTTAACAAAACTTAATGTACTAGATAGACTAAAAGTCAGGAGCCCGTACTATCACAACAGCTTGTAGACATGCACATCCCTTGTGTAAATTAAAACGAGATAGAGAGGAGACCAAGTATTGCTACGTCTGTATTGGATTTTAATTGGCGCACAATCTGTTACTTTTCAGTTCCAGACATTTTCCCGCTGATTCGTCCAAGATCGCCATCTTACTCCATAAGGACAGTGGGGCCATACGTTCATGCGCACCACTAATTATATGAAATGAAATTATCTGCATTTATATGGCGCTTTTCAAGTCAATGACTTCCCAAAGCGCTTTACAATGTGCTCCACATTTCCCAATAGCGGCCTTGCAGCCATGTAAGGCGCTAACCTGCTTATTAGGGGAATTAGGGGTTCAGTGTCTTACCCAAGGACACTTGGACATGTAACACGGACGAGCCGGTATTCGAACTGGGATCCCTTGATCCCAAGACGAGTGCTCTACGTCCTGAGCTACTGCCGCCAAGGCGTTTGGCTACCAAGGGAGTGATAGTTACACCTGCCGTTTATGAATTTAGAGTATTTTATTTTGTTTTGTATTTTGTCAGAAAAAAATATTATGAAGGCGGGGGCCACTTGTTTGAGACCCCTGCTCTACATGCTCCTGAAATCCAAGCCCATGGATTTTCCAAGGGAAACAACCTCTCTCAGGTTGGGGATCGAACCCTTGAACGTCACACGCTTGCTCGTGTTTAATTCTTACTTTGTTTCAATTGTCATCATTATCCTTTATTCAAAAACACATACCGTTTCCCTTTCCTGAACTCGTGGCTAAGGTGACAAAAAGGCGATGTCATAACACGCGGTTGAAGAAATTTGATCAAAACAAACTTGCTGTGGGAAACAGGTATTCTACAGGTACAGAAATCCCGCGCTACTTCGCGTTTCAGTTATTCCTGGTTCACTGCTTCGCAGATTTTCAACAATTTTTTCCAAATCTTCATTGTCATTTATATCATTGTATCGTGCATTGTGTTCTGAGCAGACACCAGACAGCAAATGCTATCTTGGGGACATGTTGTGTGTTGGGTGGGGGTGGCAGACTGTATGCGCGACTGTGATAGGTTGGTAGACTGTCAGACAAACTGCGAAGTGGGCGCACAAGACAATGTGTCAACCAAAACAAACTGAGAAGCACAGCGACAGCTAGCTTTGAGCAGCTCCAACCATCGGAAAGGGACTCTGAGGAAAGTCCGAAGAAACAGTGAATACCACCAGGTGCTCCGTGGATTGTTATCGGGTCCAGAAAGCAACTGGGGCGGCGTCTTGAGAAAAGGCAGTAGCGAGGCCGCAAGTACAACCTACTGCTACGGCTAAGCTATGTTACAACCATCACAAGTTACCATTGCAGAGCCTGTATCTCATTAATACCTGATGGAAGGAGGCACACGCGCAGTGAGCGGTCTCTAGTGGTAACATCTGGGAAGGCTTGTGAACAGGATTTTCCTTCATAAAGCAAGGTAGAGTTTTGTTAAAATACACAACAACTCATGAATCGAATTTCTTGTGCGTAGAGGTGCTCATATAAAGAGATACCACTGTAAATATCACAGAGTTCCGTGCGCACAAGCTCAGTTTTAATGGATAACTGTGAGTACGCCCATATTTTAGAGTGAATTTACGGACCTTTGTGATCTTTGATGGGTTACCCCACCGTAGGCGTAGGGAGCTCGAGACCTGAATGAGAAGCAGGAGCCGGGGTATTAAAAAATGAGAAAAAAAAAACGACAGGGTGAGAGGAAAAGAGTGAGATCCCATCATGCACACATGCGGCGCGCAGAGATAGAGGAGGCTGTTGCCATGGCGGCAGAGGCTGTATCCTTTTGTTAAGGATGTCACTCAGGGGGAATCAGGGCTAATGAGGGAGGACTTGGCGCCCGCCAGTGTCGGCTTGTTTCCGCAATTGCTATTCTATTGCAATTTTCCGATTTTTTATTCCATCTGAAAGACTTTATGATGTGAGTTTGGGGACAAAAGGAGGCAATGCAGATCAGGAAGTACAGTGGAGAGATGTGAAGGCAAGCGGAGGCATAGACAGGTCCATGTGGAGAAATGTCAAGGTGGTGTGTGTCATTGTGTCCATGCGCCATGGAGACCTCAATAGGAGTGTGAGTTGGTTCTGCGTGGGTGCCTCTCTTCATCTCGCTGTAAATTATCCCGGAATCAAAGATGCAGGTTTCCCTTAATCTGCGTTCTCTTCTCCCACCTCTCTATAACAAGGAGCCTTGAGGGTCCTCATGGACAGGGTTTGTCGGGGTGCTTAAAATTATTGAAAATAGTCTAATTTTAACGCTGTGTTTTCAAGTGCTTGAATTTTGGGTAAAATGCTTGTAATTGCTTGGAATTGTTGACATGTATTCCGGCAGTCAAATTAGATACACCACGCAATAAATGAAGAAGAATAGTCAGGAACCAGGACAGGAAACAGGAATGGAGAACCCAATCGCGTAACGTACTCACAGTTTATTAGGGAGAGGAGGAATACGCGCACACTCGATCCGGGGATCGATGGTCGCGGAAGTGGATTGGAATCCGAACAAAAGAGTTGTCAAAATCAAACAGATCAGGCCAAAAATAAAACAGGATCAAACACAGGAGAATTCATAGAACTAGGCATTTCACCCACAGTTTAACAGGAGTCTTGCAGAAGCTTCACAGACGCTCTGACACCAGGCACTTCGCAAGACCGCGTTTAAGTAGTCCGGCAGCAATCTGTCAACGCGTTTCAGCTGGTGTCCATGGGCGGGGCCAATTGGGCGCCGTGGCAACCGTGACAGAACCAGGCGCTACACGGCTGGGACCAATTGGGCGCCATGGCAACTGTGACAAGAATAAAACAAGTCTGCTTAAAAATGACGCGCACCTTGCTCTCAGGTGGCTTCGCTTTGCCATTGCATTTCTTCTTCCGTTATGATTAACAACAGATGTCGTTATTTTGTACAGCATTGTCCTATGAAGCCTCATCGCCCCCAATGGGTCAAGCCCAGGAGGACAGGTGCGTGCTACACCTATCGAGGGAAGTATGAAATGTGTATTAGTGCAGGATTACGTAATACTTATCAATTATGGATATTTATCATAAGCTATGCAAAAAAATGAAGGTAACGTTTCTCACTAGTAAATTCTAATGGGAAGAACTTCCAGCAACTGAAAATGTAAACACCTATTTTAGGAGAGATTTGTCTCAGTAACATTTGAACATGTTTTGTTCTACAAAGATATGTGCGATTTACTCAAGATATTAAAATGCTATGTCTTGATAAATGCACCTGGAAGAATAAAAATTGCATATGTAAACTGCAGACATATTTGTATATCTGCACAATACACGATTCACACCAGATTTCTTCTTTTTGTGGTTCTGAAGGAATTTGAAAATTGGCTTTCAAAGTCCATAAAAAGTGCTTGAATTTGGCCATTAAAAAAGTGTACGAACCCTGCAGGGAACTCCTCAGCTTTTTCTTGTTTGCGTTCAGAATTATTTTATTTTTTGGACTATAAGGTGTACCTAAAAACCCAAAATTTTGGAGAAATTTGAGATTGTGTTTTATAATCCTGTGCGCCTTTATAGCGGAGATTACTGTGGAAAAAATTGGAAATGTATAGTTAAAATTAAATGATACTGGGTACGATAACTGTTCTGGCTTTGAGGAACAAATAGAGTGATCACCAAGTGCCCCGTTGCTAATTGTCGGTTGCTAAAAGGAGACAAAAGAGAAGCGCAGAACACCTGCTCAGATGCCAACTTTTGAACGCATATTGTAAATTCCTGTTCGTTGTTGCTTTGGACAATTCCTGTACCTAAGTTTGTAAGTAAAAAAGTTTGAGAATATTACTCCTCTGCTGGCCAACTTGCACTGGCTCCCATTCCACTTACTAACATACAAATGTTTGCATCTCCCAGATTTGGTTTCCCCCTGTGTTCCTGCACAGAGCCTCCGCTCGGAAAATGCCAGTCTACTTGTGAATCAGAGAGCCAAGAAGAAATCTGCATTCCACAGCACCATTCTCCATCCGGGCCCCGGTGCTGTGGAATGCTCTGTCTCGGGAGATAAGATCTGCAACCTCAGTGGTAGTTTTTACTCCTAGACTTAAAACACACCTTTATTCAATAGCTTATGATTGATGCCCACCTCATATTGTATCTCATCCTGTCTTTTTCTGACTGACTGGCTGTTTGTGATAGGAGGGAGAAGGACGATTTGAGATGAGTCAGCCGACCAGCGTCTGGACTAGAAGCATGTCAACGCCTGCATCGACCAGCTGACAGAGATGGGAAGCTGCGTTGTTGCTGTTATGGACTTTTTGGACAAATTTCAACATGTTTCCTAGTGTTCTCTTTTATTGATGTTCACCATGTTTGTGTATTGTTCTATGTATCCACCCTGGTAATATCCCTTGAGAGGGGTGACCGATAGCAAGACAAACACATACACAATAAACAAAAAAAATAAAAAAAGGGAAAAGTAGCAAAAAAAACACGCAAATTTTTTTGGGCCATGGCCAACCCAAATGCCCAAACAGCCAAACAAGTTAAGCACCTCGGCACACAAGTTGGTCATGCTTTCGTCCCCCCCGATGAAACAGGACACAAGAAAGCGGCCATGTCAATCGGGTCAGGGTGACACAACACCCTCTTCTGTTCAACAGCTTTCACTGGTTTACCCCAGCCGCATCATACGGGTGCCCTGCCCATCCCTTAGAACGCGTCCAAACATCCCAATATCCTTTCACAACACCTCTCCACTCATCCCTATCACCCACAAGAGCTCTAGCCTCCACTAGATTTAGACCTCTTTCCTGCAGTGCACTCAAGACCCCATCCATCCACGTCAATCGCGGCCTTCCTCTTGGTCTCCTTCCATTGACTTCTGCTCTGTAGATCCTCTTCAACATTCACTCCTCATCCATCCTCTCCATGTGTACAAACCAACCGAGTACTTTCTTATACAGACGCTTGCTCAGTTCCACTACTACTCCTGTTCTGTCTCTCTATTGTTAACCAATGCTAAATCCATTGCACCCTGGTCATCCTTGGAAGGGGGGTTACCACTTGTGAAGCCCCTTCTCAAGGTTTCTCTTTTCCTCATGCTGAGGTTTTGAGTTTTTCCTTGCTCGCATGTTGGGTTTAAGATCAGGCAATGGTGTAATTATAATCCTGTGTAGTCCTTTGAGACATTTTTGTGATTAAGGGCTATACAACTAAATGTCACTTGACTTGACTTCACTTGAACATATATTGATTACTGAATGAAGATATTTGTTTACGGTAACATTTAAAATTCTATTGTTCCTTGTTCTTTTTAGTACAGTACTCGTTTTCGGTTGCACTACAGACTACAGCGTCATCTCGTGGTCAAATATTACTCAGTGCCCCCTAAATACGAGTTCTTTTTTTCAATTAAAAAAAATCTCACGTCCCTTCACATAAACCTTCACATAAACCAACACACATTCGAGAAGTCCTGCTTTAGCTAAATAAAATTCACAAACAAAACAAGGATGTATAATTTTAAAGATCAAGACTGACATCTGCAGTGTTGTGGGAGTGAACAGAACTGAGTACCCCCTTTCTGTCGTTCTCTTAAAATTCAGGCCGGGAAAGGCGCAATGTTGGAATATTCAAGTGATCAGTCTAGTGGTTGACATTTACACAAACTGTCCATGTCTATCTTGTCTGCAGTGTTTGCACCAAGGCGCTGTTGACATTCATATGTGACTACTCGTCCTCTTCTCCAATCATTCCTTTAGCAACTAACCACTCTTTGAATAGTCGAGTCGGTCAGTCACCGGCTGTTGAAATAATTAGTCGAATGATTGGATAGTTAGCAATTTTTTCCTTAAATCTAGCACAACATTTGATTTCATTACGTGGCAGATGATAATAAACATAAGAAAAAAATAACATATACATTTTATATTGAATGTACAGTCGTCCCTCGGTTATTGCAATTAATGGGGACCTGAACCCCCAATGAAACATGAAAGTCTACAAAGTAGCGATGCCGTTTCATAAAAGCCCCCAAATGTCGCCAAGTGGCACACAAGCATCGGGGAACCTCGACTTGAGCCAGGTCTCTGTGATGATTAGAGTCACAAATGTAGCAGTTTCCCACAAGTTGGAGCTCCAGGTTTCATGAGTAATGGATCTGGCATTAATGAGGTACAGGCTTGTCAGGGGTGGCTTGTCGGAGTTGTTATGTAGCAGTAAGCGGGACCTGCGACCCCGTTATTGCTGTTTCTTCCGAAGCTGTCTCAGTCTCTTCCCGTATCTGATAAAAATCCACGATAAACTCGCTGGTGATCAACATTTCTTTGCACTCTTCTGACTTTCCTCACAGTCTAATTTAATTGATGAATTGCTTTTCAATGTAACAAGCTGCTAAAATTCTGTCACTGCGCTTTGCAGTAGGTTTTGGGTGAAGACATGGACTTGTTCTGCTGTTTGACTGACAGCATACACCAGCCTATCACAGTCGCACACACAGACAGTCAGGTCTACCCAACACACCTCAACACAACCTGATAGTATTTGCTGTGTGCTGTCTTGTCTGTTGCAGAACACAATCCACGATATGTTGCTATCAATGACAAAGACAATTCAATTCAAAATCCGCAAAGCAGTGAACCAGCGATAACTGAAGCGCAAAGTAACAAGGTGTCTATTTGTTAAGGACATGCAAATAGATAATAAACTCATGTTTGCTTGAATGTTACTTGAATCTTGCTGAGGCAAGTCAGACTCCATTTTCGTACAACTGTTCTCTTTCAAAGTTGCAAAATTTGCTCGTAGACATTTTATTTTTCGTAAATGCTTGATGATTTTGATTGATGTTACTGCCCAAGAAAGACTGCGCATGGGTGACTTTCAGCAGAGATCATAATGATGTAAGATGCCTCACTCTTTTGAAAAACGTGTCTGGTGACATCAGCCAACAATTAATTCTATTGTTATTTCTACTAATGGTTATTGACGACAATACCGAACAATTGTTGCAACCCCTACTTTAGAATCAAAGCTTTTGGAAGTCCAGAACTCCTCCGGAGAAGTTAATTTTTCATTGCATGCCCTCATTTTCCCTCACCTTTTATTTTTCCTTATCTACACCCTCCTCCTTTACCTTCACTAACAGCAGCGCCATAACCTTGCAGTATTCTAATGATTCACATTTCACTGGCGCTGAAAATTGGCCTGCGGATGTCTCTTTGGGGCAGCCGGGCGCTCGACTGACTTTATTGAGAAAGAGGAAAGACGAAATACATTCTTAATGCGTTGATTAAAGGAATTCCCAAACAGATGTTTTCGTTTTCAATTAGGCACATGTGATGTTCTTCCCACAATTTTGCAAATATGTTGCCGAATGTTTCAGGCACTGTGGAATTTGGGAGATTTGGTCTAAAAGTTGACCCCTCTGGCTTGTTTGCTGTACAGGTGTGACATCATTGAAGGAACACAACACTTTCAAAATAGCGGAACCCATTAACACAACAGGAGAGGCCAACTCTGAAACGGACAGTGTTTGCATATCACTCATTTATGCTTTGAAGCTAGGCGATTTTGGCTTTTTTTTGTGTTTTTAGCCTTGCGTGTCGCTGTTGGTAGATTACCTTCTGGCTAGCTCCCCATTAGTGTCGGGGCTGCTGAACGCTCTCTTGTTTTGCTTGCTCCCGGTTGACGCTTGTGACTACCCACCGTGTGTTGTTTGGCAATCTAGCCTGATGTTAGTCCTGGATTTCCCCCTTTTTGACTCCTCTCCTTTTGTTGTAAAATCACTGTATCCACCTGCGACACATTGCCTAGGCATGCTGCACAATAACTCCCAAAATTCCACTTAAAGGCATGGCCATTACCAGCCCATTTTGGGGGGTGCTCAATCCCCCCGAAATCCAACCCATGCCCCCCCCAAAAAAAGAATGAGAGCATTTTTAAAACTCTCTTTTCCTTAATAAAGGACAAGAACTTAAATATGATCCAAAACACAACATAAAAAAAATTACAAAAGTAAAACAAAACAAAAATGTGAAGAATGCTGCATTAAAAGTAATCCACTGCCTTGATTCCCAGCACAGCGCTTCCCCACTAAAATCGCCTTTGTTAAAGGAATACCCAAATTCTAAAACATGCGTAATGAAAGAAATCAATACATGTTTTTGCATTATATCTATCCAACAAACAAAAGGCCGCAATGGCCTACCTCTAAGGAGTCAAAGGCAAAAAAGGAAACACGCGCTTTAACGGTGGCAGGTTAATTTACCCAACACAGCTTTTGGAGGTCGAAGCACGCAACTCCGACTAAACAGTCACAAGCCCCCCCTGGGACAGGTTAAGTAAAGTTCCAATTCCAAGAAGAAATAAATTGCATGCAATAGCTGTTTTGGAGCTGCCTGACATGTTGTGTTAATGGGATCAGGATATGAGCCAAATCAGTCTACTTTGATACTAAATGTCTTGAATGTCTGCAAAATTGTAGGGAGGAGCACTACATGTTTTGTGCCTAATTGAAAAAAGGTATTTTTGAATAAAACCCTCGTTACCTCTTCGAATGATTAACACGTAAAACAGTATGGTGACTAGCTCGCTAGGGTGCTGGTGTTCCTCCGATGATGTCACATCCCGGGATGACAAACACAAAACATAATTATGACAATTAAAGATTTTATGCTAGAACCATGTACTATTTCCTCACGTTTTGCATGTTTAAGAATTTGTGAAGAAAGAAAAAATATTTTCTGGCCGCTTTGATGAAAAACATTGTCGGACGGCCAGAAGATGCTTTGTAAGAAAGGCTTCTTTGGAATGGAGGAGGATGAGGGCAAGGAATGACGTGAGAATGATGATGCGAAAGGGAAGGAGGTCTCACTCCCCCTTTTTTTAACACCCACCCCCAGCCCCATCCTTCTGTCTGTGTATCTGTCCTTCTGTCTGCGGATTCTCTTTGATCTTTTCTGCTGCCCCCACCCTTCCCCCCAATACACACTATGCATATTAACATGGCCGAGTCCCTGCTTGGTATGCCGAGGCGGGCACCGGGATGCCAGTCTCAATATCCTCCTCTGAAAAAGATGCGAGAAAGGGGGTGGCGAGCGGGTTGGTAGCGGGGGTGGGGGGGACCTGTCTATCTCAAGATGCTTATCCCGCTAAATGGGTCTGAAATAGCAGAAGAGGGGAGGCAGAAGCAGGGAGAGAGATGAGGAGCAAACGGCTGGAAAGCTGATTTTGTTTTTTTCCCGGCTGTAATTAAACGCCACAGCCACAATGGACCAATAGTGATACCAGGGAAGAAGAAGAAGGGATGCACGTATTAATAAAGAGGAGGAAGCAATGTTTGGGATTAACTCCCTCTTCCCCCCCCCACTCTCACTGTCTGTATCTTTTAGTGAAAGGAAATCAGGCTCTTTTCCAAGAAGCGGCTCTTTTGGCTCTGCTCACAAAAAAAAAAAAAGAGACTGCTTTTTGTCTCCCAACGGTTCTTTGGATTGTTTTTGTTGCTTTAATCCAATATTACCAATGATTATTTAACATTATGCATGAAATTAATTTAAAAAGCTAAGGGAAATAATGCAAAAAGACAAAACGAGAAAATCAAATAGAAAAACAGCAAGAGAAAGTAGTAAAAATCTAGGAAAAAAGAAGCAAAACAAATAAAAAGGAAAAAAGGAAAAAAAAATAGACGAGAAAGTTTAACTGCGAGAAAAATAAAGAAATGAAAAAAGAGAGAAAAAAGAAAGAGAAAAAAAAGAAAAAGCAAGAAGTGAAAACTTGGGAAAAAAGTAAGAACAAAAAAAAACCTGAAATGAAAAAAGAGAAGAAACAAATAGATTGCTCAGAAAAACAAAAAAAAAGAAAAAAGAGACAAAAGGAGGACAAAAAAAAACATGTAAATTTTTTTTTAAAAAGCAATGGAAAAAATGGAAAATAGGGGGGGTTGTTAAACCGATAAATTACCAATACAAATGTAACATCATGCACAAAATAATTTATTTTTAAATCAATTATTTTACTCAATTATAATAGCATTTATCTTTTCCCTCTACAGCCAACTCTTAACTCATTAAACTTTGTATACAAAGCGAGCAATCTCTGAAAAACACATATACTTGGTCTGCATTTATAAAGCACTTTTCGAGTCACTGAACACATCCCAAAGTGCTTTACAATGTGCTCCACACTTACCAAAATGTCAATTAAAGATATTGCCTTTCAGAGCTGGCAGCACGGCGGCGCAGTGGTTAGCGCGTGTGTGGCACAGTTCTGAGGTCTTGAGATCCAACCTTCCTGTGCGGAGTTTGCGTGTTCTCCCCATCGTTTACTTTAGAGAGTCGGCTCGTAAAGCCGTTTGGTTTGCGAACGACACACCACTAGTATCATTTTCGCCTTTTCTTTCTTTCTTTCTTTCTTTCTATTTCTCGCTCCCTCTCGTCTGCTTCCCCCTAAGCCCCGGGGGAAGGCACAGCTTTAGTTAAACTGCTCTATTAAACGGCGCCTGCTGAGAAAATCAAATTATAACTTGCTTTAATCAGTGTGTATCAGTGGCCCACACAGGAGCAGCACACAAGCAAAAAAAAAACACGCTTGTGTGTTTGCAGGGATGTGTTTGCGGTCTGAGGAGACCTGAGGGATACAGACCTGCTCCGTCTGCTTCCGTTCCCATGGCAACAAGCAGGGGGGAATATGGGCTGAGGAATATGTGCATGTATTGTTTCCTATCTGTGAGCGATCGTACGCAGGAACAGCAGCACGGTGGTCAACAGCGTATGACGTAAATGCAATGTATTCATATTTTTATGCGTCCCGTCATTTATTTTGCAGGTTATTTATTAATGTATTGCCTTATATTTTGTTGTGTATTCGGTCACAATCAAATGTTACTTAATAGAGGGGGCGAATCAAACTGGCTCAGCTTTTCACCTAGGGGAAAATCTCAGGCAACTGGGCCGCCTCCTAAATTGAATAGCGTTTTGTTGTGACGAAATGCATTATGACAAAATTTATAACAAAATACAAGACTAAATAAACAACAGAATAAATATCAATTAACAAAAGGACTAAATATACTGTTTGAGAAAAAATACGACAGGACAGCCTCCATGAGAAAGTACATGACGAAAACTATGAATAAATACATGACAAAATCCATAACAAAATAGTTGCCCAAACAAAAAACAATGAATGACAAAATACACAATAAAATACATGAGAAAATACACACCAAAATACATAAAAAGTAAATCACAAAATACACCACAAAAAACATGAATGAATAAAAGACAAAATACATGACAAAATACACGACAAAACAAATTTAAAGCTACAATACAAAATAAAAGACAAAATTAGCGATAATGAATACGTGACAAAAACTAGGAGAAAACACAACAAAATACACAAAATGAATAAATGACAAAATACACGACCAAACCAATTTAAAACTGCAAGACAAAAATAAAAGACAATAAATACACAACAAAAACCGGGAGAAAACACAACAAAATCATGTAAATGGTCTGCATTTATATAGTGCTTTTTTGCATACATAAAGCACTTTACAATGTGCTTCACACTTTTCCCTTTTACACACTAACTAACCAAAAGCAGTGTCAGCAATGCAAGGCAACTACCTGCTATTGGATGCATTAGGGATTCAGTGTCTTGCCCAAAATAGATAAAATACACAACAAAATACACGTCAAAATACACAACAGAATACACAAAAAAAAAAGATAAAATAGAGGACAAAATAAAAAAAAAAATCATGCCAAATTTCATGACAAGATACATGACGTAATTCATGACGAAATACATGATAAAATAAATTACATAATAAATAAATGACAAATTTTATGACAAAATACATGAAAAACAAATGACAAAATACATGACAAACTATATACTAAATAAATAAGAAAATAAATATATTACAAAACACATAAACAAATCATTACAAAACAAATTTCAACATACACAACAAAATACTCGACAAAATACTGTCACGGTTGCCATGGCGCCCAATTGCCCCCGCCCATGTGGCGCCAGCTGCGGCTCATTGACGGATTGGCTCTTCGTCTATTTAAGCTCAGTGCTCTCATTCTTCCGGAGTCAGTCCGTCAACAAACTCCTGCCCTGCAAGACGTGGGTTTTGACTTGGTCCTGTTTTCTGTTAGTATATCCTGTCTTATATTGTTCCCGTTTATTTCTGCCCTGTTTAACATCGGTTTCCAGTTTCGTTTCCGTCTATTTTTGTCCTGTTCCTTATTCTCTCCAGTTTTTGTTCCCGTCTAGTTTGTCCTGTTTACTTTCGATATCCTGTTTCATTATCAATCCGGTCTGTCCGTCCTGTCTGGTATCAACCCCATCTGTCCAATATCTACTCGGGCAATTGGTATTGATCTCGTCGGCCTCTGGATCCCTATCATTCCACGCCAGACTGCTGCCTAATGTGCATGACTCCCCATTGACCGTAAAATAAAAGGCTTGTGTGAGAACGTCACGCGTTTGGGTCCTGATCCTGTTCTGGTTCATAACAAATACACAATAAAATACATGACAAACTAAAAAAATGACAAATTTTTTGACAAAATACACGACGCAATTCCTGAAAAAATCCACGATAAAATACATGTCAAAATACATGACAAACTATATGACTAAATAAATAACAAAATAAATATATTACAAAATACTTGAAAAAAATCATTACAAAACAAATGTCAAGATACATGACAAAATACACAACAAAATACATAACCAAACACATGACAAAATACATGAAAAAATACGCTATAAAATACAAAACAAAATTCACGAAAAAATGCATCCAAAAATACATGACAAGTACACAATAAAATACAGAACAAAATAAATACTAAAATAAATAAATGGCCAATAGCATAAAGAACAGAATAAATTGCATTTATGTCATATATTTCTGTATTTCATGATTTATTTACGTGCTCATTTACATACACATCTTATATTTGTAGGTATTCATCCATTTCCTCATCTATTTGTAAATACAGGTATTGCCGTCCCCCGTATCAGCCCACCTCCCCGCTGAATTGTATCATCATCATCATCATCAACAACCCCCGTGTGGCCCCGCCCTTCATTTCCCCGTAAATCCTTATTCTCATTAGGAAGCCGTCTTAATTGTCCTCGCTTCTGATTAGTCCTCAGCAGTCCACTTTAGGGGAATGGGGAGGCCCGGGTGGGTGGGCTCTCACCGGAGGGAGGGGCGGGGATGATAATGGCCGCTCAATAAACATTGTTTTAGTCCTGGCCGCTAACAATCAGCGTTTGCGTCCAGAGTTGCACAACACGACTGCAGGCGGCGGTAAACAAGAGCGCTGTGATCTGCATTTGCCAAGTAATTACGCCACAGACGCCTCATTTTTGTGTTGTACGCGACTAACCAGTAGAATTAATCGTCGACTAGTCACCGACGATTGAAACGATTAGTCGAATAATAATTTCAGTGTCTAATGAATGTATTGTCCCACCAAGAGCTTTTCAGGCTTTGAACTTAAATCTAAAAAACTGACAATATTTTCTAAGAATCCACAACATGTGAGACTCAATGGTGAATTGGGAACAAACGTTTGATATTTTGTGTGCAGTGAAAAAAACTGAAAACTGGGTGTTGCAAAAATATTGCCCGCTTGTTCTCTCAGCTCAGCCAACAAACTCCAGAAGTTCCATGGTGACTTCTGGTTGATCCCATGTCGACCTAAGTGACAAACAAGGACAAACACGGTGCACCCTTGTTTCTTTATGTCCCAGTAGTAATGCACCTACTCTGTGATCATCATCATGAAGACCAAAGAACACACCGGGCAGGTCCGGGACAGTTGTGGAAAAGTTAAAAGCAGGAAGATTTTGCAACATTTACTCATTCTCCGAAACACTGTGCGAGCAATAATATCAAAATGGAGAGTACATAAAACCACTGCAAACCTGCCAAGACTTGGCTGTCAATCTAAATCTTCGGCCCAAAACAAGGAGAAAACTAATCAGAGAAGCAACCAAGAGGTACCCTACACAGCTGAGGTGGGACAATCTGTGCATAAGACGACTAGGGCAGGGCTTTTATAAAAATGTTTGATAATGGAAAATGTTTCTGTAGGAGTACAAACATGACACCAACATTCTTAACGTTTTCTAATGAATATAGATATTTGCAGTATATTTATACAATATGTGTTGCCATCCTGCTAAGGCATATATGAAGATTTAGGTTTTTCTTGCAGCACTAGACATATGTTTTGGGGGTTTTATTTTGTCCAATATGGCTCTTTTATCATTTTGGGTTGCCAACCCCTGCCGTAGGTCAAGGAAAACTGTGTTTTTTTTTGTTGGGCCTATTCATCCTGATAGTCTTTTATCTCTTCAAAGTCTCTATATTACATGTTTTCCCCCGGAGTGCTATATCTAGTCGCATTGCATACGATGTTTCACAATGTTGATATACAATAAAGACAATTCTAATCATGGTAAAATAGAAAAAAATAGGATTTTGTTGTCAAACATGGAAAATAAATGTTTCAGGCAGTGTGCTTTTGAAATTTCTACTCTAGAGTGACAAAATGCGCACACAGAACAAAGCAAAGGAACACATGGCATCCTTCCTCTGCTTACGTTCCGCACACGCCTCAAGTGGGTGCATCCTGATGCACGAGGCGTCAATAAGAATGTGTGAGGATGCGCGTTGCCTCGTTACTCATGGCAACAGCAAGCACCAAGAAGCCAGTGAATGACGATTGGTTCGCTGACCTCACCGCTGCACACTACCTAACTCATTTAAGCAACAACCGCTGCCGTGGCGAACACGCTTATTTTTCTATTCTGACCAACACAACATCCCCGTTAACTCGTAGAAGCACAGCAGGAGTCCGAAATGATTGGTACACATTGATTTCCCCAGATTATTCCATGCTGGCTACGAGCGTAGTGGTTGTTGTTTTCTTCTTTTTGTTTGGTAACTTTCGAAAGTAACTATTTTGATGGATTTGTGTTGACTTTTACTTCATTCCACTTGTGTTATGGATCGAACCATATAATGCGGAGGGGGTAAACCAGTGTATGCTGCAGGGCCTCTCTGCTGATGAAGGGTTGCATGGGACAGCCCCTCACCCCTTGTTTTGCTGTGGGCCTAATGTTCAGTGTCAGGTTGGGAAGAGCAAAGTGTAATGAATGTTTGTTGAATGTGAGTGTGTTCTTGATAGATAGATAGATAGATAGATAGATAGATAGATAGATAGAGAGAGAGAGAGAGAGAGAGAGAGAGAAAGATAGATAGATAGATAGATAGATAGAGAGAGAGAGAGAGAGAGAGAGAGAGAGAGAGAGAGAGAGAGAGAGAGAGATAGATAGACAGACAGACAGACAGACAGACAGACAGACAGACAGACAGACAGACAGACAGACAGATAGATAGATAGATAGATAGATAGATAGATAGATAGATAGATAGATAGATAGATAGATAGATAGATAGATAGATAGATAGATAGATAGATAGATAGATAGATAGATAGGAAGATGAATAGCAAGTGTCGATAGCCAGGCTCTCATCATTGCTTGCTGTGGGTAGAGTGGATGACACACATTAAAGCAATTTTTAACCAGACATTGCTTAAATTTGGAAAACCAAATCTCTCATGCTCTTTTTTTGCCTCCACAGATGACAGTGTAAAAGATCAAGAAAACAAACTTGAGGAATTTTGGAAAATACCTCGATTCATTGGACTAAAGGAAAGCTCGGTGAACATATCTTATTCATCATAGAGCTTCACATCAAGGTTCCGGGTGGAATTGGATTATTCCTTTGGTCTTGAAGAATCAATGTGTGCTTATAGCACATACCCATGGATTTGGATACCCTAAATTAGAGAACATGTTTCAAGGTGTGAAAAATGTATGGAGACCTACTCAAAAAGAATTGTGGGTGTGATTGCCACGAAGGGAGGTTATACAAATTTTTGCAACTTCTAATTTTATTATTATTTATTTTTTAGCATGATATAAAATGTTGAATACATTTGGGTTTCTTTCACGAGTGTGCCTCACATGTTGTTGATTCGTAGAAACTATGTTGAGGTTTTTTCATCTTTAAAGTTTGGTGCCTGAAATATAGCTTTACGTCAAAAGGTTGTTGTGGGGAGGGGGGGGCTATCGTTACTTTGGCAAGGCACTGTAGTTTCACAAAAAAAAGGATTTTATCATTTATTGCCATGCATTTTACAAATACTAACAATTATTCTAAACGATCCATTTTAATCATTTGCAGGATTCCTTCGCAAGCCTGTCCTTGGCTTTTCAGGACATCAAGGTTTTCTTCCTGGCTACCAATTCAGCAGTCTGTTTACTTGCACGGAAATGCATTAGTATGCTCCATGCTCATTTGCCAAAAGTAGCATCTTTATCAGTGAAGCGGCGAGATATCCATCCTCTGTCTACCACCATGCAGCGTAAGAGTGTTTATGGAAGCGTTAAATAATGCAGATGGTAATATGATAAGTGAGCAGTCAATGTTAGCGTCTTGCTTTAAAGAGGGATCGTGAACAGATGGGCCGAGAGAAGCCTCGCACGCACAAGCGAAGCATCAGTCACATCCAGTGCCATACGTGTTATTCGCCGTCAACACGTGACATGGATTCCGATTGCTGCTTTTTCAGACGTGCCGTAAAGTAGCGCGCGGCTTTGCTTGTCTTGCATGTCTAATGCAATCCGGTCTGGGAATTCTGCCAGTAATACGCCACAGAAGAGGTGACAAAATACACGACAGAATACACGACAAAATACATGACAAAGTACATGACAAAAATCAGGATACTATACATGAAAAAACACAACAAACTACACGCCAAAAACAAAAGGAATTGGTGACAAAATAAACGACAAAATAAATGCGCAGTACATGACAGAACGCAAGACCAAATACATGATAAAATGCACGACAAAATAATTTACGCAAATCTGGATAAAATACGTGAAAAAAACAAAACAAAATACACAAAAAAAATACATGGTAAAACACAAAACAAACAATTACAACAATCAGGATAAAGTACATGGAAAAAATATGGAAAAATATATGAAAAAATACATGACAAATTGATTGACAAGACACCCGGCAAAATACTCAACAAAATAAAAGACAAAAAAACATGACAAAATACATCATAAAATACACCTTAAAATACACAACACAATACATGACAAAATACATGACAAAATAAATGCAAAAAAAACAACAACAAAATACATGCAGTGTTCATTTTACCTCTGAAAAGTGATGGGTCCCGGGGACTCGCATGCTCAAAAATCTATGGGTCCCAACAGAGATCTATGGGTCCCCAAAATTTAGTGTGCTCCAGCCCTTACAAACTGTCGTATTTTCCCTTACAAAATACAAAACAATCTTTTTTTTTCAAACATGTTTATTTATGTAGTTTAACATGTTATATTGTACATGTGTTTCCTTATATCATAAATATTGTTAATGAACATTTTGTTGCTCGACATGAATGAGGTTTTTTATAAAAAAAAAAGTTCAAAAATGAAGTCGCTTGGACGTTCACTGTAGAAGGAAAAAATACATGCAAATATAATTAAGTAGAATAATACATTTTCTTATTCAAATTATTAATTCATTTGCTGCATTTAATTATTGTTGGTAATATACTGATTAAAAGGGATCACCACAAACCTGTCTTTTTTTATTTTCTCCTTTTATACTTCCTTTTTTTCTTAACTTCTTTATACAACATAATCATTCATAATATAATGCATCAAAGCAAGTGAGCCGTTTGCGAGCTGGCTCTTTAATGAGTTGAGCCGAAAAAGCCGGTTCTCTAAAAAGAGACGGACTACACAACTCGAACTCGAGATCGGCGTGCAGATAAAAACTCGAACCGCGAGACCAAAACAACAATGGCGGATCTGCCTGACGAAAAGTTTGGAGTGCGGTAAATCTGTGTAAAAAAATGATAATGACAATTTCGTGTCAAAAAAGTTGCGTCCCGGGACGCATGTTGATTTGAAACGATGCGTCCCCAGCAAAAATAATGCGTCTAGGATGCAGGGACGCGGGCAAAAGAGAACACTGTACATGTCAAGTCAAGTCATGTTTATTTGTATAGCCTTTAATCACAAAGACTCTCAAAGGGCTGCACAGACCACAGATCATTGCAAACCACAGACTATTATGACACCATCCCCTGATCTAAAACCTACGTGAGGGCAAGGAAAAACTCAAAAACCTCAACATGAGGAAAAAGAAGAAACCTTTAGAAAGGACCGCTCATGAGGTAATCCCCCTTCCAGGATGTCCAGGCTGCAATAGCTGTTGCAATAACAAATAGTACACATATATTGTCAGCATGAAATATAGGTCATTCTTTGAAGTGTGTTTTAAGCCTATATTCAAACAGTTCCACTGAGGTTGCAGATCGAATCTCAGGGGGAAGAGTATTCCACAGCACCGGGGCCCGGATGGAGAACGCTCTCGAACCTGCGGATCTCTTCTTGGCCCTTGGGATCACTAGTAGACTAGCATTTTCAGAGCGAAGGCTCCAGGCTGGAACATAGGGGGAAACTAAATCTGAAAGATATGAGAGAAAGAGTCCATGCATGATTTTGTATCCTACCAACAGAACCTTAAAATCACATCTTAAGCTAACAGGGAGCCAATGCAGGTTAGCTAAAGTCGGGGTAATGTGATCAAACTTTCTTGTCTTAAATAAAAGCCTGGCTGCAGTATTTGGTAACATGTGCAGGCTCTCGATTTTGGACTTTGGGAGACCGGAGAGTAGTTCATTACAGTAATCGAGACGGGAGACAACAAACACATGAATTATAATCTCCGCATCCGACTGAGACAGCATAGGGCGAATTTTAGTTGCGAAGATAGAAAAAAGCTGTTTTAGTAATATTCTTAACGTGTGTTTGGAAGGACAGATTGGGGTCAAATATGACACCAACATTTTTGACGGAGTCACTCTGGGCGATATTACATTTGTCTATGTTTGGAGCAGAAATGGGCAAGACGGCGGCGCGATGGTTAGCGCGTGTGCGGCACAGTTCTGAGGTCATGGGTTCAAACCCAGCTACCAACCTTTCTGTGCGGAGTTTGCATGTTCTTCCCGTGCTTGTGTGGGTTTCCTCCGGGCACACCGGTTTCCTCCCACATTCCAAAAACATGCATGTCAGGTTAGATGGCTGGTCCAAATTGTCCCTGGGTGTGAATGAGCGAGTTGTCTGTCTCTGTGTGCCCTGCGACTGGCTGGCAACCTGTTCAGGGTGTCCCCTGCCCACTGCTCGAAGATGGCTGGGATGCGCTCCAGCAACCCCGCGACCCTACTGAGGATAAGCGGTGCAGATAATGGATGGATGGAGCAGAAATAAACAACAAAATACACAACAACTACATGGCATATATATACTGGTATATATATATAGGTATTATGTGATCAATTGATGTCCTCATTTATTTGAATAGCATACATTTGTAGGTGTGTATTCGTTTATACATTCATTTTTACATACGGCAGGATTTGTCCTCCATACAAATACGTAAGTGTATATAAGTAAGGCAAAGTTTTGTGGTGTGTCGTTGATTTTGACTAGCGTGCACAAACATGTCCGATGTGTTTGCGGTCTTCTGTGGCAAATATGCAGCTCGAATCCAAAGATTTGCCGGGCCCCAAAATACTCGCTGTGATAAATGAAAGGCTCTGCAAAGAAAGGCCCGTTAGATAACACTATCGCCGTGTAGACGGTGCAGGTTCACATGAAAACCATCGCTGGGTCACAGACCACTTAGGTTAGCTACAGTCAAGGAAAGATAATACTGTGCCTTGCAAAAGTCTCGCCCCCTATAGGTTTTATACGTATTGCCATATTTAAGGCTTCAACTGAACGACAAAAAACTCCAAATATTTTCTAAGAAAAACAACGTTACGCCAAAAGGGCTTTTTTCAATAGTATCCTTGCAAAAAAGGGCTTTCTCCTTGCCACTCTTCCATAAAGGGCATGTTTATGCAGAGTACGACTAATAGTTCTCATGCACAGGTTTTCACACCTCAGCTTTGTATGCTTACAGGTTATTCATTGTAATCATTGGCCTCCTGGTTGCTTCTGTAAAAAAAATCTTCTTGTTTGGGCCAAAAGTTTAGAAAGACATGGTAGCTTTGCATCAGTCGTATGTTCTCTCCGATTGGATATTATTGCTTGCACAATGCTCCACAAGATGTGTAAATATATTCCGTTCCTCTTTTAAACTTTACCACAACTTTATCCCGGACCGGCCTGATGTTTTCTTTTGATTTCATAATGCTGTCTGTTTTCTAGTGTCTCCTTTCACAGAATTGTAAGCCCATCAGAGAGCAGGTGCATTTGAATTGATATTTAATGGCACACGCTTGCACTTGTCATTGTTGTTGTCATTTATAAGGTCATCAGGAAACTTTAGGAGTCAGTCGGCTTAGCTGAGAGAACATACGCAGAATTTTTGTAAAACCTACTTTTCTTCTTGTTGTAGCTATATAATAAAATGTTGAAGTTATTTGGTTTATTTTCACAATCGTATCTCACCTGTTGTTGACTCTTAGAAAATATTTTCAGTTATTTTGCTTTAAGTGTAAGTTGACTGAATAGGGGGTGGAACCAAATAGGTAGTCTATCTTTTGTTACTTTCTTGTATGCAGTTTTTTTAGTTCTAAATTTTCCATTAGCGTAGAATATAAAAGAAGAAGATATATGGTTTATTATTGTTATTATTATTACTATTATTTCCCCATTTTCTTGCAATATGAACCTGTGCAAATATTTATATTAATGAGATGTTTGTTTTATAAAAAATACACAGGAGAGTTAGCAGTGAAACACAAGTATGAAGGAAGTCGAAGGGGTAAGATGAAATAAGCATATACTACTCGCTATTTCTTTTCCGACATGTAAGATTGTTTTAACTTGTTCTTTCGTTTTTGTTTTTCTCATGTTCCCAATCAAGTTTCTTTCATTCATTTATAAGTTTGAGGCCTGAAACGTGGCAACATGGCAAAACGTTCTTGGGGGGAAAATATTTTCACAGGCACTGTGCGTACTACAAGGATTTTATTTAGTATTTAGCCCCAAAAACCTTGAGTTTGTTGAATGGTCTTTCATTACGAAGGGTGAAAGTTTGGTCTTGGCATTGGTGAGGACGCATTTTTCTAAAGCGGATTCATGATATTGGTGGGGACAAACAATGATTGCTCGATAACGGTGAGGACACGTCCCCTACGTCCATCCCAACACTGCATCCTTGTCTCATACATCCATCAGTAAAAACAATTGTCCCTTGCATTCCATTCACATTTCACTTTTCATTTCATAAAAGCAAAAGCTGCAGGCTTCAATCGGCACACTCCACCATGAATGTCCTGCCGTTTGCAAAAACATCTTTCTTTACTTTGCAAAGTCCATCGGGATTTACCACAACACACACAAACATGCTCGCGTATCAGGCACGGTAGCAATAAGGCACGCGTGTGTATGCAAGACTATAGAACCCTTTCCGCTATTGGAAACTAATTTGATTTAGCCTAGCTGAGCGCATGGTCGAGGCAGAACGGTGGAGTTCACGTCAGTTTATACCAGCCCATTGACAGAAATGGATTGAGGATTGGAGGTAATAACATATCTGATAAGCACAAAGTGTGTGAAAGCAGCAAGATGGCATCTATATTTTAGTGATCAAATTCAACAACAAAAACCTGTGCTTGTAATCGGCCATACACGTAGATTGTGTGGACCATTTGTGTGTGGTGTGACCTTTTCCCTTCTTAAGGTTTCTTCATTTACTTCATGTTGAGGTTGTGAGTTTTTCATTGCTCTCATGTTGGTTTTAGATCAGGGGATGTTATAATACTCTGTAGTTCGCAATAGTCTGTGGTCTGTTCAGCCCTTTGAGACTCCTTGTGATAAAGGGCTAGACAAAGAAATATGACTTGACTTGAAAAAAAAAGTGGTTTAGAGGACCAGTTCATATATACAACATAAATGTAAATTGCCTGCATTTATGTAGCGCTTTTCAAATCAATGAAGACCTCCCAAAGCACTTTACAATGTGCTTCACACTTTTCCCTTTTACACACTAACTAACCGAAAGCAGCGTCAGCCATGCAAGGCAACTACCTGCTATTGGGGGCATTAGGGATTCAGTGTCTTGCCCAAGGACATTTCGATATAAAACACGGATGAGCCGGGAACTTCTTGATCCCAGGACGAGCACTCTACCTCCTGAGCTAATGCCGCCCCTACAGTGGCTAGGTTCACACATATGTTAAAATTTAGAAGAATTGACTTTCCTTGGCTTGCAGTCCCCTTAAATAAACCATTAGCGTTGGTGTGATAACAACAATTTATGTTAGTATTGTTCCAATAACGTGGAGTTAGTCTGTGTTAGTTTAATATGTTTACTCCTCTCAAAGGTCCACAACTAATACTAAGCTAACCTTAGGCAAACGATGACCTGACGCTATTAGCCGGGCTAATGTTAAGTTACTGCTGAGGCTTTCTTGGAGGACAATAATTCTGGTAAGTATTGAAAATGTTTATGTGGTCTTAGTTTGTGTTAGTTTTATGTTTAAAGTACTTCAAGGATATGTCAGGATGGAAAATGTTAGTGTGGTGTTACTTTGTGTCATTTTTGAACGTTCGATGCATGCTAAGTCAGATCAGGCTTCTCCTGCTTCTCGTAACCATGAAAACCGGTGCTATCAGTTTTATGTAAGGGAGCAATCCGCCACCCTCCCAAAAAAATGGTCTAGTAAAGGATGGGCCCCGCTAGGCTGTACTTGCTCAAGACACGCTACTTGAGTGAACAACAGCTCACTCCTTAAACTGGCTTGGTGGCCTTCCGTTAACTACCAGGTAGGAGGTGATAAGTGTGTGCCTGGCAGGAAGACACCTAGATTGCGTGGTAGGAACACCTTTACCGCTGGCACGTGGAACATCAGCACCTTGCACTAACAAGGAAAGTTAAAAGAACTCATCTACGAGATGGAAAGATACTCTTAGGATCCCTCAGTTCTATGTGAGACCAGATGGAAAACTTCGCAGAGGTGACCACTGTTGAAGGTCACATTTTAACGAAACAGAGTGCATTACCATCACAGGGCACATTAGCCCCACGAAGGACTCCTGTCAAAAAACCTGTAGTGGTATGGTCACATCACAGAAACATCGGGACGGGCCAAGATTATTCTCCTGGGCGCAGTCCAAGGGAGCAGGAGCTAGGAAGACCAAAAAAGAAATGAGTCGACAATATTAAGGAATGGACTGGTGCCAAATTTGCCACGACCCATAAACAGGCCAGAAACCGTCAGCAGTACAGAAAGCTGTCGAGAGTTGCGTTCTCAGTGGTCCCCCGACGAACCAGGTGGTAGAGGGATGCCTGAACTGTGAATTATTGTAACAGATCTACTAGCAAGCATCAGTAGTAGCAAACTTCCATTCCATAGTAGGCATTGGTAGCAGACACTTAGCATTTCCTTGGCACTTATCCTACTTACATCTCCTAAGGCATTTGGCATTCAAGTAAATCCAAACCAGATCGACACAATGACTTACCAGATATGAACTGGACACCACAAACACGGACATTTCTAAGGATGTACTCGGTCCAGTCAGTTCTTTTAATCGCTTGCAGCCGAAGGTGGTTTTTGAAAAGGTTCGGTTCCTCTTGGAATTGCAAAAAATTGTGTTTCTCAAAATTGGGATTTGTGCACCCGTACAGATGGGCATGTTGATTTTGTAAATAGTGACTCTAAAAACAAAATTCAACATGCTCCGATCAAACTCGGACTGATACTCCCTCTGTTATAGGTTATCAATGTGTACGCATCCTGTGGTGATTCTGTGATAACGTAGGGTGGAAAGGAGTCTAGTAAATAGCAATTAACTGATAAAAGATAATTTATGTTGAAAGTGCAGCAATGATAAAGGTACACTGATTCATGATTAGTGGGAATGTTCCAAAATAGTACCCTCATGGGAAAATGTTATCGAATGTATAGAAAAATAGTACTTCCAAAATCACCAAGACTGTGTCTTCTTGCGGACAGAACTGTAGTGACCCTCTTGGACTCATCTTCTTTTAAAATACTAAAGACTGGATTCATGAGCTGCGCTCTGATAATTTTGAGACAATGGAAGCTCGCGGCTAGCCCCGCTGTAAATATTTGGAAAATGCTAATGATGCTATTTATTGTAAAAAAGTGAGTGCTGGGGAGAGCGAATGGATGAACGAGACTAATGAGCGATGGGATGACTTCAGAAACTTTTTATTCACAACTACAATCAGTTACACATCGTACTACTGGGGTCTCCAACCTTTTTCAAACGTCGAGCTACTTTTTGTTACTAATTAGCGCAGAGGGCACCCAGTTGGACATACATTTTTCTCCAATAGGAACTTTGCTAGGAGGCTTGGTAAATAGCTAAAAATTGGCTTGATAGTTAGCTAGAAAAATAAAGAGGTAACAAAATAAAAGGGAGCTAGACAGTATGCTAAAAGAGTAAAAAGCAAACTAAATAGCTGGATAGAAAGCTAAATAGCTTTCTAGAAAAGAGGCCAAAATTTAGCTTGATAACTAGCAAGAAAAGATAAAATGGTAGCTAGATACCTTGCTAAATTGTTTAAAAAGGGTAGCTTGATAATTGGCCAGAAAGGTATACAGATTAAAAAAGGGAACTAGACCTTTATAGCTCGGTAAAAGAGTAAAAACTTATCTAAATAGCCGGATAGAAAGGTAAAACAAAGCTAGCTAGCTAGAAAAGAGGCCATAATTTAGCTTGATAACAAAGAAAAAGGGGAATCTTAGCTTGATGGCATGCAGAAAAGTAAAAAGCTAGCTAGATAGCTTGCTAAATAGCTAAAAATGTAAAATGACAGCTGGCTACAAACCTAAAGGTAGCCACATAGCTAGCTAAAAAAACTGCACATTTCTTTTGCTCATTCGCTTTATTAAGGCCAAAAATCGGAAATAACTTTGTTGTTTTTCCTGTAAAAAATCAATAAAAAGATGAATAAATGTTTGTTTTTAATACATATAAATGGATGTAAATGGTCTATATTTATATAACGCTTTTCAAGTCAATGAAGATATCCCAAAGCGCTTTACAATGTGCTTCACACTTTTCCCTTTTACACACTAACTAACCGATAGCAGCGTCAGCCATGCAGGGCAGCTACCTGCTATCGGGGGCATTAGTGGTTCAGTGTCTTACCCAAGGACACTTTGACATATAACACGGAGGAGCCGGGAATCGAACCTGTGACCTCTTAATCCCAAGACGAGGGCTCTACCTCCTGAGCTGAGTCACATTCTATATTTTTAATCAATTGCTCAAAAATAATTACTAATACTTGAATTGATTGTTACGTCAATGAAGCCCATGAACTGGAATTTATTTACAGTGGAACCTCGGTTCTCGACCATAATCCGTTCCAGAACCCTGTTCGAAAACCGATATGTTTGATCACCGAAATCGTTTTTCCCATTAAAAGTAATGTAAAATCGTTTTAATCCGTTCCAACACCCTGAATGTTTACCATGAACGTAAACATGAATCTAACCCAGGCTAATTGTACGTTCGCGTTAGCGTAATCTTCTGTACGAAAGATTACGCTAACATAAACGTGTAAAAATAAAAAAATCAGATCGTTTACACGTCATTTAGCACCCGGGTCTCCACAAAAAGTAGTGAGCGGTTAAAGGATAAAGAAAAGAATTATGAATAGGATTTCTTACCTTTGTGGTGGTCTGCAGAAGCCATGCTCTATTCCCTCGAAAGAAGGGAAACTCGCATACCTTCTTCATATTTTGCTATTATTTCTTTCTTAAATGCAATAGTTGTACGCACTACTCTTCTTTTTTCACCTGTAGCAACTTTGCTGCTTGCACCGACCTTCTTCGGTGGCATAATTAGGGGCTAAAACACTCCATTCACCGATATTAAAAGCGAAAGCGAAAAGAAGTGTGCGCGCACCTGATAACAGTTCTTCACGAGGGGTGGGGGCAATCTACACGATCTACACCCGTACGCCGCTCAGCATCGGAACCTAGCGTACCGGCGTTTGAACTCCGATTTTTGAACGAAAAGCGAAGCAAGAATTTCTCAAAATTTTTGGTCGAGAACCGATTTGTTCGAACTGAGAGGCGTTCGAAAACCGAGGTTCCACTGTATTTGAATTTCTGAAATAACAATTTATCATGTTATTACTATGTGATGACTATGTTATTCCCAGGTTAGTTATTGAAAATAGAGTAAAATAGACTCAGTCAACCAATAAAAACTAATTCTATTAGAAAATCACAATGACCCAGCACTGGTGAGCTATTTTTAGAACAGGTCCGTGGGCACCTCCACTGCCCTTAGGGGGCACCATGTTGGAGACCCCTGTCGTAGTGCAAAGCACCACAGTCCTTGTTCAGTGTTTTTCTTTTTCACCATGATGAACTGCTCTTTTGCCTGTCGTTCTTTGGGTTTTGTTTGGGGTAGGACCTTTATTGTATAGAAACTGTTGAAAAGGTAATAAAAATGGTGAATTACGTATAAAAAAGTGCGCACACATCCTGTGGCGATCTAGTGATGACGTAGGCTGGAAAAGGGTTTTATTAAATAGCAATTAATCAATGAATTCAATCCCCGGTCGTCCTTATTACACATTTGGGTTACATTTGAAATGTATCTCAATGAATAATTGAGGAGGACCACTCTCACGTTACGTGTCTTTAATGTTTCACTCTTCCTCGGAGGCTTGAGATTGTCGCCAGTGTGTGTGTTTGTGTGCCACAACTTAGTGATATGATTTGTCAAGTGGCTGTGCTCTATTTTTAACATCCCAAAATGTCATTAAGTGACTATGCTCAGCAGGAACACTGAAGTGCATAACAACGGTATGAAGGGCTTGAATTTTGTGGAATGAGATCAACTAAAGTTTGGAGTGGAGACTGATGTTTTCGCTCACTCTTGTATAATTATAATATTGTCACTATACTTATTTTGATACGTATCATTTTTCTAGTGTATCCTAACCCTTTTAGGCTATTGCACACTTTTTGTGATTAGGGCACCGGGTCAATCGACAATATATACAATTTATTCCCGGCAACAGCTTCATGTTTTTTAGAGGTTAAAGGGACAGAGTGTATTATCAGTAGATGTCTCTATATCCGGACCAGCCTTAATTTCAAGCTTCGAGCTCATTTCTATCAAAAGTTATGATTTTTGAAATAAATACAAACCAATTGCTCCTCCCGCCGCTAGAGGACAGTAAAGCCTAGTAGTCTGATCTGATGTTACTGTCTGTTCATTACTACAACTCTTGTTTTGAATTACATTTTTATCTCTTTCAAAGCAGTATGAATATTAAGGTAGGCATATATTCCCACTTGAGTTTGGTTATTTTGGTGCTGTTTGTAGTGAGTTGGTTCAGATGTAAAGCTGCATTTATTTCATTGTTAGAATAAACAAATTGTTAACACCTTCCGTGCCAAACATGAAAACCATTATTTCCCCATTGTCTTTTAACTAAGACAAGAAAGTTTGATCACATTACCCCGATTTTAGCGGACCTGCATTGGCTCCCTCTTAGCTTAAGATGTTATTTTAAGGTTCTGTTGGTAGTATACAAATTCATGCTCCCTCATATCTTTCAGATTTAATTACCTCCTATGTTCCGGCCCGGAGCCTTCGCTCTGAAAATGCTGTTCTACTAGTGATCCCAAGAGCCAAGAAGAGATCCGCAAGTTCGAGAGCGTTCTCCATTCGGGCACAGGTGCTGTTGAATGCTCTTTCCCCTGAGATTCAATCTGGAGCCTCAGTGGAAATTTTCAATCCAAGCTTAAAACACACTTCTATTCTATAGCAAATGAATAACCTATTTTTTTATGTTGACAATATCTGGTTATTATTTGTTATTGCAACGTCCATTGCAGCCTGGTCGTCCTGGAAGGGGGATTACCTCATGTGCGGTCCCTTCTCCAGGTTTCTTAATTTTCCTCAAGTTGAGGTTCTTGAGGCAGCACGGCGGCGCAGTGGTTAGCGCTTGTGCGGCACAGTTCATGTCATGGGAACCTCCTGCGTGGGTTCAAATCCAGCTCCAGACTTCCTGTGCGGAGTTTGTATGTTCTCCCCGTGCTTGCGTGGGTTTCCTCCGGGCACTCCGGTTTCCTCCCACATTCCAAAAACATGCATTTCAGGTGAATTGGCCGGTCCAAATTGTCCCTAAGTGTGAATGAGCGAGTGAGTTGTCTGTCCTTGTGTGCTCTGCGATTGGCTGGCAACCAGTTCAGGGTGTCCCCTGCCCACTGCCCGGAGATGGCTGGGATGGGCTCCAGCCCCCCCGCGACCCTAATGAGGATAAGCGGTACGGAGATGAGATGAGATGAGGTTCTTGAGTTTTTCCTTGCCCTTGTGTAGGTTTTAGATCAGGGGATGGTGTCATAATAGTCTGTGGTTTGCAATAATCTGTGGTCTGCGCAGCCCTTTGAGACTCTTTGTGATTAAGGGCTATACAATGAACATGACTTGACTTGACATGACATTGTTTGTGAATGTATCTGTTGTGCTTAGAAAAGATCCATTATCATCCATGATTATCATTTTTAGGGTGACTGCAAATCCAGGCTGAATGATAAAGCATAGTAATGAATAACTGAGCAAAATAGTTGGTGTTGATATTTTTACTTATCCGGCCCACTTGAGAACACAATGTCTCTATCCGGCACCCGAGCCGAACTAAGTTTCAAATGGATGCTGTATGGTGTAGTGAAGGGTTCTCAAACATTTGGCAAAATGATAGTTTGCGGCCCCCGCCATCATATAAAAGCTTAATGTTAATGCAACCCAAGCAAATTAATCAGGTAGGGCTCAAAATAAAGTATCCGTTCACACGCTAATGTTTGAGACCAACATACGTCTGCCGTAAAATATGATTGGCTAGTAAATCCTGGTTTTACTCACGGCAAGAGGTTTCAACAAATTACAGTAGATGCTCTGATGAATCAACTATTTGATATACATTCAATAAAACAGTACAAGGGGCCGCTGTTAAACTGAAGCTCTAAGGACAGTGGATGCGCTTTGCATGTCACACCAAACATTTAATAATTTTGTCTGTTATTATACCAATTTTTTTATTTTATTTATCAATTCTTAATATTGTTACAAAAAGGATATTTGGAGACATGGGAATGCTTTTATCTGAGTTTTGGGAAAATATGATGGGGCCCAACCTCACCCGGACCCTTACTCCGGCGGCCCCCCAATAAATTGAGTATAAGACCCCTGGTGAAATGCAACCAAAAGCAAATGCTAAAAGTACAATGAAGAATGTGAAATAAATGCAAATTTCTTGACCTATGAGTATTTTTTTAATTCATGTTTATATAATAGTTTATGTATTTTTTTCTTATTATATAAATCTCTTGTTCTTAATTTTTAATGGATTCCGTTTTTTTCACCACTAGGAGGTGCTAAATAATACAAACTGTTCCTTTAAATGATCATATTGTCTAAATTGAGAGTGTAACGTTTTTCGTATCATTTGTGGTCCTACGAGATTTTTTTTTTTTTACCAAAGTGCAGTGCCAAAAAAAAAAAACGCGTTACAGACTCTAACTTGAGTCCAATATTACATAGTGTAGTTGATAGCACATTCGCCAGACACGCTAAAGATTTCCAGTTCATGTTGGCCTTGAGAGGGATAGGCACCACCAGGCTGTACTTGCCCAAGACACAGCACAGGAAATGGTGCCCATACGACCCTAGTGGTTAAGGGATCCAACTAACCATATATGGCGGACATTTTCAATTACAGTTTACAGTGAAAGGGTCACAACAACAGACCCTGTTTCAGAAGTAGGTCGCAAAGAAACCCTTCAAATGGAAGCTCATTAAACTATGTATGTTCACTGTTAAAATACTTTATAATGAATACTCACAGAATAAACGGGAAAAACCCCTGGTAACGAAGACAAACCACTCAAGGAATTTAATTGGGTGAGCAGTAGAGGTGGGCGGATCTCTGCACAGTCCTTTCTCTCTCTCGCGACACGCAGTCTTCGCCAAAGGTAAATACAACAATATACTGATCGTTTGCAGTATTTTGTGACATTTTTACAATATAAATTTTTTGCACCTTGTTTTGAAACCATTATTTAGGAAAAAACTAATCAAAGAAGCAACCAAGAGACCCATGATCACAATGGATGACCTGCAAGGCACAAATAGCTGAGGTGGGACAATACGTTCATAAGACAACTATAAATTGGACTCTGCATAAATCTGCCCTTTGTTGAAGAGTGGCAAGAAGAAAACCCTTTCTGAAAGAATTCCATAATAAGCCGCATGGGAAACACAAATAACATGTGGAACATGGTGCTCAGGTCAAATGAGACCAAAAGTAAACTTTTTGGACTGAATGCAAAGTATTACTTTTGGCGTAAGAGTATTATTGCACTTCATCCTGAAAACACCACCCCACTGCCAAATATGGTGGTGGCCGCATCATGTTCTGGTGTTGTGTTTCATAATCAACGACTGGGAAAATAGTTAGAGTTGATGGGAAGATGGATGGAGTCAAAAACAGGATGATTCAAGCAGGAAACCTTATTGGGTCTGTGAGAGACCTGAGATTGGGGCTCAGGTTAACTGTCCAACAGGGCAACGGTCCTTAACACAAAGCAAAATCTACAATGGAATGGTTTAAGACTAACAATATAAAGTGTTAGAATGGCCATTTTCATTTGTTAGCACAATGTATTTTTTTCAATAAATTTGGTTTCTTTTCATGATTGATTCTTAGAAAACATTTTGACTTCATTTATCTTTAAGTCTAAAGCCTGAAATATAGCAATAAGACAAAAAAAAATGAATGAGGGGCAATACTTTTGCAAGGCACAGGTTGGGTCAAAACCTGCAGTGACGTCATCCATCGGGCATGACGTTTCCCGCCTAGGAACTTCAAGTGAGCCCAAACTGACAAACTTGGCATTTTAGTTTTTATTGGTGGGAATGTGAATGTTTTTTAAAGATTGTTTAATATTTTGGTTGTAAATTCACACACGAGTGTGGACTAGTGTCCGACGGCAACCTCACTGGCACACAGACCTGACCTAGAATTGCTACTTAGAATTCGGAGCAAACCATTCCAGCGCAACGGGGAGGGGTGCTCGTGTAGGCGGGAGTGCGAGTAGACCGACGTCAGGAAATCTTGACTGGGACATAATTAGTGATAGGAATTCCGACTATTTTTTAGAGGGTAGGCTTTTTCGGCTCGACTCACTGAAAAGAGTCGGCTCCCAAACGGCTCTTCCAGATATGATGAAACACTATGAACCAAATTAATTTATTTCAAAAATGTATTGTCACAATAGACAGTGAACTTTTACCTAATTGAAACTTTTAAGTTGTTTATACTAAGTGATGACATTGAGCAGTCACAAGGGCCATCAAGAGAGATAGAGTGAGGGAAAGAATGAGTTAAAGAATATGAGAGGGAGCGAGAGAGGGAGAGAGAGATAAAGAAGCGAGAAAAAGAGAGGAAGGAAGAAACAGTGAGAGAATATTAAAAGATAGTTAAAGGGGAAAACAGGGACTGAGATAGAGAGAGGGAGACAGAGAGAGAAAGTGAGAGAAAAAGAGACATTGAGAGAGAAAGAAAGAGATGGAGAAAAAGATAGAAAAAGACAAACTGAGCAGTCACGATATTCTTTAAAAAAAGATATAGAAAGAGAGAAAGAAAGCGAGAGAAATATAAAGAGAGGTAAAGGTCAAAAGAGAGAAAGAAAGAGCCAGCGTGCAAGAGAGAGAGAGGAGGTAGTGTAGAGAAAGCAAAAGAGAGAGGGATAGAGAGAGATAGAAAAATAGAGAATGAGAGCAATGTAAGGAGTTAAGAGAAAAAAATAAACAGAGAGAGATAGAAAGGAAAAGAAGAAAAGGAGAAAGATAAGCCAAGTTGAAGAGAAAGTGAGAGCCAGCAAGAGAAAAAAATAGGAGAGAAAGGGAATGAAAGACACAAGCGTCTCCAAGAAACAGAGAGAAAAAAAGAGAGAGAAGAGTTCAAGAGAGACAGGTAAAAAGACAGAAAATAGAAAAGAGATAAAGATAAAGCAAGTTAGAGAGAAAAGAGAGTCAACAAGAGAAATAAATGAAAGAAAGACAGGGAAAAAAAATCAAGAGACAGAGTGAAAGAGAGAGAGAGAGAGAGAGAGAGAGAGGAAGAGATTAATTGACTAGTCACAAGCATCCTCGAGGGAGATATACAGAGAGAAAGATGAAGATGGATAAAAAGTAAGAAAAATTGACAGAAAGAAAAGTGTGTGAGAGAGAGAGAGGGAAAAAATATAAACAGAGTTAAAGAAAAGAGACACAGCGAAAGAGAGAGGGAGAAAGAGAGAAAAAAAATAGCAAATAAAGAGTGAGGGAAAGTGAGGAAAATGGACTTGTTACGAGTGTCTTCGAAAGAGAGAGAGAGAGATAGAGAGACAGAAAGAGATAAGTTAAGGAGTAAGAGAGAGAAAAAGATGAAAAGAAAGTGGGAACGAGCAAGAGAATGGAAATGAGAGAAAGAGACAGAAAGAGAGAAATAAAGTAGTCACGAGAGATATAAACAATGAGAAAAACACAGAGATGTGGAGTAAGAGAAAGAGGTATTGAGAAAGGGAGAAAGAGGAAGAGAGCTAAAGAAAAGAAGAGGAAGACACGCAGAGGGAGTGATAAAGAAGAAGAGAAAGAGAGGAAAAAAGAGAGAGCAAGTGATAGACACAGTGAAAGCGATAAAGGGAAAGAGAGCCAACTCCCTCTTGATGGTGAGCCGGCTCCCGTCGGTCACTTCAAAGAGCCGGCTCTTAGAGCCGCCTCGTTCACGAACGCCACATCCCTAGACGCAATGGAGTAGGACCACTGGAAAAACTCTGGCGAAGGAGGGGGGGAGACGTGTTTGTATTTTATATTTCGTAGCATGTTTTCATTTTGCCATGCTTCGGAATTAAAAGTCCCAGTGGAGTGTCATGTCGTCGTTGGCCCCCGACGAATCCTGGTGGATGTAAAGGAGGGAAAAAGTGTCGAAAGCGTAAAGGAACAGTTCGCCTCCTGGCAACGGGGCACACGCTGGGACATCTCACTCCGGTATCCGTCCGTCTCGACATAACCCCCCCACCCCCGCGCCCTTCCCACCAGCCCACACCGAAGAAGCTTCGTCGGCTGCTGGCTAGCAAAATCCCCCCGCGTCGCGTCCACGGACAACCGAGGCGCTCCTTCTCCACGTTACGGAAGCCCCATTTTCTTCCACACCCCCTCCACCCCCTTTGCCCTCATCTCCCTCCTCCTCCTCCCATTCCCACCAGGCAAACCAACGCGACAAAAAAAAACGGGATTATTCACGATGGTTTCGGCATGGCGCAAAAGCCGCGGAGAAACGCTGTTTTTCTAAGCTGCCGACGGCAGAGGACCACCCGAGCTTGTTGGTGAAAATGGAAAAAAAAGGATACAATGCCCGCCGCGCGCGTTGTGCATTCCACGGGAGCTCCGCGGACGTGGGGTATTGTATTTTCCTTTTTTTTTGTTCTCATTCAGAAAAAAAATGCGCTTTCGGTGTCAATCGTACGCGGCGGTGAGAGATTATAAAGGCCTTGAGCCTCTTTTTTTCGGGTTAATTGTTACATTGTTAACGGAGCTAGCATAACTTGAACAAGGCTAGCGAGCCTTCTTGTTACATTTCGGAGGATTTTCCTTTATGGAGCCAGGGCGACACCGTGAAGGCACCTCTCGTGTTGCGTTTTCGGCGTCGTTGTTCCCTCCGTCCGCTGGCCTCCCTCTTCGGGGGGGAAGACTTTGTTTGCTCCATGAATGCTGGAGTCCTCCTTCCAACCCCAACCCCCACCACGGCAGCAGCTTTATGGCGAAACGGGAACAAGTTCTTATTTGAAGCGTGGAAACGGGAGGATAACAAAGTTTTGCAAGCGCCATTGGTATGACTTTTCTTTTTGTGTCCGCCAGGAGTTGTCCAAGTGGGGCGCTGAGATTCAACGGGGAGGTGTGGGGGAGTCTCGGCTCGCGACTGATGCGTAGCCGACGTGTGCTATTAAGTGTATTTATAGTTTAGGGTTTGTAACCGTGTGTTTTTGGAAGCAGCTTTTCGAGAACTTTTTTTGCAACTTTTGTGTTGTGACACTCGTAACTCGAAACACGCCGAAGTGTGCGCAGAGCCACAGGTTTTTTTTGTTGTGCTAGCATACTTTCCTCCTCTGTTCTCCACAAACGACGGTAGTGAAATGGTTACCAATTTCGTTTTCTCTTTTAAAAACGAAAGATCCCACTTCGTTGTCTTTCACACATAAATCTCTGTAGGATGTCCCCTTATCAGTTTGGATGCTATGTATTAAACATGCTAAAGCTTGTTAGCTTCTCCAAACACAGTTCTTAAATTCAAGTTTCAGCACAATTTTGCAATGCCCAGTTGGCCATTTTTGCAATTTAAACACACAAATGAGTTGAAATTCAGATTAGTGATGTGACTACTTTAGCTAATGTTTGAGGTGACCATATAGTTTTGCAAATCCTCAATCAAGAGCATTAAAAGCTATGTTAGACACTATCCATGAGGATGTTTAGGTTAAAGTAAGTGTCACAAACATAGTGTCCATGGGCGCCAGGTAGCCCCCAAGGACACCTAAAAATACAGAGAAATTGGTCTGAAGGTAGCTCACCAGTGATAGATCATTTTTTAGAAATGTATATTTTAACCTATCTAAGCCTATTTTAACCCTACTTAAAACTCTTACAACCTGGTAATAACATTGTTGTAACAACATAGCAATACCAGGATCATTTGTTTTTAGAAATTCATATCAAACTGTGAGTCCTAAAGTAGCTCTCTGTTTTTAGATTAAAGGTTGAGGTTAATGGTCACCGATTTTGTCTTGGTTTTTAGTATTTACAGATATAATTTCATTTTTTTTCCCCACTTGTGTATTTCCCTGCTTAAGGCTCCAATCACTTTGGATGCTATGTGTCATCTAGAACCAAACATGCTTAAGCTGGTTAACATCCCAAAACACAGTTCTTGAATTCACATTTCAGCAGCACAATTTTACAATGCCCAGTTGGCCATTTTTGCTATTTTAACACACAGATGAGTTGAAATTCACATTAGTGATGTGACTACTTTAGCTAATATTTTAGGTGACGATATAGTTTTGCAAATCTATAACAAAGAGCATTAAAAGCTAAGTTAGACACTATCCTCAAGCATGTCTACCTTATAGGTACAATTCAAATCAGTCCCCTTAACTGTATGAAAATTTACAGGGTTTGGAAATCATATTTAGGTTAAAGCAAGTGTCACAAACGTAGTGTCCATGGGCACAAGGTAGCCTCCAAGGACACCAGAGAAATAGGTCCAAAAGTAGCTCACCAGTGATGGATCATTTTTTAGAAATGTATATTTTAACCTATTTAAGCCAATTCTAACCCTACTTAAAACGATTACAATTTGGTAATAACATTATTGTAACAACATAGCAAGATACCAGGATCATTTGTTGCTTTAGAAATGCATATCAAACTGTGAGTCCAAAAGTAGCTCTCAGCTAGTATTAGATTAAAGGTTTAGGTTAATAGTCACAGATTTTGTCTTGGTTTTTAGTATTTACAGATATAATTTCATTTTTTTCCACACGTGTATTTCTCTGCTTGATGCTCTTATCACTGTGGTTCTAGATGACACATAGCATCCAAACATGCTTAAGCTGGTTAGTATCCCAAAACACAGTTCCCAAATTCAAGTTTCAGCACAATTTTACAATGCCCAGTTGGCCATTTTTGCTATTCAAACACACAAAAGAGTTGAAATTCAGATTAGTGATGTGACTACTTTAGCTAATATTTGAGGTGACTATACAGTTTTGCAAATCCATAACCAAGAGCATTAAAAGCTAAGTTAGACACTATCCACAAGGATGTCTACCTTTTAGGTACAATTCAAATCTGTCCCCCTAACTGTATGAAAATAGACAGGGTTTGGAAATCATATTTAGGTTAAAGCAAGTGTCACAAACACAGTGTCCATGGGCACCAGGTAGCCCTCAAAAAACACCTAAGAAACCAGAGAAATAAGTCTGATAGTAGCTCACTAGTGATGGATCATCTTTTAGAAATGTATGTTTTAACCTATTATTTAAGGCAATTTTAACCCTACTTAAAACCATTACAACCTGGTAATAACATTGTTGTAACAACATAGCAATACCAGGATCATTTGTTGGTTTAGAAAAGCATTTCACACTGTGAGTCCAAAAGTAGCTCTCTGTTATTATTAGATTGAAGGTTGAGGTTAATTGTCACCAATTTTGTCTTGGTTTTTAGTATTTACAGATATAATTTCAATTTTTCCACACTTGCTCTATCACTTTGGATGCTATGTGTCATCTAGAACTAAACATGCTTAAGCTAGTTAGCATCCCAAAACACAATTCCTTAACTCAAGTGTCAGAACAGGTTTACTATGTCCAGTTGCCGTGTGTTGCTTTTCAAACACACCAAAAATCGAATTTCACATGATTAATGTAAAGCTGTGAATTATTTACCTAATATTTATGGTTGATTTACAGCATGGCAAATCGATAACCAAGGACATCAAAAACCAAGTTGGACTCTATATTAAAAAGGTAGACAACCTAGTATATAATCAAGAGCGGCCTTTAACAGTATTGAAATATGCAAGCATTGGAAACTATATTAAGGTTAAAGCGCATGGTTCACAAGCATAGTGCCCAAGGGCACCAGCTATCCCCTAAGCACACCTTTAGTAGCCCAAGAAACAAGTCTGAAAATGGCTTATCAGTGATGGATCATTTCTTGGAAATTTTTGTTTTAACCTATTTAATTCTAGTGTAACAATTTTTCGAAAGATTACCTCTTGGTAATAACATTGTAGTAACAAGATAGTAATACCATTATAATTTGTCATGTTAATCTAATCTAATCGGTAAAACAAAACAGCTCTGTGCTTCACAAAGGTAAACGACTGTAAACGGTGACCTTATTTTGTCTTCGTTTTTTAAAATTACACTTATTTCATTTCATCACAAATGTATGCCTCGGCGAGATCAGTTTGGATGCCATGTTTCTTCCAGAACTAAAAATGCTAAATCTAGTTACCTTGCGGAAAAACAGTTCCTAAATTCAAGTTTCAGCAGCCGTCTATTAAGTCCATTTGTTTTGTGTTGTTATTTCCAACAAAAAAAAGTTGAAATTCACATTAATGATGTAAAGTTGACATTTCCTTCAGTAATCTTTTTGGTGACCATCCAGTAATGCAAACCTAAAGCATTCGAAGCTAAGTTGGGCACCATCCACACAAGCTTATCTACCTCTTTGGCACTATTGAAAACAGGTCCTTTAGAGGGTTTAAAAATGTTGGAGCAATGGAAATTATCTTTATGTTAAAGCAGGGGTCACAGATATCGTTCCCATGGGCACCAAGTAGCCCCCAAGGATACCCACGTAGCCTGTGAAATGGGTCTGAAAATCGCCAACATTGTTTAATAATTTCTTGGAAATTTACATTTTAACCTATTTAAGCCTATTTAACCCTTCTTTTCACACACATGTATCCCTTTGTGTGATGCCCACATCACTTTGTAATATGTCATCCAGAACTAAACATGCTAAAGCTAGTTCGCGTCCCAAAACACCGTTCCCTAGATTTAAGTTTCAGCAAACCTATAAAAAGTCCAGTCGTCATGTTTCGCTTAAAAAAACACCCACCAAAGTTTGAAATTTAAATCAGTGATGTGAAGCTATGATTTATCTAGCTAATATTTGTGATGAATATACAATATGGCAAATCTATATCCATGAGCATTAAAAGATAAGTTGAACACTATTCACAAGGTTCTCTCCCTTTTTAGTAAACTAAAAAATCCCCTATAATGGTATGAACGTTTACGTGCATTTAGTATTATAATACCATGATAACTTGTTTTAGAAATGCACATCAAAGTTGTAGTCCATAGTGCTAATCGACAGACTAAAAGTAGCTCCCTGCTTTAAAAAATGTTTGTGTCCCGTGGGTTAAAACTTCTCGATTAATAATTGGATATTCTTAAATGTTTGTTGTTGTTGTGCATTAACCCATCAGTTATTATTACAGTTAAGTAAAATAATTCAGATTTCAAACGTGTTGCTGAGACATGTATTTTAGGTTCTGGATATTATTTAAAACATTTTTTTTAATCAAACCTAAACCTGTCCTCTTGTCATTCTTTACATTATAGAAATAAACAACTGCAAACTGGATTTCAAATTTTGAAGGTTTTACTCTGCAAAACCCGTTGCGTGATGTGTTAACAGACAAATCAGTTTATTTTGGGCAATTAAGGCTTTGTATTTAGCCACAGTTTTACTTTAGTTAAACTTTGTTGTTTGTTGCCCTTCAATTAATACAAAATCATAGTTGTTGTAATAGGTGTTTTACATGACGTTTTGAGTTTTGCCTTATTAATATGCACATCTCAACCTTTTTTCATCCAAAGAACCGACACATTAAATATAGTATTGAATAAGACACTATGGGCAAAAATTCGTCATGGCACTGTTTTAAACATGTCACCTTCATTTACTTCTACTAATAATATTATGCACTGATAAGATCAAAATGTTATATTTTCTACTAGTATTGTTTGTTGAAACGGATTCAATACGTGTCATCACAAAATCGTGTACGTAACAATGGCTTTGAAATACAGTTGTATAGGTTTAAATGTAGGCAGCACGGCGGATCAGTGGTTAGCGTGTCTGCGGCACAGTTCTGAGGTCATGAGATTGAACTTTCCTGTGTGGAGTTTGCGTGTTCTCCCCGTGCTTGCGTGGGTTTACTCCGGGCACTTCAGTTTTGTCCCACATTCTAAAGACGTACATGTCAGATTAATTTGTCCGGTCCAAATTGTCCCTAGGTGTGAATTAACGAGTGAGAGTATGTATCTGTGTGCCCTGCGACTGGCTGGCAACCAGTTCAGGGTGTCCCCTGCCCACTGCCCGAGGATAGCTGGGATAGGCTTCAGCACCCCCGCGACCCTACTGAGGATAAGTGGTGCAGATAATGGATGGAAGGATGAAGGTTTAAATGTGACATTTTTGACTGATAAGTTTTTCCCCTCGGTTTTTTGGTAGCCAATTCGAAATCACAGCTTTTCATTTGTTCTTTCTGGAGTCTAAATAGAATATCTGCAACCCATGTCCCCCAGAGATAATTGATAAATCAAACCCTTCAATTTGACACTATCCACAGACTAAGATGTTTTGGCGCACTTATAATTGTTATCTTGTCAAATGTTGTCTTTACAACCATCCTGACCTGAAAGAGTAGTTTGCATTCAAAAAAGAAGCATGAATTCCTTTTTTTGTGTTTGGTCATGTTTCTAGGGAGCTCCCTAACCTGCCAGTAGATTAACTCCAAATTGATCTTGGGGCAAAAATATTACTATTATTATTATTATCATACTAAAATGAAACCTGCTGCAATTTGGCAAGGACATCTTATAATAAAATAAAAGCCGAAGTAGTGTTGCCAATCAACAACAGCCTCGTGCCAGAACCTAGCCTTAGATTACTTACCTTCAGTTAGCATAAAAATATAAAGAGAAATCCTTCAAGAGTAAACAAGAATAGCAATGCAAAAATCTATAAATCATTCTTGTTGTATATGTTTTGATACTGCACTATCAAATTTTTGAGTAAAATAAGGTTACTTTCAAATCTTGCTAGCAGAAATGGAAATGTCAAATTGGTTACCCAGAGCTAGATGTTTACAGCTATTTTTTCCACATAAACAACAGGATCTTGAACGATTAGTACAGTCAAAATTGTCCCTTAATGGATTCTCTGTCCCCACAGCTATGCATACAAAAGATAGTTTACAATTTAGATACAAACAATTAGCCTTTTTTTTTGTAACTCAGAACTTTTTTTGCTTTCCCATAGCAATAAAAATAATGCAAGTCAGTGTTATTCGTATAGATTTGAAGTGTTATGGTGAAGGGTACATTTTGAACTTATATTATTAATTTTAAAAACTGATAATTGGTATTTAAACAACTAAATAGGCTTGTGAATGTGTTTGTAACCACATTATCATGTGTCCTAATGTAATTGTTTTGCCTTACCAAAGCATACAGCGAATGTTATTTTGTGGAAAGGCTCTGTGTGTGGGCGTGTGGATGTGTTTTTATAATATACTGTATATTTATCAGTTATTGGTGGTTCTGTTTAATTGACCATACATGGATATTGTCTGATTTCTATGCTAAAATTCTTGATCCATCAAGGTCTTTCTTTGCTACTCATATGCAACACGTACTTTGTAGCCTGCCTCCAACTAGAGGCCACCACGTGTGCAGCATAGCATTTCTTCCTTGCTATGACCCAACTTATAACTGATAATTCTTACTATGCTATTTCTGCAAGTTCAATTTGAAACAAATGTTTAATTGTAACCAGTGCTGAACACAAATTAAAAATGTATTCAGGATTAATAATGGTAGTGTTAATTTATACCAGGGATCAGGAACCTTTTTTGACCCAAAAGGCAATAAAAGCAAAAATATTAAAAAAAAAAAATTGAGAAAGCCACACCATATGTTTCAAGACAAAATTCAACAAAACCGCCAAACCCGCTCATCAGACAATAGCAAATTTTTTGGCAAATTTTTTTCACTGTGTGTCATTTGATTTGATCAAATTTATGAAATAATAATGCCAGAACCTGTGTCCCATATCACTATAAATGTATCAGTTAAAATTTGTCTCCCGCACTAAGTTACTTTAGAGTGTTGAAGCAAATTTTCACCGCCATTTTTGTCCTAAATAATGGTAACAAAACAACATGCAAGCAAAGTTATTTTGTAAAATTATCATAATATTCTTCAAACGGTAAGGATATTGTGTTAATTACCTCCGGCGTAGACTGCACTAAGCGAGAGCGAGAAGGGAGTACCTTGCACTGTGTGCAGAGATCCGTCCACCTCTACCACTCACCCAATCAAACTGCTCTGAGTGGTTTTCTGGCGTTTTTATTTATTTACAGTTTGACCAGTGGGTTTTCACCAAAAAGTAGATTACCATTGAACATACATAGTATAATAAGCTTCAAAAATAGGGTTTCTTAGCGACTTACTGCCAAAACGGGGTATGTTGGTGTGACACCCTGTAAACTGTAGTTGAGAATGTGCTACTGGACTGAATCAATGATCTTATCAGTATTGCTTCAGCTTCACATGTACCAAAATTGGGATGAAATTGCCCAACTTTTGAACGCCACAGATACATTTGCAATGTTAAATTTGGTCTCTGAGCCATATGTACTCATGAATAGAGCCATACATAATTCTCACCCCTAGATCTATGCACAGTAACACTAGAGTCTAGTATATTAAAATACTTGAATGGCTATTACGCAAAAGCAAATTATATACGCTACCACAAAAGTAAAACTTGATGATGCAAAATAATTTTCTTTTGTTGAAGGGCCTCACCAGAATTTGAAAATTACTTATTCTTTGCCACCATCTCCTGGCTTAAAAAAAGTAACTATCACGGCCTCAGTCAGATCATTCATTCGTACGTGCATATCTTAGCCACACTCCAATAAACTCTTCTCTTTTTAAATCTTTTTGTGGGTTTGGGTTGGCGTTTGGACTTTTTTTGAAACAGGCTTTTTGTTACTCCACATTTTTATTGCTACACTAAAAACAGAAAACTGCAAAGACGAGCATTAAGTCACATTTCCTCCCCAACCCCCTGTACTCATCCCCGTTGTGTTGCGAGTTCTGGAGCGTTGGTAAAAGTAAGATAAAAGCAGATAGGCGCAGTGGAAAAGAATAAAGACTCTTTGAACTCATTTGGGCTTGTTAGTGCATACTTAAAGAAAATATTCTACTTTCAACTTTAACGGCTGATAAAGTGAGGCATGGAACATTCAAACTAACAACATAAAAACCACTCTGATGCTACTTGAAATGAAAGTAAGTTATAAATATGAATGATACACCTGCCTATTGCCATAGATCAGCTTGAAAGACTCCTGTAAGGATAATTGTTGTGCCATGTAATCTGGATTGTGCACAGTCTGCACCTATTTGGATGAAAAGAGGAAAATCAAAATAGGTATATAATTGCTTGCTTTACAAATATATAGAAGAATGTGTTCATTTTTAGTGAGACTGCTCTGGCAATTGTATTTAAATGTTTGTTATTCCAAGGAAAAACACAAAATGAAGGCTATTTCTGTTGGAATGTGATGGTAATGTTCCATTTACTAGCATAAGTGATGTATTGCAAACAAATCATTTTTTATTCTGTAACAGATAGTGGTTTTACTGTAATCCTCTTTTCACATCTTTAATCATCATTTTCACAAGCGGCTACAAAAATTGTATTCAATTTGCTAAGAGTTAGTGAAACCGAACCCCTTGGTTATTGTTGTTGATGTGTATCTTTTATTATTGATAGCGTCCGGCACTTTTTGAGGTTTGGATGTACATAATTTTGTACTACATTTTGATACAAAGTTTTATAGTAAATACAACTACTGTGTAGCTGTGTCTGAATGTGCACACTACTCCAGTACTTCCTTTATTGGCTAATACTAAGGGGTATTGCTAACGTGATACATGACCTTAGAAATGATTTATTTCTTTACGTTGAAAATGTATACCACCAAAAACAAAATGCTGTCTAGCATTGCATGCTGTTATGCACCATAAAAATACTAATCGAGCAACATATGGGGGGGTGACGTAGTTTTGGACAAGAAGCGAGTATTGAGCTTCTTGACTGGATCGCCAAACATTATGGGAATGCAGGGTTTCCTCCACAAAACCTAAACTTATTGGTTCAAATCGGATTTACTTTTAATGTAATCTGGGTGCCGTCAGACTATCATTTTCTCATGCTGAATTTGTAATTCATAGTATGGTTAATGACTTAATGTTTTGGGGTGAAAAAGGAGTGGGGTTGTCGATGAGAGGAGAGAGTTGACGCTTGTTTGAAACATCTACTTTCCGGACTATGAGGCACACCTAAAAATCCAAACTTGACAGAAATATGAACGTGCATCTTCTATGCAGACGAAAATGGAAATTCGTTACCATAGTTGTGTAACTATTTATCAGTAGATTAATGTTATCACTGACCACGATTACATAACAATGTAGGTAATGGTGATCAAATCGGATCGCAATGGTAAGAGCACCGGATTCTAATCACATGAATTGTTGTTCACATTTGATGCAATGGGAATCAAACCCGAATCGTGGCAGGTAGAGTGCCAAATTCCATCACAATAACACTAGGAATACAGAAACACGTGAAAAGGCATTAGGTCTTAGCTCATCTTTACACTATTTTTAGTCACGACACACCAGGAAGTGCTGGCCCCACGACCCTGGTGGTTAAGAGATCCGCGAGCCGTGAGCAAGATATTTTAAAGAAAGGAGAAAACAGAAAGTGATTAAAAAACGGTATAAAAATACCTTTCACTTTTTCTCAGCTCAAACCAAGTATTGTAAGTGAGAAGCATTTTGAATATGTGTGTTTATATTTTTCCAGGGCAACCAAATTACTTCCCATAATGACTTTCTCTTACTTTACCTCAGAATCTTCTGCGACTTTGCCAGTCAGTGATACAATACTGTATTTTCGTGCCCCTAACCCGTAATGTCTGACAACATTCTAGTCACCTGGCCCAATTATAACATCAACAATTTGGTAACCTGACTAAAAACAGTGTGATGATGCGATAAAACTTAATGCCTTTTCATGTGTCGTCTTTATCCTCAGATGTTTAGTGGATAAGATCCGGTCCACTCCCCGCTGTGATCCGGGGTGGATTCCCGTTGCATCCAATGTTATGCAATTTTTATAATGACGCAATATATTCTTACTGATCAATCAATGAACACATACGGTACTTTTTAATTTTTGTGTAACCCTACCCCTACGTTGTACGCCGGTATGCCTTATATATGGAAAGAATCTCACAAAAGACTATTTTAGGGGGCTGTGCCTTTTTGTGCAGAAGATATGTTACTGTTATTGATGGCTTGAGGGGAGGGACAACAAAAGCCCAGTTGGGAAACCCTGGGGCTACATGTAATTTGGACAACTATATGATTTGGGGCTATTTACTGTGGTAAGATGGACATTCAGAGTTAGGCCACAGCTTGTGGCTCACTATTTAGCTAATGCCTCTGTGTATATTCGTCTTACAGCCTTATCCTCAATTGGACTGGTACTCCCCCCTTTTATGAAAAGAGTTGCCCAAGTTCTGGGTTCATACTTTGGTGCTTCCTGATGTGACGATTATCTTGGTGTGTTAATGGTAATTTAACACATTTTTCAACCACAGAAATGATCACATTTTGAGATGTTGCGGTAATAGCATTTCACCACTTAATTTTTATTGTGTTGAATATATTTTCTGTTGACCTGGATAAAAAACTTTCACCTGTGACATTTACTTACAAAAAAGGTACATTTACTTTATTAAAATAGACAATGTGTATGTGCCGTCCAATCTTGGTTTCTATGCACACAAGGCACACTTTCGTATTTGACGACCGAGGGCCCCCTCAATTGCTAAGCAACACCGCTGTCTGCTGCATCATTTATTTATGTGATGCACACAGCTTCTTATTTATCTCTTTTTCCAATTGGACACTGCCGTCTTTTCATTATAGCGACCTGTCAAATGTTTGTCAGCAAAAAGTAGTTACGTGACCTATGCGGCTGTTTGGCGTTTGATTTGCTATACTTTCAAGACAAAATTTTCAGTTGAGGTGTACTTTATTTCTAATTTTAGTGGTCCCTAGTCTGCAATTGTCTGCGACAGGTTTTGAGTTTACGAATGGTTCATATTCAACCCTGTACTGGATGCAAGAAAGTTTGATTCAAAAAAATATATCTGTGAAAAGATGTTCAGACAACCATTACCGATTACAATTAGATTTATTTCAATTTTAACACTTATTGCTTGGGCAAAAATAGCTAGACACAGGTTATGCAAAAGGTTGTTACTTGCTTCAATGCCAAAATTAAGTTGTCGAGCCTAACTACAGTGATACCTGTGTAATCGACAATAATCCATCAGGGATCACTGTTCGACCACAGAATTGTTCGTGTACCGAAATATTTTTTCTCATACAAGGTAGCTGTATTAATTCTAATATATCCCTACGTATTCCAAAATGCCCCAAATATTAATGAAATGTGTACTCAAGCAACAATGGTTGTTTAAATGTTAAATAAAACATAACAAAGATGACTATATAACACAATTTTAACCAATTACTGTACCTTTTTAGAAGTGGTTTGATTGCAGTAAACCATTCTCGTAATTTGCAATAATTTCCTTTTTTAACTCGATTGTTGTTCAGTTTCCTTCTTTTTCTTCCGCGTAACTATCCGTAACTTTTTTTCGTAACTATAATTATTGTTAATGAAAGACTATTTAACACAATAAATCAAGATACATTTTCAACTTGTGTTTAGGGACTGACTTTCTCTTACGAAATGATGCCAGCCGATCTGGCAATAGTGGGTGTGTTTGAATTCACATTTTTCGTTCGAATATCCCTGCAAAAATCACTAGAATTTCTGGTTCACATAAAATGTTTTTCGAGGAGGATGTATTTTAAACGGCGAATCCAGAATTCTGCTGCTGGTGCAACATAATTTTGCAGCTTTTACAGCAATGTTAATCGTCATTTTAGTGAATAAAATGTAAGATTTTGCAATCCCTTGCTGTATTTCACAATTAAGCAGTAACCAAGTTGTCTTTTCTTAACATGACATATTAATTGAGTCTAGTCAATTCACCGCCCAGCTACACTTCCCCGCTAAGTATTTGGTTCTGGAACAAATGATGTTACAGATGTAAAATAAAAAAATCCTAATTTTTTTTCTTTTGTGAAAGAACGTTCTAAAATGAAAACGTTTCATGCAGGAAAAAACGAGTTTTATTCGTGTATAGAAAAAGTCTGGATTTGTACAATACAATGTGTTGATTTTACTGATGCAGTGATGATTGTTCTAAAGTTCTAAAAAATAACATCCACACTACGGTGCCCTTCCAAAACAAGTTAGCCAGTGTATGGCTGCGTCCTAATGTATATTTCCTTTTACGCTAAGCACTTATTTATTTACTATATAGTCCTGAACTAAACAGTAGCTTATTTACTGCATTTCATTAATTATATTTTGGAGATTTTGACAACTAGTGAACTTGATAGTAGCCTATATTCTGTAGTTCAATCATTGTGTTTGAGAGATTTTGACAGCTCGGGAAAACCTTGCTCTCGCTTTCATATCACTTGCATAACCTTGATTCCTTTTTCATAATGGATTGTTGCCTGGTCCATATGATCAGTAGAATGACCACTGATGTTTACTATTTTACATTTAGTGTTGTTTGTTGTTTTGAGCGCACTATATTTTCCCTCTGGACAGTTGGGAAAACACACCTTTGGTACAACCATTCTTTAGTGCACAAAAGTGTGGACATTTGAATGCTGCCGATTTTTTTTAGAATCTTGGTGTCCATCTTATATGGCCAGCATCACAAATGGATGGATGTTAATTGTAGGTAAGAAGGTAAATCCAGCTCGACCCAGCTCGGGTTTTCTTCGGCCTTCGTCCCTCAAGTCAAGTGTGCGGCGCCGAAACGAACACTCCAGCGCCAAACGGCGCATTTTGCAGCAAATGGAACTGAACTAAATGGTACCAAAAAGAAAAGCATATTCTGTAGATTACAAGATGCAAATATTGAAAGCTGAAAAGCAGAAAGAATGTTTGTAAATCTTGTAAGCTATTAGCGAGAAGCGGAAATGATATCTGATGTAATGGGTGTAGAGGTGGAAAGATGAAGCATCAAATCTTCTATTGTGACACAGAGGATGAAAATGTATTTGGATTTCGTGATTTAGAGTTAAACTGATAGTTTGGTAAGCATGATCTTTATGATAAAGATATCTGAATAGTATAACTATGGCTGTGTTACTCAGGTAAAAGTACTGTTACTTCAGAAAAATATTACTCATTTTGAAGTAAAAAGAAGTCATCTAAATAATTACTTGAGTAAAAGTAAGCGCATGCTGTGCATATCCACCACAAAGAAGAAAAAAAACGTCCCGGCTCGACTTAATGATTGATATATTAAGCCCAAAATTCGTCCTGAAAGTCCAGAAAGTACGGTACTTTTACCCATTTCCATGTCTACATGACTCCGAGCAATCTCCGATTAGTGTGACACAGAAATCAAATATATTGTCTTTTTAATATTCACGGTTCACACTATGCCTGATCTAAAAATCTCAGAATACAAATTGATGCACAAGCCTGACACAGGCTTTCATGTGGTCCCTCATCACTTGGAGTGTAAATAAGTGTTTGGTTGGAAAAGGAACGTTTACAGTCGGTGACCTAAAACTTTGCACCGCTTGTATGTTTGCCCCCTGTTGTCATGTCAACAAGACTCATTGAGTGCTTTTCCCTGCTTTTGCGCTTGTTTGCTTGTCAGGCGATAAAGCAAAGTTCTTTCTCCCTGTGTTTTGCAGGTGTGAATGACTTGTGGCTGTCGGGTCCTGTGAGTGGGCCAGCTTCCTGTGACTGCATACGAGCACACGCTTACGGCCTCCAGGGGGGAGGGGGCTGACTGTGAGGGCTCTGGTGGAGAGCACACATCAGTGCCCAGGAGACCTGAGGCCTGGTCTTCCATATGAGGCCCAGTTCGAGGAGCTGAGGGGGCTTCTAAGGTAAGTCTGCCATTTTCTTTAGACATACAACAATGGTTTTCTGGGGGCGGGGGACTACCAAACATTTTGCAGTGGCCTATTTTCCAAAAATATTTACAGGTCATTCTTAAAGGTAATCCCACATCTTTGAACATGCAAAATGTAAGGTAGTAATTATTTTTCAGTAAAATCGATATGTATATCTTTGGTATATTCCAATTTTTTCTGAGATGATGCATTTTGAAATCAAAATGTCTTGTCTTTGTCATCCTGAGCTGTGACGTCAATTGAGGAACACCAGCACCCTAGCAAGCCAGTTGCCATAATGTTTAACTTGTTAATTAGTTGAAGAGGTTACCTATCTTCAAAGTGAAGTTTTGGAAGTTTTTGTGGAGAATGTCTAGGCATTGTGTTACAGGGAAATGCAGTAATTGTACAACAAAGGACTAGCCGTCAAAAGGAGGCTTCCTCAGACCAATAAATGAAGGTGGCGGCGGCCTCGGCGGAAAAAACGCGATGCTGGCTGACCAAAAAACACAGATCAGCCAGGTTAACCGAGAAACAAAAAAACAAAAAGCTTCAACTGCTACGGCAATAAACGCAAAGCCGGCTGGGGATAAACCCAATCCACGCTTAAAACTCCAGGCACAAAATTATCAGTGAGGCTGAAGATGTGGTTAGTAGTGTCAAAGGTATGCTGGAGTGTAGCCATGGATTAAAATCAAGGCGGTGTAAGCTTTTGGGCGAATATAAGGTAAGCCTGTGCTGGTTCGTGAGGTAAAATGTTTAAAGGAGCGAGCTCTTTTAAAGATACTTACCTAATAAAATAAAGCAAAATATGATGAAGTCTTGTGTCATGTCACAAAATAGGGTGTTTGCTTTTCGGTCTGTTTTGACTTAGAAGCTTCTTCCAGAATCATTTGTAAGGGACATACTGAAAAATTTGGCCTATTATTTTGGCCCCCCAAAAGGTTTTAATTCGATTGAATGTAGTTACTGAAAAAAAAAGGATGTTACACTGAGCTTGGTGAAGGAAAATAAGCTCATGGCCAAATGTGACTTTTGCCAACAGAAGGCATCTGTGAAGTGATGCAAACGCAACAACCGCAACATCCCTTGGCACATATGGAAGCTGATATGGACCAGTAGTGCTCATATGGGTTCTTTATTTCCACCTTACTAAGATTGATGTAGTATTAGACGATAGGTGGGACTATTGTTTTCAGAAATGTTATTATTATTACTAATTAACCTAATCTACCAAGGATTGTCATTTTGCTACTTAGCTCTGGAAGTTTTAAACTGATTTATAGCTCAGTTTCAGTTCAGGCTGGAATACAGTATTGACCAGGGCAGCACGATTTTGGGGGAAAAAAACCTAATTGCGATTTTTCAGACCTGTATCGCAGCCCTAGAATGGACCCCTTTGTGTTTTAAGGTAAGCTGCCACTGTATTTCCGTTTGTGAATGCGAGAGGTAAAAGGCCAAAAGTGCCGTCTAAATGCTTGGCTACCTTCATGGGAGTAACCAGCTGTGTAGATGGAACTGACATAATACTGACATGGCTCTGTGGTTTGGCATGTTGGGTCTTGTGTCTCTTGGGTGACATCACACAGTCAATCAGTCTTGTGAGTTTGGAGCTTCAGACTGAAACCCTAACCCAGGTGATTCTGGGTTAGGGTTTCAGTCCGGGTCATATTTGATATAAAACTGCCCCCTGATTTTGATTTGAGCCTGGCCTGTATAATGGAATCTCACCTGCTTTGTGATTGTTCAACTATAAACTTTGTCGGACATTGAATCGAAGTTTAAACTAAGCTCTGCTTATAAAAACAGACGTTCAGAACAACAACCGAGTCCTGTAAAATCTGGCTTACTCTGCACTGTGTTAATTTGTGTTCTCAAGTTTGATTTTTTTCTTTCTTTTAATTTTTGTTGCATATTTTTCTGAAGTCTCTGTATGTTATTTTCAATGCGTTGTTGTCATTACCTTTTTTACACTTTGGTGATAAAGCAGTGCTCTTGTCTGTCCGACTGCATGTTCTCTCGCATCTGACATTTATCTGCAAAGGCATCGATAGCTTGGTCATGAGGAGAGAAAGCCCTTGAGTTGGAGCATTACTAATTAATCTGGAGGAATAAGAACGTCATAGATAGCGCCACTTTGCTTAGTCTTGCATATTTGTTTGGTTTTACGCTCCTATTTGGACACAATCACGGGGCAAAACATGGTCATGTTGCTCTTCCACAAATCTCTGTCCTAGTAGTTTATTTATCTAGTATTTAATCCCAATGCATGTTTACTAAATTTCATGGGTAGGTGAAGGACTCCCGGGAAATGGATATTGATAGAAGGCAGCAGAGGATTTATTTTTTGTTCTCTTCGTTGGTTACTTAATGTTTTTTTGTGTTCTTTTTTTTCGCATTTATTTTGTGTGATTTCTGATTAGATCTCAAAAGATGTGTGCTATGTAAGAGGCAGTCTCACTTCCCTACAGAATGCTTTGTGGCTGGGCTCCTTTCACAGCCATACAGATGATATGTGTGAAAGTGTCTGGTCGCCCAGTGTATTGATTTTCACGCTCTCTGTTGGCTTTTGGTTGTTTTCTTTGATCTATGTTAATAACATAAATGCAACACCATATGATAAACTTGAGTGTATTATGGTTGAGATCAATTTAGTCCTGATAAGGCCTCTGTTGACATTAATCGAAAACAGTACAGTGTAGCATTACACTTTGTTAATAAAGTACTCTGAATCAATTTTCTAATGTTTTTTCGCAAGGAAATAAAATCTAGCCCTGTTCACTTTTGGTGAGGTTACGTATTTTTACGAATTTGCGATAATTCTACAAATTTCTCGTTTGTGCACCCTCGTCTCTATGGAACCCCAGTTGTTCCAACCCTTGATTAAATTATTTCATAAAACCAAATGTTGGTACACCAACATTTGCATTGATACCAAATCAGTCATATCTGTATAAGCAATCTGTACAACCTTGTTGACGATTGATTGCAGCGATTAAACGTGCTTTAAGTTTTTTGCATATTCATAACGCGAAGAGTTATTTCTTGGCCTTAGCTCCTCTTATATTACCCCTACTGTTTTTGGTGACACCGAAGTTTAGCATAGTTGTGGTGACTAATAATCTGGAGAAAATAATAACATCCTTCGCAGAAAAAAAACCCAATTTCTTTTGCACGCCATATGCCAGTTCAGAAAACGTAACTGTCAAACCACAGTTAGTGACCGTGATCCAACAGATTCAACTAAAATACTAACATAGTGTTTTTAAAGACCCGGCAGGGCATTCCTTTTTAATGTGTGTGTCATACTTTTAGTATGGAAAACGGCACCCCGAAAATGGTCTACCTATTCTGTCCAATTAACATATGCTCTGCTTCAGAGGCGGTGTAAATAACTAACAATATAGACTTTGTCTAACACACGTTTTTGCACTTTTGCTTGTATGAAAGTATTCTAATTGACTGATGTAAATAACTCGGTGAGGATTGTGTTTAATTCAGATCTTTGAGCACATTGGAAATATCACCAGTTTGATACACAACACAATAACTCTAAACTACAACATTAAGGGATAGTGGTATTCCTCTGCACCAAACAAACGTTTCACAACTCGAAGGACCAGGATTATTTCATTTTTCTCTTAACAGCTCACCATGCTACCAAAACTTGTTAGAGCAAATAAACAAAAATGTTTATGTAAAGATTTTTTACCGATTTCATATGCCTACTTTTCACTGGTAAATACAATACAATGCATTTTGGGTTTATTTGGGATCTCATGTAATCTATTGTGAGTCAATGCCAGCAAACTATTTTACCTCATTGATTTATTTTGTTTTATTAAATGATAAGTTTAGTTCAACGTTTATATAGCTGTCCTTGTGTTGTCACATTATTAAAATTTCCAACTTGTTATTCATATCCGTAAAAATAATACCAATTTCACTACCACAAGGATAAACCAAAACACATTTTTAAGTATAGTATTGCATATACTATGTTATGCAATACTATATGTATTGCATAACATATTACATAACATAAATAGGTCATCTAAAAAACAAATTCAGTCATACCTCTACTTATGAACATCTCTACATAGGAATTTTTCAGGTTACGAGCAAACTGAGCATAAAGAAATATCTCACGGTACAAATTATTTTTCAGGATACGAATAAACAGACCGGTAGCGTGCGTGCTGCTTTTCGGTGCCAGTTAAAAAGCAAGAGACTATTTTTTGTTATTTTCTTTATTCTTTGATTTTATACATTGTGTGCCTTTCGTTTTAGTTTTTTTGTGTGATATTGTAATTTATTTTGTAACTTGTTTCATGTTCTGATGCTTTTTTATGATTTATTCAAAAAATTATATTTGTGCATTTCCTGGAACGGATTAGCGAATTTATATTGAAAAAAGTGCCTCTACTTACAATTTTTTCAGGTTACAAATCTACTCCTGGAACAAATTAAATTCGTAAGTAGAGGTATGACTGTACATGAATTTTAGTAACATGTTCACACATAAAACTGAAAATGGCACTAAGAAATTAAGAAAATGAAACGATACATAAACGTATAAGATCAATGTTAAACAAATGCTGACTGTTCTGAGTTTTGGGCTGCATGTGCAGGATGTAGACAAAGAGAACAGAAAAAAACAAAAACATTTTTTTCAAGTTATTCTTTTTTTTAACAGACTCAGAAGAAGTTGTTTCGTTCATGTAGTTGTCTTACCTGTTGGTATTTCTCTCCACATGATTTTCCGTAAATATGAGTAGCAATTCTGAGATAAATGCGAATTTCTGGTTTGCATTTGAATAGGCTCCTCTACTGACTTATTTTTCATTGTCACAGCAAAAGCTATTTATTTCTAACAAAGGCTGTTTTATAGTTAAGTATAGAGTGAAAGTACCAGTAATTCTTGTTGTTGTTTGTTCAGTTGTACAGATTACTCCCAGAGGAGTCTCATTAGACACTTAAAGGATGCCACCACCTCACTGCTAACCTGTAACATACAACGGCCTCTGTTCCCCTCTACAATGCATGCTTACTTTTCAGTGCCAGGTCAAGCGGGGGAGGGGAAAGGGCAGACTGAGAAGGATGGTGTTTATCTTTATTCCACCTCTAAGACTGGTTTCACAAACCGAATCGTATTCTGACTACTGTACTGAAAGAGCTGTATTGCTTTGTGGTAAAATTGCTCTTTTAGTCAGGAGCAGTTGGTTCAGGATCTGCAGGGGAAGTGACGGATCATTCAGAATGCACAGACATCCATCATTCTGCTTTCATGTTTTTGCAGTGTGATTGACAGTGACGTGACGGGCAGACTTGACCACCTGCCCCCGACAGGAGTGTTGATCTCATGCTGGGCTGTTGTCATGTTGAAAGCCTAGAGTTTTGGGGATCATTGCAACTAATCGCCTGACTGGTTTATGTGGGAACCAGTGGGTATATTCATCGATTATTCACCAAGAATTCTGTTGCTTGTGCATTTTTTCCCTTGTGTTTATGTTGAACTTTGAATGAGCTTGCCGTCAAAGGTGTTTACGATTTTTGATTTATTTGCATTCTAGTATGGTTTTCCCATCCACCATCACCCACTTAGCTCTGGAGAATTAGCGTCTTAATCACGTGACTTAAACATGAAGCGACTGTCAATCGATACGCATAGGGAGCCCACCGCCTTCTCAGTTTTAATTTAATTTATGGTTTCAAAACTCATCACTCCACTGAATTAAATGTGCTCCCGTCGAATAAAATCTTATTGATCCTTAAGTGCTGATTTCACATGTGTGCTGAATGAAGTACTGCATTCATTTTTCATGTAATGACATGAGTCAACAGCAATGCCTTCTTGTGTCCGTCTCAATTACCGGTATGGTGGTTTAGAAATACTTTGGCAACAATGTAACATGTCTGAAAAATCAACTTTTTTGAATAATTCTTTTGCATGTTGTCACTTCCTAAACATTTTTGGGGATCACCCAGAAAATCTGTAAAATCAGCATGTTTGATCCTGTTTGCTTTTTACAGTCTGAGTGCAGATCCTAACTCATAAAATAGCAGTTTATAAACAGAGCATTTATGTTTTGGCATAAAATCAAACATTCGTTGACGGAAATCTCAGATCCAATTTCAAAAGTTATGACAAGTAAAACTATAAACTCTGTTATTTTCACACCCATGTGTTGAAATGATTGATTGACGTAATATTAAATGCACTTAATGAATTTCCAACCACTCTAATTACTGTTGCCGTCCTATGGTTAGGCGGCAGTTGTCATATGTTTGAATTAATATACAACAGTGTTGCTATTATGTGTTTTTCGCAAACGTTGTAGTTCGCTATTGGCAGAGCGGAGATACTATGTTGTCAAACTATCTCTCTGAAAAGAAAGGAACATGAGTTGGCAAACTGTTTTGCAACCTTCAAAGCCATTAACCCGCAGTGCATTTTCAGAAGGTATTAGGCCAGATACTGTAAGTACCGGCTCGTGGGTGTCATGGTATGTGTGGAAGCACGCATGTATTCATCTGTGCCTGTATATTTAATTGGGCAGGTCTTAGCCAGTGTGTTTAAAAATTCTTCTGGAATGACACACTCATGCAAACTGAGGTAATTTAGGGACACAGTCTGGCTCTTCAGTGTAGTGCGTTTTATGATGGTAAAGAGGTTGCACATGGCCTGCATTACTACATTAGCTGGGTTCCTTACTCTCATGGCAGTTACTTGATAAATAATAAAAAACACCAGGGGACATCATGATGAGGGACAGTAATCTACTAGGTGCTCCTTTACTTTCTCCTGGGTCAAACTGATTCAATCATTGATGATGTATTAATCATGCAAAGAGTGTTTTTAAATAGTGCTCTAATGTATGCACAACTACTGCAATATTTGAACTTCAAATTGCCTAATAAGCACATTCACTGACTAACAGTGGGGGAGTCACTAGACCAGGGGTCTCCAAAGTGGTGGCTGGTTCTGAAAATAGCTCACGAGTGATGGGCCACAGTGATTTTTGAGGACATTTGTGTTCTAACTGGCATGAAAAATCATTGTCATTGTCATTATACAACGTTTAAGTGGTTAACTTTGCCAATGTTAACCCAATTTCTTATGATTACAACCTGGCATTAACATAATATTGTAACAACATAACAGTAACATAAGTTGCTAGACATGCATTTCAAACTGTGGCCCCAAAAAGTGGCTCTCCGGTTGATGGTTTGACCTAATAATTTACCCTATATTTTTGGCATTTAGCAAAATTATGGTGGTCAATAAGTTGCCGACCCCTGAACTAGATCATCGTAACCACCAAAACACACAGTACATACTTGTTTCTGTAAGAAACTGTTCTTCCAAATCCGAAGCCGCCAGCATTTTGGCTTAATTTTTAGTAATATAGTTTGAAAGTTCATATTTTTGTGCCCATCATTTTTTGTCGTTGACACACTTACAAATTCAGGCAAATGTTTGTGCTCAAGTTCTTGTATCATTGGGGAGGGTAGACTAATTCCATATATAAAAGAAAGTCACTATGCATTATTTCAGACACAAGCCAAAAGTTCTCAGAAAAAAGAAATTGTGAAGAGTTTTTTTTACTACCTAGCGTGTTTTTCAGCAGGTGGGTTGCGCTTTTAGGTGTCCTTAAAAAGTTGAAAAGTAAATATTTTCTATATTAAGTATGTGGTACCAATACCCAACTGAGCCCTTATGCTATACTTTTCATCTCATCTCATCAGCGGCACCGCTTATCCTCCGTAGGGTCGCGGGTGATCATCAGTGGGCAGGGGACACCCTAAACTGGTTGCCAGCCAATCGCAGGGCACACAAGGACAGACAACTCGCTCGCTCATTCACACCTAGGGACAATTTGGACCAGCCAATCCACCTGAAATGCATGTCTTTGGAATGTGGGAGGAAACCGGAGTCCCCGGAGGAAACCCACGCAAGCACGGGGAGAACATACAAACTCCACACAGGCGTTCCGGTAGCTGGATTTGAACCAACACAGGAGGTTCCCAAGACCTGTGCCTGCGCACTCGCTAACCACTGCACAGCCGTGCTGCCCGCTATACTTTTAATTGCGCCTATTTGCTTTTATCTTTTACCTTCATCAAAGCGCTTGGGGAAAGTGTCTGACAGTGACGTCATGCTCGTCCCCGCAGTTAAAAAAAAATGTTTCAGTGTAGCATGAAAAGGATGAAAGTAAAAAAGGCCTGCTTCTAGTAAAATCCAAACGCTAACCCAAACCCCAAGTAAGATAAGAGTTTATTCTAGCGCATCTAAGAAATGCACCCACTTCCACGGGTATCATGAATGCGCTGACTAAGGCTGCAAGCATATCTTTAAGCCAAGTCAAGTCAAGTCACATTTATTTATATAGCCCTTAATCACAAAAATGTCTCAAAGGACTGCACAGGATTACAATCAAAAAATTACACAATTACCTGATCTTAAACCAGCATGCGGGCAAGGAACAACTCAAAAACCTCAGTGTTAGGAGAAAAGAGAAACCTTGAGAAAGGACCTTACATGTGGTAATCCCCCTTCCAGGATTGACCAGGGTGAATTACAATTAGCATTACGGTACACATAATAGTAAACATTAGGTAAGATGTTGAAAATGTCCAGAAAGTCCATGACATCAATGACGCCCCCAGCCTGCAAACCAGTCCAGAAAGTCTATGACGGCCACGACGCTGCCTCCCGTCTCTGCCAGCTGGTAAATGCAGGGGTTGACATGCTGCAGGTCAGACGCTGGTCCGCTGACCCATCCCAAATCATCCTTCTCCTTCGTATCAGCCAGGCAGGCGTCGGAAAAAGACAGGAGAAAACAGAATATGAGGTGGGCATCAATCATATGCTTTGGAATAGAAGTGTGTCTTAAGCCTCGATTTAAAAACTTCCGTTGAGGTTGCAGATCTTATCTCCAGAGGCAGGGCGTTCCATAACACAGGGGCCCGGATGGAGAACGCTCTCGAGCCCGCAGACTTCTTGGCTCTCGGAGTCACAAGTAGACCGGCATTTTCCGAGCGCAGACTCCGTGCAGGAACATAGGGGGAAATCAAATCGGAGAGATAAGAGGGTGCAAGCCCGTGCAAACATTTATATGTTAATAAGAGAACCTTAAAGTCACATCTTAAGTGGACTGTGAGCCAGTGCAAGTTGGCCAATACAGGAGTAATATGCTCAAACTTTTTGGTCTTAGTCAAAAGTCTAGCTGCCGCATTCTGAACCAGCTGCAAACTTTTAATGCTAGACATCGGGAGACCAGAAAGCAATACATTACAGTAATCAAGCCGAGAAGTAATAAACGCATGAATTAAAATCTCTGCATCTGATTGGGACGAATCTTCGCAATATTACGGAGGTGGTAGAAAGCTATTCTAGTAATATTTTTCACGTTTAACTGAAACGACAGATTAGGATCAGATATAACACCTAGATTTTTGACCGAGTCACTATGGGTGATATTACATTTGTCTAGGTTCAGGGTAGTGTTTGAAAACAACTGACGACAGTGAGCTGGACCAATAATCAACATTTCAGTTTTTTCTGGGTTAAGGCGTAAAAAATTATTTGACATCCATCTTTGAATCTCAGTAAGGCAAGCCTTCAGAAAAAGCCAGGAGATTGCAGCAGAAAGTAACAATGTTTCAAATCATGTACAGCTCTTTTTAACATATACAGTGGGACTTCGCGGTTCCACGTTTGCGGGTTCAGAGCTTCGCGGGTCTAAAAAATAATAATAATAAAAAAAATTAAAAAAATATTTTTTTAAATTCTTTTTTTTTAAGTATTTTTGAGGGGGCGTCGCTACTTTGCAGATTTTCACTTTTCGCGGGTGGTTTTGGTCCCTATTAACCGAGGGATTACTGTAGTCTTTTCAGAAAAAAAAAATGATTTCACTGAACAAATACTAAAATTGGTGCTTTTTTAAAAATACGTACTTCCCCTTAGAACGTTTCCCTGTGGCAATAGCATATTTTGTTTAACAAAGGTTTTACGCAGTCTTCTTTAAGTGATACTGCATTCTGCAACGCGATCTCATGGAAGGTCAACTGTTTGCATTGCATTTTAATGCACATAAATAAGCGATGATACAAGGGAATTCCCTGGCCCTCTTGTGCAGCGTTGCTTATCCTGACTGCTGCTCATATTTGATGTTTTGTGTGATTGTCTATGCACAGAAAGGAAAACCTCAACGTAAATGAATTAAGTAGTGGTGGGATGAATTAAAATGTTGACTCATTCCTCCAAGAGGTTTGTAGCGTCCCTGATGGGACTGGCTGTTGGGATTTCCCACAATGCTTTTAGCCATTGGGAGTCATCCTTCCAGCATGAGTGAGGGAAGGAATGTGGTCAGAGTGTGGGAGCAACTGTGAGTAAGGAAGGAGGGAGCGGATCGGGACAGGAAAATTATTTTCTCAAAACGAGGTTAACAGTAACTACCTTGTCTAATTGGTAAAAGAACAATGATGCCCCTTAACTAAAATACATTTCAACATTTACACAAAAAGTAAACTGAACAACAAAAGTACTTTTTTTTAGTTGCTAAAAGACAAAAAGTATACATATTTTTTTATTATCAAACAAAATTGGGTTAAACATAAGTGACATGTTAAATTTCACCCACAAACAAAACAGGCAAGAAGTCGTGATGGTCGGCTGACTCCCCAGCAGGTGACAAAATTAGGCCCGGTTCTTTTGCGGATGGGCTGACAGCAGAAGTTTTCCCCACCAGAGTCCTCCACAACCAACAGATACCGGTTGCCCTTAGATGTCAGAGGCAACTCGAGTATGTCGGCTGCGACACGTTGGTAAGGCCTCTCCACATGAGTAGTCCGCATGGGTGCACGGTGTCAAAGAAGGAGAGATTTTATTCTTTGACACACATGACACTGACCATACCAGGTTTTGATGTCATAGTCCATGGTGGACCGATAACACACACCTCTTGCATGTTCTACCGCTCGCTCATATGCAAGATGGGTTGTGCATGCAGTGCCCTGCAATTGTGCCAGGAGGTCAGACACCAACAGTGGGGACAGCCACCTGAGTGGTCTTCCCCGTATTAGTCATCCACACAGTCCTGCACAAGTCATCCGTGAAACAAAGCCGATGGGACTAACGCCCAAATGTTGTCACGTCTTGTTTGGCCTTCTTCATCTTCCATCTTAGGGGTAAGTTCCCCCCCTCCAACCAGGCCAAGACTTTATTAATGTTAGGGTCCAGTCATTGGAGTTGCATCATATTAGCTCCATTGTAGGACAATGTGTGGATGAAAGTCTGATCTGTTGAATAGGAACCTGCTGTAGCAGCTGCTGTAGGTGACTCAACCGCATACACCAAACCAGGGCCACAGGCCATTACAGTCTGAGTGCCCTTGTGCACATTACTGTCTGCTGTTCTCTAGACAGAGACCCCCGTAAAAAACATCACCACCGGTGCGACGGCCATGGTGTTGTTGGTGTGAGCTGGTGAGGTCAATGCTCGCATCTGGGTCTTATTGCAAGCTAAAGCAGGTTTCCCTGAGTCTTGTCCTCTTCGTGAGAAGGTACGATGAGAGAGAGACAAAAATCTCACTCTACGTTTTGTCTGCCGATCATCCTGTTGGCGCGCCGACGATCTTTTTAGAAGTGTTCACCGGGCTTCTTGATGTTCTGAAGACCAATTTTTGTTGACTGCTTTATCGGGACATCCACACTTGGGAGAGTGTCTGGCAGAGCGGTTGTTTACCCAGGAGTTGCTGTAGGTGAAACTGCAGCCAAATCTACCACATTCGCAGTAGCAGATACGTCGGCGTTCTCCTCGCTGTCCTGGACTCAGCTGAAGATTCCCTGTTTGAGAGGTCCGACAGCCCCAATAGTCTTCTCAGGTGCAAGACTGTAAGTCTCTGACTTTTATAAGTCATCCATCTTTGAGATGACCTTATCCAAGGTGTAGACTAGCTTCTCTGATGAGTTGACATTACAGTCTACCACACTGCAAGAGGATGAATTGGAGGTTGGTTCTTTTACAACGGGGGGTAGGTAGCTGCTAATGTGCCTACCCTCATAGCCTGCCTGCCCCTTTCAAAGCGCCCGGCGATCATCAGCGCGTCTTCCACATTTGTGGATCCTTCTCCGTGGCATTTAGCCTGGAGAGCGGGGTCAAAGCCCGAAAGAAAACGCCGGAAAGTCTCATTGTTCCGTGTCCTTTTCCAAGAATGCTTCAACCACAAGTAAGGAAAGATCAGCAGCATAAACTTCCGAACTCTCCCCTGGCTGGCGTGGCCGCACATGAATACATTTCCGAAAGTAAAGAAGGTACTGTTTTTGTCCAAAAGCCTCCTTTAATTTGAGACTTGCTCGGCCATAGTCTTCTTGTACGCACGCCGACAAACTGCTACAACAGAAAAAAAAGGCTGCATCCAGTATCGTTGGAAAAAGACTTGCCAAAGCCACCTGGTTACTCCCGTTCCTCACCTGCCAATGGACGGTGGCCTCGAACTTGTTCACTCATGTGGCAAAAGGTTTTTTGCAGTCCTTGCGAAATGGCGTGGGGAGGTCGACTTGTACACCACGCGTACCTTCAGTCCAAGAGGCAGCTGTCCCATAAAATTCTTTGTCAATTTCCGAGCTCATAAAGTCCATAGAACCGTGTTTAACGTGCCCAAACATGCTGGTCTACCGTACAGCTTCTAGGCTAGCTTAGCCAACTAGTGTGCTCGGTGAATTTCCCACAGAGGAAAAACTATCCAAAACAAAAACAACCGCTGCCACCAATGTAGCGTTTTGTTTTAAAGAGGGGTTTTGAATCACTCCTCGTAAGAGAAATATACAAATTAAACAAGTACTGCTTCTTTTTTGGAGTGCGACAACGTCAGCACCCGTTTATTCAACACACTGAACTTCCACTCACCAGACTGACAATCTCGCACCAACCATCGCGACACTCAGCGCCCTGCTTACATCCTCAAGATAACTAAATTGGATGCAGCACATCTTGTGGAGAATGATGCACCACATGACTACTCTGTAGGATAGCACCCCAAGTTTAACTTCATTATACTATAATGAAATACAGCATGTTTCATTGCTTTGATATACTTAATTGATTTATTTATTGCATTTCTTTAACAAAACTATAAACAATATGGAAAGTGCCCCTGTTTTGGACAACAAAAAGAGTGCAGTAAAACGCAGCATGCATTTAAGTAAAATGGCAGCCTTTTGAAAAGATAAATAAACTCAGATTATTACAGTTGAAGTTAGATTTTTGTGCAAATGTGACACAAATCCGTAAATGTGTAAAACACAGCAACTTCATTTTCTCTTGATATCAAATCAATGTTTGTTTCATACTTTATTTTCCTGTAGCTTTAAATAAAACTAGTTTGCCAGTTGCACCATGTAACGGTTGCTTTGGTCCATAAAGGCATTTTTAAGTTTAGAGCAGAATTTAAAATGTAATTTTATCTTTCTTGACTTGCATAGCCTTATACTTAAGGGGAAGTTACTTTTGTACTATCTATTTTTACTAATTCCTTGTAGTATTAATTTAGTTATGACAAATTGGTCTAATGTATAGTTTCCTTTGAGAGTTGAAGATCCCAAAACACCTGTATTTTTTAAAAAATTGATATGTATCCACAAATTGTTTGGTATGGATTTTGTATGAATCATTTTTCTGCTGAATTAACACCCTATGAGGTTTGATCCAATAATTGACCCTATATTTTTGGCATTTAGCGAAATTAGGGTGGTCAATAAACTATTTTAACTGATAATCAATCGACCAACTAAATTGAAGAGGCGAGTTAATCCTTTTTCTAAAGTCGTCTAGCCTTTTTGCAGCACATACGTTTAGATCAGTATATCAGGAAAACTTATGAAAAGCCGTTAGTTATTCTAAAGGGTTGGCTTCACGCATCTTTAACTGAATTCTTTTTTCCATTATTGATAGTTCAATATACTTAAGTTAAGACACACACACACACTCCTTCGGATTTATGAAGTTTTCTTTTACTAATTGACTAAAGAAGAAATTTGGATAGAACACAAACAAAAATAAGAAAATGAAACAAAGAAAGACTACGGTATTTGGTTACTTAAGAGTCTGATAAAAAAAGAAAAGTGCGGCAACGTGCACTGCAAACTATGCCAATATGTGCCAATCAAGTCGGGGAACAAAAAAAACTTATTCCACCATTTAAAACTGTATCACCTGCTAGAATACGCAAAAACTGCTAGCTAGCAATATGCTACCTATCTATCTCCGAGAGGGTATTCAGTACGGGTTTTAACATCATGTTTTGACACAGAGCAGCGTTAAAGCATGATACTGGGGACAAACGTATTTTTTTGGCCCATAAACTTTAAAGCAATAACTGTTTTTGAAGCTGAACATTTTTTCAAATTACTTTATTAACATTGTTAGACACACTAAGACCATGCGCAAAGGGCTTTAACATGTTGCTAAGTGTAAATTAAAATGAGTTTCCATATTTATGGTGGCTTGATTTTTTTTTTTTTTTTTGATTACTGGTCTGCTTCAGATTATGTACAATGTTTTGCGTTTTGAAAACCACAGTTTGGTAACTTAAAATGTCGTTTAATGTTCCTCATATTTGTGAAATGCTGTGTAGTAGTTGATCACCATGAGTCTTTGTTGTGATACTAAAGATTGGTAAAAGCAGCAACTGGTTTTGTCAACTTTTACTCAGGCAAAAATTTGTCTTAAAATGTGAAAGAAACGAATGATGTAAGAATTATCGTGATTATTCCCGATATCATAATAAATGTTTTATCGTGATAAATTTTTTTTGTCATTTTTCTAGGCCTAAAATATGGGTCATTCTTGTTGGCTCAAGCACAGATGTGAGGCTCCTCTTCATTTCTTGCCTTGCCCACACACAAATTTTAGATTAACCATTGGTGTTTTGCGCAATTTCCAATATCTAGAGTTAGAAAGTTTCAATTCACTTTTCTTCAAAATTTGTAATGATATATTGGTACCTGTTAGATGGCAACTTGGGCTGTGAAGAGAAAACGTTCTCCGTATGACACCTATATTGAGCTAAAAGTTGCAGATCATGTTCAAATTCACAAAAATCAAGCAGCTAGCTGAAAATTCACTGGACCAGTGAGGAATGTTAGAGAATGGAGAAAACAGATAGCCATCTTGAAAGATATTAATAAAACCAATAAGGTAAGATGAGGGAAACAACCCTTGGGTCTATCGGATGACTATTCAAACTTCGACAATTTTTGAAATTTTATTTTGGTATTGCGTTTCTAGTTTACGTTGTCAACAAATGAGTTTGATTGGGGCCGCACGTAGTAAATGTTTGACACTTACAATGCTTAGTTTGAGCCGAGAAAACTTGAAACAAAATCAGAAATCAAAATCATATTTAATAAAAAAAGAGGAGCGGTGTGTTATACGTTCAGTAATTCCCGAGTGAGTCCTCACTGGCACTTCTAGGTTGCCCATATTAAACATGATTGTTTTTGTCTGATTTGCCACTCGGCATGTAAGTGATTCTTTGTTTTGAGTGAAGTAGCTGTGCTAGGTCCCAAGAAGAGGCCATCACTTGACCACAGATGCAGAGAAGGGATATGCAGATGGGCAGCGATGTGTATGTTTAAGTGTGCTTTTGTGAGACTCTGCTCAGAGAGTCCATTGCCAAGCCGGCTGGCGGCTGTAAGAGGCTCGCCGGTCATGGCGCTCTGCCCGGAGTCCGCCAGCAGATGTGTCATTGCGAGTCAGCTGTGTGCTAGGGTGGGCCTTATATATAAGGAGAGGTTCCAAAATGAATATTTTGATGAGTGAAGACCTGAATATAATGTGAAACCAGGGGAATATACATTTGTGAGGTTTCAGATGGATTGGACATATTTAACTCATTCAGTCCCATAACGTATGAACACGTTTTCAGAAGCATTGTCCTTGAGTGCCAAAATGTAAAAATGTTTTTTGGTTTCATTTTAAAAAAAACTATTTTGAAGATCTTCAGTAGGCTATCAAGTCTCTGGGAATGATTTCACAACGATACGAGGAGTGGCATAGATCAGATCTTTGTCCACACACCAACGAAGCCCCAACTTCCTGGTCTTTCTTCCTGTATCCAACAATTGATGTGTGTAGGCAGCCCCATAGTATCAGCGTAGTGAAGCAGTGTGGTGAGTAGCTAAGATATGGATAGACGGCTTACACTTCGAGCTTTTTTATTCCTAAAAATAGGGGCAGAGAGGGGTGACATTTTGTGCATGTCCTATAGAACTACAGAACGAAATTATATGTAGGCCTTGAAAAATATTTTCTCCAAAAAGGCTGACACAGACTCTTACTATTTGTCTGGCATTGAATGAGTTAAGTGGTGTGTCAAGGCCAATTTGACCCAGTAATAAAATTCTCGTATGCTGTCACATTTGTGTGGTAAACTATTTTAGTTTTATATTTTATTTATCGCTAATTTTGTTTCAACTCCGTTATAGATGTTCTTTGGGCCGAGCCAAGTATTTGAGTGAAAAGTATGGTGACTGCGAATGCAGCGAGGAAAACGACTCGGGTTGGGCTCATCAGCCACCCCTAGTTGATGATGTGAAAGCAGCTACTCTACTTTAGGAAAGTGCTGAGTCAGTTCTTTCACTTCCACAATCAAGAGAAGGTGATGGTTAAGGAGGCTGCGAGCCTAGTGTTGGAAGGGGTGTTCTTGTTTTGGGAGATGGCCAAAATTTCCACGAAGGCTGATGAGCCAGATCACTGACACTCTTCGTTGCATTCGCAGTTGCTATACTTTTCAATCCAATACTTGGTTCGGCCCAATAACCTATGAAACTGAGTTGGAACAAATTCACGGCTCACGGATCCCTTTACTGCCAGTGTCGTAGGGGCACCACCTACTGTAGTGTGTCTTGAGCAAGTACAGCCGGGCGACACCCATCCCTCACTAGGTCTTTTTATTTGGTAGGGTTTTGCTCCCCCACATGAAACAGACAGGTACTTCTTTCCATGGCTACCAGTCGCAAAAGAAGCTTCCTCATCTGGCGGCGATACAGCACCTTTATCATCTAGTCGCAATTGTTTTTTTTGTTTTTTTTGTCTGTGTGACTACCAATAGTAGATCCTAAATTACTGGGGGAAAAACGATTTTGTTCTGAAATTTTGAATGTCACATTGCACAATACACCTTGCATCATTTACTACTTAGAAGTGCTAAATAATACACACTGTCCCTTTAAGACAGATTTTTTGATCATCTGAAAAGATACAGCTAATTTAGTATTCATATATTGTACCGTAATGGTCACCATGTGATCTTGTGTTGCAGCAACCTTTTCTTAACCCCTGAATGATTTTTTTAATAAGCTTGGTTTTATTTGAGGCACAGATTGACCTCTGCTTTGAAGTGAGATAACTAAGTGAATTCTGAATATATTTTGCTTTCATTAGATATTCTCAGAGCCTCCTGATGGATCAAATGTGTCACAGGAAGCAATTGCGTCAGACATTTTTAACACATGTATCCCCCCAAAAATTGGACTTTTAACGGGATCAATGTGGTGTGAAATGTTCTTTTCAGCACTTATCAAGTGTATCTTATCAGTAATTATGAAGGGCCTGTCCGGCCACATGTATGAATAAATACCTAAAAATATACGCCATACTAGTAAATGAACACAAATTAACGATAGATAAAATATGATACTAAAATACAGTTTACCACACAAATGTGACACATTTTTTTTTGCCCGATGCTTTAGGTGTCAGGAACCTATCGCTTGTGGGCAAAATATTTGTAGATGTTATGTACATCTAGCTCGGCGATAACATTTGTCCCTTTTTGTAACTTTGTGTCGTTCCAATTATGATATATTCGAAGCTAAGCGGCACTGGAAGAGAAAAGGTTCAGTGTAGTATGTAAACGGCAGTTTCGATGACAGTTTACAGTCTCAGTGTTACACCAACAGACCCCATTTTGACTGTACGTCTCGATGGAATACTGCTAATGGTTGCTCTTTAAACACAGTGTTCACTGTTGAGACAAACTATGATGAAAACCCCATAACAAACTTTAAACACCCGAAAAAGCCAGCCAAGCACCCAGGCCAATTTAAATGGGTAATCGATAGGAGTAAGTGTATCTTTGCACTGACAACAAGCCCCTCTCTCTTTCTCTTTCTCTCTTTCTTTCTCTCTTTCTCTCTTTCTTTCTCCAGCCTAGTAAATCACAGATTTAGGAGTGGTTCTCCAAAAACATGGTTCACACTAGGACAGCACGATTTTTTGAAAACAAAAACCTAATTGCGATTTTTCAGACCTGTATTGCAACTTGGATGTGATTTTCAATTTTAATAGTAAAGTGAATTCCTTTTCTCATTTTGTTTTTTGGGGAGAACTTAAACATAGTGACATGCAAACTTAGCTTGAGATGACATACTTGGAGACTAAGAGTATACAACAAAATAACAACTATAGAGCTTCCAATAAAAACAGAATTGGAGTTCATTAAATGGTCTTTATTGTCATTGTACAAAAGTACAACAAAATTGGAGGGCTACTCCTTTCAGTGTAAGAAAGCGATCTAGAAAGCGGATGGCTAGCTACATGCTAGTGATGGTTAACTGCGACTTCTGTGAGGTCTTTGTGATGATTAAAACACCAGCGTCACAAATGTAGCGGTTTTCCGTCAGTGGTAGCTCCTAGTAGTCCGTTTCAAGGGTAATGGATGATGCGTTGGTGACTAGCCTCGTTCGGCTTAAGAGTTGTTAGCCTAGCAGTTAGCTTTCCCTTCTGACCCCGTTTCAGTCATTTCCCGGACGCAATAAATATCCACAGAGCACCGGCTAGTGATCAGCTTTTTATTGCGCTTTTCTGACTTTCCTCAGAGGCCAATCAAAACCTGCTTCTGATTGGCCGGCGCTGCTAAACACCAAAATGTGAGAATTCTTGTTGACCAAACAAACAGCTAGATCTATAAATCCTTAAAAAAAATGCAGTGTTTTGCGGTTACACTATTGCACAACATCACATTGCGATATTGATTAGATTTTGGTTGATCCTGCAGCCTTAGTTAACACTGAATTTTTTCCTTTTATGGTTCGAAAAATTTGAGAATTGACTCTTAAAGTGCTTGAATTTGGCCATGAAAAAGGTGTACGAACCATGTTTCATGGCTCTTTGTGTCAAACGGACTGCTGCTTTAACAATCTATGTGAGTGTTTTTAACCCAAATTTAAATGCTTTTTCAAAAAAACGCTCTGATTTGTTATATTACAAGGCTAAATCGGCCTGGGAGTACCTCTTCAATATTTCCGATTCATTTGAAACTTCACCAGAGAAAGATTCGTTTTTCCCATAGTTTTCAACATATTCTGACCTTCGCTTATCTAAATATTGTAGAAATTCTACCTATATATATATATATATATATATATATATATATTATAAGGACTACCCTATTAGTTTACTGAACAAAAATGGCTTTGGGGCACCTTTTCAATATGTCAGATCAATGTGAAACTTCACAGAAAGTGTTTTTTTCATAATCAGGACTTCGCTGATGTAAAATCAAAAATTGTAAATTAAGGACCACCCTACTGCCCCGTTTGTATCGCCACATCTGAAAAGCAGACGCCCACCTGGGCTCTCGGCAAAGAGAGCAAATGGAGTAATAACCACACTCCTCCTACAGGGACGTCTGTGTCACACCTCCTTGCCAGCCTCTCCTTTCCAAGTCCACTTTCGTCACGTTGATGGACACATTGCAGAATCTATCACCATGAGATGACAAAACGTGACACTACACAGATGTCGCCTCCCCAGGGATGAAAGAGCATTGAAAAGCCACCAGTGATGGACACGTCCATGAGGTTAAAGGGGGGTGCCTGACAGAAGTGCTGTGGTTGTTAGCAAACGCAATGTATGTGTGACCTTGCACTTGCCATTTTTTTCTTTTACTTTTCTGTGCCGATCGCAGTTCATTTGGGTAACACAGATCATCTCAATACTATTCATGCTAGGCCTATCGATAGTTTGACAACAAATGTTCACTGATGTACAAACAAGACCCATAAAGCGCTAGAAAATACTTGTTGTGTAGGGGCTAGGGTTCAAATGAGGCAATCTCTGAGACTCGTCTCAGCTGCTGAACGATTCACTATCATCAGCAAGGCGTATCGGCGTGCCTTGAGGTCGCATTGCATTATTTTGGAACCCATCCCTGCCCTCCACTCAGTGGATAAGGGTTCATGGTATTCGGTCAGGCTCTCGGGAACACTCCGGGCTTTCTCCAGCTTGAAAATGGCGCAATATATTCGCCTAAGATTTATGGCGCGCACCCACTATCTCCAAAAGGTGCATTGCAAATATCGTTTTCGCTCTGGCCTCCACTTACCTGGTAACAGTACTTAGAATTAAACAGTAAAGTGGCACATTACACATTCTTCTTTGATTTGAACATCCAGCTTAATTAGTGTAGACCTGTGGCATCAAGAGACTTCTGCGGTGTACAAATCAAACAATACCAGCAAAATGTGCATCACCAGGACCCAATATTTATTGCACAGAGCCGAAAAATTTAAAAAACTGAACTGGAATGTGTTAAATGTGGTTGGGGGCTTGGGGGTTGTTAACTATTTATTTTACTGTAGTATTGCAGCAAATTACATTTTCAGTCTGTAACTTCGGTGAGATTGTGATAAAATGCCAAATTAAGTACTGTCAGTTTGATTTGTCGGTGGCGTGAAAGATTCATTTTTTCTTTTTTAAAATTTGGTTCTATGAAGGGGGTAGCATTTCCTCTTACTCATATCAAGTTTGTCACATACGATTTCCTGCAAATGTCTTGCTGTGTTGCTGTCGTTGTCTATCAGCGCTTGTGCGGCCTGGCATTCTTGACATTCTGTGTGTGTCACGTTTGAGTCATTATGGTGTGTGCAGGGCGGGGCATGAACTCCGTGGGTAAGCTTGCTGGCGTCCAGTTTGGTAATATTGTGACAGTATACGCTACCAAAAAATGTACATTCAAAGGAAGACTATGAAAAAATATGTTTTGAAGTATCTAGTCTGCTTCAAAGACTGTCTGGGATCTTTCAAAAACAAATAACTACTTGCTGTGTGTCTGACATGAAGCTTTTGGTGATTCAAAATAGGATTTGGTTATCCAAAATGCCCAAAGGCTTGTTAAAATATCCATCCACCCACCCATCCATCAATTTTCTGCGCCGCTCATCCTCACAAGAGGCTTGGGGGTGCTAGAGCCCATCCCATTCTCCTTCGGGCTGTGGGCTGGGGACACCATGAACCAGATGCCAGCCAGTGGCAGGGCACACAGACAACTGACTTGCTTATTCACACCTAGGGACAATTCGGACTGGCCAAGTCACCTGCCCTGCATGTTTTTGGAATTTGTGAGGACAATGGAGAGCCCGGGGGAAAGCCTCGCAGGCGAGGGGAGAACATGCAAACTCTACACAGGGAGGCTGCCTGCACTGTGGGGCTGCACGCCAACCACATATTTGCAGTGTAGCTCTTTTTAACATATGTATATTTTAAAAGTTAGCAGTCGTGTCGCCAATCTTTCTTTAACATTTTCCATGCAGAAGTCACAATATTTAATATGAAAGGTTTTAGCACTTGGTTTAGGGCAGTGTCAAACTCATGGCCTGTGGGCCGAATGTGGCCGACCACCTCATTTTATGTCGCCTGCGAAAGCTTAAAAAAGTCTTGAGTGCTTTGACCAACAATCCCTGATTACAATGTGCACAAAGTGATTGCTCAGCACTACTAGACGCCAGTATTTCCAGTATCAATACCAATGAGTGTAATTGAGAAAAAAAAATGTTCCAAAAGTGTCCTAAGCATTTTATCCTGTAATATAGTGATACCTCTAATTAGAAGATTAATTTGTTTCCGGAACGTGCTCGTATCTAGTATTGCTCGTATCTGAAGCAAATGTTCCTGTTGTGAAATAACTTGAAAGCCATTTGATTCGTTCCTGGCCTCCTAAAGGCATCCTAGTTAAACACAAATGGCTATCAAAACACATCTTCCAGATCAATAAAACACTCAAATAGTAATTGAACAAAAAATACAATAATAAGATACATAGGATGACAATAAAACAACTTTAAAGCTTCAGTCTCTAATGGTAATGTCTGGAAATTCTTGTAACTTGGATCTTCTCTTGAATGTCAGACACAATCTTTGCTCGAAAGAGCCATCTTGTATCTAGAATCTTTTGTTGCTTGAGTAGCTCATATGTAGAGGCATCACTGTATATAAAGTATAATATATTTTACCTTTGTAGTGACATTCATTTTTAATGCAATTGTATTGTTTGTGACTTGATTAATTCGTAGTTAGTTTACATTAACAAGTAGTTACATGTATTCCCAATTTTTTTTAATATATTTATATGGTTCATCAGGCCCTTTAAGGACAGCTATTACGCTGATGCTGCCCTTGGTGAAAATGAGTTTGACACCCCTGGTTTAAGGGAAAGCAGGTTTTTTAAAAAATATTTTGATATTAGCATTCCTTAATGCTGCGATCTATATCGTGTATACCCTAAAAAAGCCTAATATAGCCGATTTTCACCTAACAAATAAAGGACCCTAAACAAGAAATTGTCAAGATGGCTCCAAAGCTTATTCAGGGTGGGGAGAGGAGCAATACTTCTATGCGATTGAATTGCAAAGTGGGATTTGCATAAATAAGGCTGAAACCAACGTTGACACTGAAAAGACATTTTTGTTTTCTTTTGCTTCTGCCTTACCGAAAGAGGTGTCAAAAATACCATGCAGTGAGATGAATTAGTTGGTGGACAGAGGGTTTAATTCAAGGCCAACGACCATCCCCCCCTTGTTGATCCCACACTATTAACCTTTAATACAGGTATAAATCCTGCCATCTGCCTCCTGGAGCAAGTTTGGTGACGTAGCTCAGACGGGCCACTTGCCAAGCTCAGGATTGACACAAGCTTGTACTGAAATGCCATCATCTCGTAAAGAGACCCTTTCTAAATGGAATGAGAATTTTGTGTGTCAATTTGTTCAGTGGCTGAAATTTGCAGTGCCTAGAAATTCCATTTTCTGTTTACTTTCATGCAAGAATGCTCATATGTCTTTTCTTGTAGATGAAGGAAGCAGATGAACTGTTTCATGCTGCTTTGTTCTGTCCTGCACATACGGGTCAGCTTTAGGAATTTTTAGGGTGTTGTTTGGGAAAGGACAAAAATCCATGGATGTCACACATTCAGATTTTTCTGACCGGTTTGGCTGTTACGAATATGATAATATTCCCAAAAAGGATTGATTGAGCAGGTTGACTTAAAAACACCATGGGTTATGATTGGTAACAAAATTTAATTTAACTTTACCAATCATTATTACTTGTCATAGTTGATCAACAAACAAATGTGTTGTTTTGTGAAATGATGGTTTACTCTTGTCTTCCCGCAAAGTTATGTTGCCAGTCCTGGGCTATTATACCGCTAAGTTCTTGACTAATTTGCTTTCCAAGGGCACCAAGACACACATGGCAATGGGAATTCAAGCTGCATTTTTGTGGAGCTGGGTTAAATGACACTCACATTAAAAATAGATGGGGGAATTCTTATATTTTCCAAATTTCATTAAAATAATTGCTAATTAGATTTTAATGGACCTTTCTGAGGAGCTGGTCTTGAGGATGAGGGTTTCCTACCCTTGACTGAAATTTACTGGTACGGCCATAAGCATATATTAAGAACAGAGATGAAAGAAAAGATGATGGCATTTTTTAAAATAGCGTAATGTTACCTTGGTTAATAGCATGCCATTCAATTTTTAAATGTATGTGGTTTCAGCTGTTGGACACCAGACTTATTTCTTAACAAGAGTCAGCAAACTCCAGCTAATTTTATTTGGTAAGGTTATGTTAGAGGTTTGCTTTAGTCCTTTAACCCTACTGCTCTACATTTTTGTTTGTTTAAATGGTTGGATTTGCAGTTGTTAGAAAACAAACATGGATCATACAAATCACCATAAAGTAAAATGTTGCAACTATTATTCTACTGAGATTGTCTTATATCTTGATCACTGAATAAGCTATGCTATACCGTATTTTCCAGAAATAACAATATCATCACTTGCTACATGAAGAGCACTGACACAACATCCACATTGTCTCACTTGAAATTTGAACCAAGCATTTTGAATCCTTGTAGTCATTGTCTGACAACTATTAATTTCGGAGCAATGGAGGTTTTGACTTTCTGGTCTGGATCATTACCCTTGCCTCCTATTTAAATATTCTAATCGCTAGCCACCAGTGACACACAGTATTGTGTCATATTGATATTGGCTCTCATTTTTCTTAAAAGTGTTCTTTATCATGCTTTGCAACTTAATTATTACCTCATTAAACAACTAGATTGCCTCTACCCCACATTTGTTCTGGTTTAAGCGAATGCGCAAAATATTTTTGGCAGCTAGGTGTGGAAGGGTTTCCATTTTGTGTGCGCGTTTGATTTTTTTTACTCTTTTGTACATTTGTGTGCAACTTTATCCTATTGATTTCTGTATCAAACACACTAAAGAACTTACATTCATTGCCACACCTCATAGCGTTTCCAACCTTGCTAAGGTTTCATCTAAACACTTTAAATTGGACACATAAGGGTTCTCTGTTCTTGAGCTCAAGCAGCCTCCTTATGGTCCTTGCCTTTGCAATACATCCAACCACCGTAGACGTAAATCACTTTGCTGGTAGTAGACTGTTGAGAGATTAGTGCTGTTGCTACTGCCGCCGCCGCCACTGCTGCTGTAGCAGAAGTCTTGTTTTTCTTTCTCTTCATTCCCAGTGACGGCACTCTCCGAAACCCTGAGAAACCCTGCCTCAAATGGCTTACCTCCTCCCCAGGAATACTCTGGAGTTGGTTACAATATTGAAGGCTTGGACGGCCTCCGAAATATTTTGGGGATGACAATGTAATTTTACTGACTGGCTTGTGTTCTCATGCAATCCTTTTGCTCACTTTACCAGTACCCCCACCAGCCCTCATCTGTACTGTACCGTGCTGCCTGCTATTTGGTACTGCACACACACTGTAACTCTAAACCTTTTACGGGTGAAAGATGAAACTGGTCTCAGAAATTAAGCATTTTTGAAAGACAGTTGTGCTACTCTTTTATCACTCATATGATTCAAATATGTTCCCTCTTTTGTGCAAGTAATTCCTTGGTTGTGAACACTGCAAGCAGTTTTGCAGGCGAAACTATGTATGCATTTTCTTAACATTTTATTAACTTTTGGATTGTGGAGTAAAGGGTTCAGAAAGGCACTACAACTGTTTAATAAGCCCATTGGGTTTGACCCCTAAAGCCATGACTGACAGGGCTTCGTACGGATGCTTGAAATCCTTAAATAGGTTTGAATTTTAATTTTGTATTTTCAAGGATTGAAAAGTGTTTGAAATTTGGGTGAAGTGCTTGTAATGCTTGTAAATTCTTGTAATTATTGTTTTTCAACAAGTCTGCTTGAAAATTACACTAAGGTTGCTCTCTGGTGAATTTGTAATGCCATTGCACTTTTTCTTCCCTCGTGACTAACTAGCTGGAATAAGTTGGCATGGCATTGTCCTATGAAGCCTAATCGCCCGTTATGCGTTGCGCTTAAAAGGATATGTGCATGCTACACTTAAACTGGGCACTGTGGAATGTGTCTTGTTGCAAGGATTACGTATCTGTTATGGACATGTATTATGGAGCATGCGAAAAATTAAGGTAGCGTGTCCCAGTGATCATTGTAATAGAAATAAATTCTTGCAACTGAAAATGTAAGCTACACATTAGTCATTTTTACCCAACACCTATATGGAGGAGATTTGTCTCTAAAATATTTAAACACATATTGATTAGATTCACAAATATATTTGTGATTTCACCAAGAAAATCATATGGCTTAATAAATGCACATGCAAGATTTTAAATCTCATATATAAATTACAAATATATTTGTGGGTCTGTAAAATACATTATTCATACCGGATTGCTCCATTTAATGGTACTGGATAATTGGATTTTGAAGTTGATAAAAAGTACTTGAATATGGCCATGAAAAAGGTGTACAAACCCTGGACTGTGGATAGGTGTATTAATTGATAGTTTTGATAAGTCAGATTATTGTGCATGAATTAAAAATAAAGTCTTTAGCAAAATAGACATTTAAACTGACTTAAACTACATTAGCTGGGGTCCTGTTGCTACTACACAAACACGACTGCAGTTATCTATTTGACTCTTTACTAAATGTATTGTCCTAGCAATGATTTTGTATCGAAATTGTCGAGTCTTCACATTACCAGCTATTTAATGCCCTTGATACTTGCGATGTTGACCAATACCATTTTTAGGTGCATTTTCATAATCAGGAACCAGAAATTGGTGTTACAGTTATTGTACAATGAGTGGGCATAAAGTTCAAGTCGGACTGGGTAGTCAGTTGAATGAATTAGTTTTTCCATTTTTTTTTAAATGACAAACTAGTGTTTTCAATCATGAAATTGAGGGCTTGCTTTAAATTGAATATGATGCAATAAAATGTTCAATTAAATTGGTTTATAACAAAACAACATTTTTGTATTTTGCAAAATCAATCAGTTTTTGTCCAAAATACCGTATTTTCCAGACCTCAAGGTCCACCCAAAAACCCCAAATAATCTAGATATTTGAACATGCGCCTTATAACCCAGGGTGCCTAATGTTCGTGGATAATTGGACATGCATAATGCAAACCAGTGTATTGTCATATTTGTGCAGTCAATGTTTAGCGCTAGCCACAATTGCATTACAATGGTGGTGGGAATCGACCACCGTTAGTGACCGGAAAAGCCTTTAATACAACCATCAGGTCACTAGGAACATAGTTGACATTGAAAAAAAGCAATAGGTCTTATCTCATTATCACACTTTTTAAGTCTCAGTATCAGCCACAAATGTAAGAGAAATGAAGAAACAAAGTCATTTAAAAATCTGCATACAATTCACAATTTCTTAGCTCAAAACAAGCATTTAAGTGAATGTTGAATATGTGCGGCTATGTGTTTTTCCTGTATTTTTCAGAAAGACCGAATCAATTTCAACCATGCCTTTCACTTTATTTCACCCATCCATTTATCCATCCATTATCTGCACCGCTTATCATCAGTAGGGTCGCAGGGGTGCTGGAGCCCATCCCAGCTATCTTTGGGCAGTCAGTTCAGATTTTCTTATGCTTCATAAAGACTTTGCAAGTCTGTGATACATTAGTGTTTTTCAGTGGCCCCCAACAGTCTCTATAGCATGGACTGGTTATATGTCTGACAATATTCTCGCAACCTGGCTTGATAACATTAACAATGTGGTACTATTAGTAAAACTAAACGTGATGATGACATAAATCTAGTGTGCCATCTTTATCCCTACTAGTCAGGTGGATAGAATCCAGCGCCTTCCCTGGTGGTTTCTGAGTTCAGTTCCTGCTGCATCCAACTTTTTCAATTGTAATCGGCAATCTAGGTCCACTGATCAATCAATGCACAAATATGGTGCTTAGTTATTTTTAAAGCAACCCTGGCCCTTACTGTAGTTATAATTCTATGTGCCTTATAGTCCAGTGCGCCGTGTATATATATATATATATATATATATATATAATGGAAAAAATATCACAAAAGACTGATTTTTGGTTGTTCACCTTATAATGAGGTGCGCAAAATGTGGTAATAAAGGTTTTATTTCTTGGCCACAAACACCCTCCCAAAGTTTGTTTGGCGCAAGCTAAAATTGTACTTTGACATGCTATACAAATGTTAAATTTTACTCAGTACTACAAGGCTCTACTACCATATGTGGTTATTTTTGCTCACACTCCTGTTCCATTTTTGTTAACAGTCTCCTTTTTTTTACTCTTCTCTGTCTCTGCAGCATGCCCGTGGGCCATTAAAAGCCCCCTTGAGGAGTTCCATAAATACACGGAAAACGTGAAAACGACTCCTGGACCATTGTTATTGTTTGTACACTTTTCCACTATTGCACAAACTCATTGCACGCATACGTATAGGGGGGGCACAGACATTCACTTAGACAAGGACTTGAGGGAGAATGTTGGAGGTCCAAGAGGAAAGGCCAGCGGCGGCAGGAACAGGAACGACACATTTTAGCAAGAAAGAGCGTGGCAAGAAAGAACGAGAGGAGGCCAAGGACGGACGGGGGAACCTCAGCAACCTCGGGAATACCGGCTCCAGGAACGTCCGTGCCAAGGCACCACTCTCGCACGGGGGCAGTCCCCATCAGCACCTCACTTCGCCGTGTTCTGTTGTACTAGTAACCCCATCAATGCACTCCAATAGGCTAAAGAACTCCCCATCCACCAACACACAAAGGTGAGTAATGTCAGAGTCCAGACATTTTTCGGGGGGGTGGTAGGTACAACAATGCCTTCCCAAGTGGGTGTTCATTGTTCTACTTTTTATATTTAGTTGTGTTTTCTTTGGGTCTTCTGCTTTTCTGCAACATTCATAAAACTTGTTTGACTATTTGAACTTCAAAGGTAAGCCCAAATTCTTAAACGTGCAAAATGTGAGGCAATAGTGCATGTTTTTTGCATACAATCTGTTGACATGGTGTTTAAAAAAATTATATCTTCTGAATATTAATAACTATTTATTATAATAAATTTTCACTACCGTTCAAAAGTTTGGGGTCACCCAGACAGTTTTGTGATTTTTATAACAAAATCACACTTCTCTATATCAAAGATGTGTCCAATGTCTGTGTTAGTTTCCCAAATTAATCCCTTCCTTTTGTTGGCCAGTCTCGGATATTGTTTTTTTTTTGCCACTCTGCCTTGAAGGCCAGCATCTTTGAGTCGCCTCTTCACTGTAGATTTTGACATTTCCCCTTTTCTGGTACTATTTAACTAAGCTTCTAGTTGAGGACCTGTGTTTCTCAAACTAGAGACTCTAATGTACTTGACATCTTGCCACCTCTCTTTCTACTCTGGTTAGAGTTAGAGCATGTTTGTGCTGATTTTGAAGGAAGTAGTACACACTATTCTAGATCTTCAGTTTCTTAGCAAATTTTTCGCATGGAATACCCTCCATTTCTTGCAACAGGAATAGACTGTCGAGTTTCACACCACAATTGTCTTTTCCTGTGATATGTACAACTCAAAAGATATCAACCTTTTTAAAACACTTTATAATTCATCTCTATATTTCAATTATTTTCCGAGATAATGTATTTTGAAGACAGAATCTCATGTCTTTGTCGTCCTGAGCTGAGACGTCATCAGCGAAACACCATTATCCTAGTAAGCTTGTCGCCATTTTGTTTTACAAGTGAATTAGTCAAATAGTTTTGGAAATTTTTGTGGAGAATGCCTAGGCGTTCTGTCGCAGGTGGATGCAATAATTGTACAGCTAAGGGCGAGGAGCCTAAAAGGGGATAAATGGCCAAAATAAACACGCAGTGAGCTGCCAATCAACTAAAGGGGGGGAAGCGCAGCCTCGGCGGAAAAAATGTGAGGCAGGCCGAGCATAAACGTGGAGTGAGCAGCCCGGCTAACCAACAACAAAAAGCTTCAACGGCTTTTGTAATGAATGCGGAGACGGCTGGAATAAACCAATGGATACGGCAAAACCGCCGCTAATGCTAGGCTAGCCAGCTAGAAAACACACGGTGGGCAGCCAAGGAGCGCCAACCGGCAGCTTACAAAGCAGGAAGGTCCTCGGCAGCCTGACGCTAACGAGGAGCTGGGCGGATAATATGTTAAAAACTGCGAATAACAAACAAAAAGCCGTTACTCACCTACCTGCAATCGCTATTAACTACAATCACTACATCTTGTGTTCATGGGATTCACCATTCTGGAAGTGTTGTGGTCCTTTAATGAGCTCTACTGCAAACAACCCAGATGAGTCAATTTAGAGCACAGGTGTCAAACAGGCGGCCCGCGGGCCAGATCAGGCCCGCTAAGGGATTGAATCCGGCCCGCGAGACAGCACTCAGAGAAGTGCAAGAGAAAAACAAGCTGCAGGTTGAAATATGTCAACTTGATGTTGCCAAAGCCAGGTGCCTCTCACAAAGACACTGTACTTGTATCTGTCTCTCTCTTTCTTTTCCAGCCCTTTTCTCCCACTCTGTCTTTGTCTCTTTCACTCTCTGTGTCTCTCTTTTTCTCTTCCTTTGTTGCTCTTTGTCTCTTTCTCCGTCTGTGTCTTTTAAACTCTTTTGCTCTAACTTCCTTTATTTCCTTTTCTCTCTTTTCTCTCTTTTCTCTTTCTCTCTTCGTACCCCTCGCGCTTTCTTTTCTCTCCTTCTGTCTTTCTATTTCTCTTTGGATTTCTTTCTTCCTCTCCTTTTCTTTTCCCCCTCTCTCAAGACTTTTTATCTTTTGTTACTCATGCTCTCTCACTCTCTCTCTTTTTCTTTCTCTGTCCTGCCCTCTCTCCCTTTCCCTCCCTCTTTCTCTTATTTCTTTATCTCTCTTTTTCTTTCTCTTTAATCTACTAGTCCGGCCCCCGACAGAATGTTCGTTCTATCGTGTGGCCCCCGAGTTAAAATGAGTTTGACACCCCTGATTTAGAGACACAAATTCTCGAGTTACCTGGCGCATGGAATATTTCTCAACATATTCCCATCGTTTTGTGTAAGAACACCACACGTTCTGTGCCTAAATGAGAACAAAAATCAGTTTGGAAACACCTTTAAATTGCAAGTCTTGCTGTTAGGTTGACCTAGAGAATTTAGATGCCTGGGCAAGAACCCAACATTTCAATTGTTTGCCTGAATATAAAAAAAGAGGTTGCACCTGTATAACAGGCTTTTTGAAGTTTACCAGAATAAGTGACTCTGGACTCCTTATATTGGTTACACCATAACACATGATGGTCTTCAATAACCTATCAGCAAATGCAATTCGCAAGGCCAGCTTTTGATTGGCCGTTCTCCAGATATTCACTAGTATGCATTTGTGACTGGGCCAAGACCAAATGTTGCAACAAGTAGTGAGAAGAAAGGCGAGAAAAGCAGCAAGATGAGGAAAATAGGCGATGGCTGTCTATTTGTGACATCTTATCAAGCTGGTGCTGTCATTACACATCACAGTAAACTATCTGTGCAGTCAAAGTATTAGTCGTTATCAATGTAAGTTTTGAAATAAATAATCAACATTATTCATATATTCCAATAGAAAATCAGACAATCATTATTTTTCTTATCACACATCCCTATTGTTCAAATGTTGGCTGTTACTGTTTTTTGCCTTGAATTGACACGAGTGTTTTTATATTGGTGCCTTTGAGAGCAATTCGAAATGTTTAAAAATGGCCAAATGTCTGAGCAAGCTTTGTCACCACGGGTGTTTTTTTTTTTTTTCTACTATTGTCCATATCTTCGCACTACAAAATCTTGCAGCTGCAAGCTACCATTGTTATGGTTAAAATGGGGCAAACCAATATTTTTTGACAGATGATTACCAAATTGCATACCTTTAATTTTTTTGTTTCAAAAATGAGTGAGGAGACTGCCATTGGTTCTTTAAAAAATACATTTTATCTTGGCAAGTTTGGTAGTATTGGACGAATTGGAGGGACGCAACGTCAAGCTTTTAAGGTTGGAAATATAACTAATGTGCTAGCAAGGCTCCATACTATTTTCTTCTCATGGCCTTTTATCTCATGGTAATCAAACTTGAATTTAGATCCAATTTCAGCATGTCTTTGGGGCCTCTTGCATCCTTATGTGTGATCCCAAGATGTCCCTGGGTTCAGGGAGTGCATTGTCTTTGTAACTTTTTCCTGCAAACTCGTGCTTGATTTTCTGGAAACAGTTGTCTGGACTGCCAAAACCCTCCCTGTCGCTCCCTTACTTTTCTACTAGCAGCCGTTCCGTGTGTTTGTACATATAGTGAGCTGAGCAAAGCTGCGGTTGTGCATTTTGGACTTGCTGGCATTCGTTTCACACTGCTTGTACAAGTGTGTATGGGGGCAATAGGGGGGGTTAGGAAGGGAGGGAGTTTCTGAAGGGGGGGAGGGATTAGGGTGTGGCAAGAAAGTTCTCTCAAAGTTGGATTTGTCCTGCTTGACGAGACTGAGCTGCTTTCATAGTGAGTTAGTGAGCCAATAAGTTACCTTTGCTGAGCAGATGTCTGCAATGTTGTATTCTTTCCATGGGGACATTCTGATGAAATTGAATATCCGCTTTCTAGGGTAAAAGCTTCATTCACTCCATAAACCTTACCAAGTGTCCTCTACTGTTTGTAGTAGAAGCATGACAAGTCTGACCTGTTAGCATATCATATTTAGTCCATATTACTTTAGTTTTTTGTCCATGAATGCTTAAAGTTTTATCATTATTACGTTTTATTAGATAACTCGCTGGTTAATCTGTTATCAGAATTGATTATTAGAATGAGATTTTTAAAATTATACATACAATAGGGCCTAATGACCCATCAACATATGATTGAGTAGTAATTACTATGTCTGCTCATCACTTTGCGAAGTCACAGGTCTAAGTCATCCCTGGTGAGGTTTGTCTATTCTCCTGATGCTCAGTTTCCTCCCACATTCCGCAAAACCTAAGTCACATTGGTTAATGGCTCAAAATATTTCGGAGGTGTGCTTTTATTTGTTTGTAGATTGCGAAAATGTATCTGAAAAACTCAGCTGTTAACCCGCAGTCCAAATGAGTAATAAATGGTACAGGAAATTGATGGATGGGTAGCATGTCTGTGCAGCCATTCTGCTCCTAAATATAATGTAGTGTCCCTCTACATCTAATCTTCATAGCCATAATTAAGATAATCTATTATTTGGTCTTGGACTGACCTTGAAACTTGTTTTAAAGTGGTTGCTGTTCCTGAAGATGTCATGAGTTTTATTTCGTCTACTTGTATTATTTTAATCATGTACATGCTTATATGAGTAACTAGTTTCAGTTTTGGTATTTGGTAAGACCTGTTTTTGTACCGTGCCTTACGCAATGATGTTTGTTTTTAAGTGCTGTATAAATTTATGTGTTGAGTTGGCACATTGTATGTGATACAATTCAAGATAGCTTTATTTCAAAAGTGAGCAGTCTGCTATTTGGTTTGATATGGTACTACTGAGTTTGAGAGGGTATGATTTAAATACTTTTCATATTACAATAAGTAAGAGACAGTTCAATATGCATTTTTAAAAGTGGATGGCGCCTTTAGCTTTCGGCAGTTTATTTATTTACTTTTAATCAATTGGTTACATGAAATGTACTATATAAAAACAATTAATCCCTCTCCCTCATAATATGTTGCCTTAAAGTTGTGTTGACCCCCAAACTAATTGACCTTTGTGATTGTCTTCTCTTGTATGCATCCAATAACAGATTCAGTATGTTTTTCTGTATTTTACAGTTAAAATTAAATATCTTTTTTGTTTTTTTTTTTAAATCAGCCCTAAACCCAAGACGGAGGCCATGGTACGCTCACCTCCCGTCATGTCCCCCTCCACCGCCTCCCAAATGGACTCTAAAATGCCCAATCAGGGTAAGCCAGGGAGCGCTGGCAGCCAATCACAACCTTCGCCCTGTGATCCCAAGACCCTGGGTGCCAAAGGAACACAAAGTGTGGCAGGGGGCATCGGGCTAAAGAATGGCCAGAGCTTGACATCTGGCCCCAACTCCAAAGTAAAAGTGAAAAGAGAGCGAAGCACATCGGTGGAGTCCTTCGAACAGACGGAAAGTGGAACGCCCACCAGCGAAGAAAAGGGTAAGAAGGCATAAATGATCTATGTAGAGCTGGTTACTGAGGCCAGCATTACGCAGAGTTCTTTCAAAGTTTTGCTATCACCACCTATGATTTTTAGAGGCAAAAGTAGTATGACAGTGCGCTAGAAGATCGGGCTTAAAAAAATTCAGCCCGAGCCGATCCGGCCCGTAAGTATTGAAACCTGTGTCAAAATAAGCCTACTAATAATTACTTAGGACTCAAACCAGAAAAAACACTATTGTGTTTAAATCAAAAGCAAATGGTCAGTGTAATACAATAAATTTCAAACATAAACCAATAAAGGTACAAGTTGTGCATGACATAAATAGAATAAAAGCTTTGACGCTGCCGCCCGGCCTTGCCAATGGTTTGCAAATTGCAGCCTTGTTTTCTGGTCATTAGACCGGTGAAATAAAGGGAATGATTAAAGCCCCAGACAATAAATATAATGTCCATTTCAAAAGCAGCATATAATTTATGTTGTTGAGGTTGTCATACCGGAACAAGATGGCGCCTACAGAGCAAGGTTTAAGTAACATTCTCCGCTGATCTATCGTACGTCCTGCTGCGCTAATGTACAGCATAGATAGTACTAACTTGGGAAGTTTGGGGTGTGGACTGGAGTTTATTCTTTTGCATGGATTTCTAAAAAGCAACAAGAGAGCAGCAGTGGATTTAAAAAGAAAAACAAGAAGCCAAAAACTAACCATTGACACTTCGGCCTGAGTGTTAAGGGTTTCGGTTTAAGATCTTACCTCTACAGTGCGCCATCAGAGCACCACCACTATTTTTGGGATGTCATTTCCCTTTTTGGCGGGATCATTGGCACATGAGAACGGAGAACTCTGGGTAAGACCGAGTCCAGATGGAGACTAAAATCCTTAAATGGGGATACGAACAGCTCAAATGTGTAATTGCCTACATATTGGAGGTAAGATGCGGCTTAAAAATCCAGCCCAACCCGACCCGCAGGGAAGAAAAGTCTGAACCACCCTGAGCCCAACCAATTAACTTGATTTAAAGGACCGAGCCTGAAGTAAACCTGAATTTTCACATTTTATTTGTGAGGAGAAAGCAGGATTTTGTCATTGTCTGAAAGCAAACCTCCAATTTGCCCGAGCTTGCGTGGCTTTCCTCCGACCACTCCGGTTTCCTCCCACATCCCAAAGACATGCATGGCAGGTCCAAATTGTCCCTACGTGTGAATGGCCAGGTAGATCGATCTGTGTGCCCTGCAACAGGCTGGCAACCGAATCAGGGTGTCCACTGCCTGGAGATGACTGGGATGGGTTTCAATAGCCCCAAGACCAAAAGCACTGGGCCCCTTAGTATGTTAAATTAATGCAAATAAAACTGCACACAATTATGTTGTGACACTGAGAGTTGTCGTACCACTTTTGCCCGGGACAGGGCCCCAAGTCCATTTTACTAAAAGTTAGTGTTTTTTTAAATATTTTTTTTCATTGAACATCATTACCAAAAAATGGCATTTATGTTTCAACTTTGTAGTGTTTGACTGTATAATCTTGAAACAAAGTTAACAGTGTTCAAGGGAACAGAAAGTGCTGCCAAAGTACAAAGAAAAAATAATCAGATAACTAAATAAGATGAGTAAATTAAAAGATGATAATAATAATGACAAGTTTAACTGTACACAAGGGGCAGATTCTTAAGCGTATTATATGGCATTTTCATATTGGTAATGTTTATCATATTCAAAGATTAAGCCCCCCCCCAAAAAAACAAAAAACAAAACTAATTTGTTGTGCAATTTTCAAAAAGCAGTTTTACAGTTTTGATATATTTTGGGGGGATAAAAAGATTTTCTACTCATAAAATGAAAAGTATTGCTCTTTGTTTTTTGATTTCTATGATAAGTTGAAATATAATATCTTTGGATAAGGTAGTAAGAAAAGGGTATTTTACTTATTTGCAGATGTATAGCATATATTTGTATGTATTTTTGTTATTGTCATGGTTATTTGACTATTATTTGGATGTTTTTGTAGGATTATAGATTATTATGTTGTACATTATTTTTCTATCTTTCCTAAACATAATTATTTAAATATAGAGGAGGAAACTAAAAATGAAAAATAAATCAGAATCATTGAAAAAATAATGGACCTATTCATCGATTATGAAAATAATTGTGGGTTGAAGCCCTGATATATATAATTTTATAAATTTGTTTGTGGGTGATAATTTTGCTGTCTTTCTAATCCTAGCTCATCACTGAAAGAAAAAAAAAGAAAAAAAATCTAGAAATACTCTTCTCATCATACTTGTCTTGTATCCAGTAGTTGTAGGTTAGACATTAACCCTTATTTGAGATGGACATAATAGGGCAATTGATCTTGAGGTGAAATGTTGATGTATCACATTTTTCAAACAATTCAGACAAAACGGAGTGTTGTACTTCAGTGATCAGCAACCATTGGGCTGCGTGTCGTTTGGTACTGTGCCCCACAGGAGAGAAATAAAGGTTTTCTTTTCTGCCATTACCGTATGTAACGCACATTTTTTGTTAGCCACAAATTTGGATGCATGTTATACACGGAAGTTTTACAGTCTTATATGACTGTATTTGAGCAATGATCGATCACTCGAAAATAATTGCTGACTACATTTGCACAACATTGGTTGCAACAGGGATCAAACCAAGATCGCAGCGCTGAGAGCGCCATAGCTTAGCCACTGGACCACGAGGGATGTACAGTAGATGAATTTGATCTCATCATTACACTATTTTTACTTGCATTACCAAGGTGATGAGTATCCATCCATCCATTATCTGCACCGCTTATCCTCAATAGGGTCGCGGGGGTGCTGGAGCCCATCCCAGCTATCTTCGGGCAGTGGGCAGGGGTCACCCTGAACTGGTTGCCAGCCAGTCGCAGGGCACACAGAGACAGACAACTCACTTGCTCATTTCCACCTAGGGACAATTCAGAAATAACCTGACATACATGTTTTTGGAATGTGGGAGGAAACCTCAGTGCCCGGAGAAAACCCACGCAAGCATGGGGAGAACATGCATCTCATGACCTCAGAACTGTGCCGCACACGCGCTAACCACTGCGCTGCCGTGCTGCCTGTGTTGAGCCATGATTAAATTTATTCATTGACCCCATAAACTGTAAACACAACAGCAACATAACATTTGCAATTTTTTTCTTTAAATGTTCTTCAAAGTCCGATTCATCATCAGACACACCAAAAAGTTATTCCCCTCATCTGGCTTTTTTCCATTTATTTACCGTATACTTTCAGGGAAACTCATTGTTTTCCTTGTTCTATAGTACCTTATATCTAATGCCTTTTCCAATGTCATCTACATCCCCAGTTGTTTAGTCTTTACACAGTGGATTTAGGCTTATTATGACTTTTACTGTTATTAATATTATTGTTAAGTCAGACTGCGAGAATATTGTCAGACATTTATCGGTCCGTGGTACAGAAAAGGTTGGGGACCACTGCTCTACTTAACTTAGTGGTTGACCTAATACAAGTTTGCTGTCTAAAAATCACTTCGCTGCACATCTTAAAATACCACACGTCACATGAAACGTACAGTATATGGCTTCCTCCCATTGTAACTCATGTACCCACTGTTGTTTTTTTCTGTTTGTGCAGACAATAGCAGGGTGAAAAGGATGTGTGTGGCAGAAAGGAGGCAGCCTTACAGTGGAGCTGACTGGTGCTCCGGGGGAGAAAGTGACGAAGATGACAAAGGATTCTTCAGTAAGTGTGCTTTCAAGCATGTATTGGCGGTTCATCTGTTGATAAGTTCTACGCAAGACTGCTCCGTAACTTGTATTAAAGCCGTGGCGTCCTGTCGTCTTTCCGCAGACTGCAACTCCAGTGACGTGAAGCCACCAGAATCTGTCACCCACTCTACATCCAACTCTGGACTCAGCCGCTCGTCGACGCCCTCCCACAACTTACTGGGGGGCCAGGGCTCAATTACGGAACCTGCTGGTGGCCAGAAACCAGCCTCCAAACTCGTCTATGTCTTCACAACAGAAATGGCTAACAAGTAAGGACGCTTGATGTAACACTATTCAATCTCGTGTGTGCTGTAGGGCTGCAACTAACGACCTTTTTATCCAAAGACAATCAAGCTCTCTCCTGGGTCAGTACGGACATAAATCCATGTATAAACCTCCGTCCATATTTTAGGGACAGGCATGTAAACAATATACATTAATATCAAGTAAACATTTTTCTCCCTTTAAACCAAGTCAGGCACATGAACAGCAGTAGAACGGTAAATAAAACAAATATTATTTCCATTTTGTGGAGTACATTAATTGGTCAACTGCAAAGTCTGTAACAAAAATACTCAATAATTCTTAACAGTTTGAAATCAAACAGTTTTAACGATTGACATTTATTTTTCCGACTGCATGCGTTTAATTTCAAATATCTTTGTCAGGCACAGTCTGGCATAACTCAAGCTTTCTTTTGTAGTGAAATATACGCGTATAAAATGTATAATGCATGTCATCAAAACCGTATTGGCTTGAAAGTTACTTGAATCTTACCAAGGCAAGTCTGTCTCAGTTTCGTTCAAAAGTCCTAAGTGATTGTTAAATGTTTGTGCGTCACCAATCTACTGCCATGATACACAAATTCTGCTTTGCAAACTTTGCAAGTAGTATTTTATTGGCCATATGCAGGCTATAAGGCTCGAAAAGTTTTGGTAATCTTACTTGATGTTGCCGCTGCCATTTCTGTATCTTTGTAACATTGGTAGCTAAAGTGAGAAATTGCTGTGATGACTTACCTACTTGATGCAAAGGATAAAAAAAAAGCAGCAGAAAATAAGGAAGTGCTTAACTAGAGTGTTAAAAAGTTTATTGATTAGAGAAACAAATGGAAATGAAATCCTGTTGCCAGTAAAGATGACATATATTGCCACATCCTCTTAGATCATGTGATGTTTTACAATCTTTCCATCATCCTTGTTCCATTTAACTGCCACTAGAATACAAATAATAAAATTGTGTCCATTTGCTGTTATCTAAGTTTTTCCTTTCTTGTCTTCAGGGCAGCTGATGCAGTTCTGACTGGCCATACAGAAAACATAATCACTTTCCACATGAAAAACATCTCCAACAGCAAAGACAAAGGCCATGTCCTTTTGGTAAAGAAATTTAAAAATCTGCTAACATTTCTTTTAAAGAAATGCCTTCACCTCTCTAACCATGTATTATATTTTACCATCTTACCAAAGAACAATACCGCCCTCCGAAATGACTCCAAGCCTTCCCAGCAAACACCCTCCCATGGCCAAGAACAGAGCCACCAGCCAGGATCTAAGACTTCCTTAACGGTTATGACAGACCCACCCACATCCCAATCCTCAAACCAGGGAAGCCAGTCGGGTGTTCTTCCGCAGGATGGCTCGTCAGCCACAGGCCTTGAATCAAAGAATCTTGCCGGCGGTAGCCCCAGCAACAACGCAGGCTCGGTTGAGCAGACAGCCATGAGTCAACCTGAAGCAGGTCTCAATGCTCCTACAGCAGGTGAAGTAGGACAGGGCGTAGGCCACGGTTTGACGCCCCAGCAGCAGCAGCAACAGTTGGCACAGGAGCTTTTAAATATGGAGGCTAACACAGAAGGTCTCTCTCAAGAGCAGTTGGAGCATCGACAGCGTTCGCTGCAGACATTGCGAGATATCCAACGCATGCTTTTTCCAGATGATCGCGACGCACCACCCCCTGGGCCTCCCCAGCCCCACGGCGGACCACACGATGGCGGCGCTGATGGTCCTCCACGGAGGTCTGAGCCAGGCCCACTCCAGGCCATGATGGCTCAATCTCAAAGCCTAGGACCACCAGGAGGGCCAGGTGGACCTCGCCCACAAGGTCCACCATTCGGACCACCCCACGGCCCCAGGGACATGCCTCCTTTTCCGCAGGATGACATAGGCCCCCACATGGGGGGCCCGGGTGGCTGCGGAGATGGTGATCAAATGACCCCGGAACAGGTTGCCTGGTTGAAGTTGCAGCAGGAGTTTTATGAGGAGAAGAGAAAAAAACAAGAAATGCAACATCGGCCACTTCCTCCAGACATGATGATGCACCCACATGGTCCACGGGGCATGATACGAGGACCTCCTCCGCCCTATCAGATGGGCCCAGGAGAAATGTGGGGAGGACCAGGTGGGCCGCAAGACCCTTACCCTGAACGCATGGGAATGGGCCCCGGCCCAAGAGGCATGCCCTCTCACATGCAGAGGATGCCAGGCTTTTCTGGAATGATCAATCCTGAGATGGAAGGACCCCCGCGGCCCGGAATGGGATGGCCTGACGACATGCCTCCTCGTATGGGAGATGCACGAGGGTTTCCTGGTGGTCCAGGAGCCATGTTTTCAGGTCCTGGTGGTCGAGGGGAGCGCTTCCCAAACCCTCAGTCAGTCCAAGAAGCAATTTTTCATCAAGGTATGGGAGGAGAAAAAGTCCTTCCTCCTGGCATGATGATGGACATGCAGAGGATGATGGGCCACCAAAGAGGTGGAATGGAACCGGGAAATGGTATGGGTATGTTTCCGAGAATGCCCGGTGATGGTCCGATGAGCCCATCGTCGAGGCTCCAGGGAATGGGAGGTCGAGACATGGGTCCTGAGTTCGGGATGGGTCCTGGTCCAGGGCCTGGACCTCACATGCACCCTTCCAAGCTGCGCGATACTCCAATGAACATGAGTCCAGATGAGATGATGAGGATGAGAGCAGGCCCTCAGATGGAGAACATTGCTGGGCAAGGCAGGTCAATGCAAGGACCGCCTTTCCCTGAGCAGCCACAACCTGGAGACTTTCCTTTGGGGCCTGGCCGACCTTTCCCAGGGGGTCCCGGAGCAATGAGGGGACCTCACGGAGATCCAACGTTTGGCCCGGACCACAGAGCCACACCGACGGGAGGCAATGGCCGCATGAATCACCTGCCCCCCAATGCTGGTCCTCCACAGGGTCAAAGAGGGCGCAAACCGGTGGATCTGAATGTCCAAGCAGGAGGTGGCAACTCTCCCAGCATCAACTCTCTCAAGTCCCCCCCTTTGAGACAGGTGCAGTCTCCCATGATGGGTTCACCCTCCGGAAACCTCAAATCACCTCAGACACCGTCTCAGCTGGCCGGCATGTTAACCGGGCCCACGGGCCCACAGGGCCCACCGGCACCCCCATCGTCTGCGCCGATGAAGTCACCACACTCCATGATGGGTTCGGCAGGAGCCTCCCCTGTTCACATGAGGTCTCCTTCTCTTCCCAATCCCTCGCCGGGATGGGCTTCCTCGCCAAAGCCGCCCATGCAAAGTCCTGGAGTGCCACAACAAAGCGGCAAGCCCCCTCTCAGTCTCACCTCACCAAACATGATGGGGAACATGGAGCAAGGTAGAGTACACTTATGCAATATAGCAAGCGTATGTTGATAGTTTAACACAAGTGGTAATTTGGTCATTTAATTGTGCATGAATTGCGAAAAAAAAAAAGTTTTCCAGTATAAGGGTGTGCCAGCCGCAGGATGGACCTTCATTGAGGAAATGACTAATTGGGCGATAAAAGAAGAAAATTTGGGAGTCTCGGTTTGACAGCGCATAATGTTTTGCCACACCTAAGGAGGTTAAAATTTCTGCATGGAAGGAAAGGAAAGTGGCCACAAGTGGAATCTTCGCTAGTGATCATGCCTTCTTTTGTTGAAAATCCTTTTTGTGGTGTTTTGATAATGCATGCTTAACTAGCATAGCCTAGTTTTTGCTCCTTTCAAATTATCGATTATTGAGACAATATGTGGTGCGGTGCTTTTTCAGAAGATGGAGGTAGACAGTGCACCAATGATGCCAATGTTACATTGGTAGAATATTGCCACTATTTTAGCTTCTCCAAACTCGAAATTCTTTTTCTTGTTTCTGTCTTTCACTTTAATTCTTGAATGACAATCAATGCGTTTTCACCACCTTCTGGTCACCCCAAGTAATGCAACATAAAGGTCTGTCAAAAACATAAGGCAACAGAACTTAAAGCAGGTACGTCCAAAGTCCGGCCTGTGGGCCAGTAACCGCCTGTGATCAATTTTTACATGCACGCAGCCGCTGTCATGAAATTAAAAATATGTGGCCTTGCCAGTAATGTTGACCACAGTGTAAAATACATTTGTATGTTTTGGGCTTTTTAAGTACTAACACGCAAAGTATCTTGATTTTGGGAGGACAATACATGCAATGTTTACTCATGAAGGCCAGACTGAGATGTAACTTTATACTCAATAATGGTTTGGCAGTCACTGCTGGGAATATGACATCATTTATTTATAAATATATTAGCCTTATCATTTTATAGAATACATTGTCTGATTGCTATATTTACTAAGTGTCACGCATTATGGCTGCACAGTCGACTGCTTCCATCTTCTGGTAGTAGCGCATATTGCACACACATGGTCAAATTCTCGGAACATTCAAAATCAGAAGACCTACTACACAGTTTTTGCGTAAAATCTCTTTATATGTCATCGATACATTTTAAATTAGTTTACGAGGTGATGCATTTGAAAGACAGCTTGCCTTGTCTTTGTCATAGGGGTGGGAGAAATAAAGCGATTCATCTATGTATTGTGGTTTTATCTTGGGCTATTTTTGTGACGTCATATCAGGTACGTAAAAATGCGGGAAAGCAAACAGTTGTGTAAAATTGAGAATGAAGAGAAAGCAACGAGAACTAAGACTGGCCCCCATAAATTTGCTTCCGGACTTACTGATACAGACCGATGTGAATTGTTTGAACACCATTCATTATTTATTGTCCCAAAAGTGTATGGTTTTTCTAACCGAAAAATCTAAATCGTAATTCTCAATTATATCAGATTGCAATACTTGTAGAATCACAATATTTGAGAATCATGGCATAAATCGAATGGGCATCTTGGTATCGTGATACAATAGATTTGTCTCACCCCTACCTGAGCTGTCCCATCATCGGAGGAACACCGCCACCCGAGCAAGCAGGTCGCCATATTATTTTCGGTGTTAGTCGAGTAGGTTATGAGTGTTTTAAGTGAAGTTTTGGTATTTTTGCCTAGGTGTTGTTTCACATGTGGATGCAGTAATGGTACAACAAAGGGCCAAAAATGGGCTAACTGGATAAAAAAAACCCACAGACAACCACTAACAGGGAAGGTACCCAGAACTGAGCAACAGAAGGGGGGCCCAGAATTCGTACGGGTGCTTAAAATCCTCGAAAATGCTCAAATTTCAATGTTGTGTTTTCAAAGCTTGCAAGTGCTTGAATTTTGGGTGAAGTGCCTGTATAAATGCTTGAAATTGTTGCCATGTTTCACAAGTCTGCTTTAAAATGACACCGACACTGATCTTTGGTGGCTTTGCTTTGCTATTGCATTTCTTCCTCCCCCCAAAAAATAATGGCAGCTGGCATCAGTTTGCATGACATTATCATATGAAGTGTCATCGCCCCCTACAGGTCGTGGCCAATTGGACAAATGTATGCTACACTTAAACAGGGCACTACAAAATGTGTATTAGTGCAAGGATAATGTATCAATTATGGGCCATGCAAAATACAAAGGTGGAGCCAATATTCATTTACTGTAAAAGCTTAAAAATTGGTGTAATTAAAAAAATAATAATGCTAAAAACTAGGGGCAGCAGTCATGGGTCAAAGCCAGCTACAGGACTTCCTGTGCTGAGTTTGTATATTCTCCCCGAGCTTGCGTGGGTTTCCTCCCACATTCCAAAAACATGCATTTCAGGTGAAATGGCCGGTCCAAATTGTCCCTAGGTGTGAATGAGTGAGCGAGTTGTCTGTCCCTGTGTGCCCTGAGATTGGCTGGCAACCAGTTCAGGGTGTCTCCTGCCCACTGCTCGAAGATAGCTGGGATGGGCCCCAGCACCCCCGCGACCCTACCGAGAATAAGCGGTGCAGATAATGCAATGCTAAAAACTAACTTAAAACCAAAAAACTATCAGTGCGTAAATAAAATTAGTCTTAGCAGCTACTCTTATAAAGGTACATAAAATTTAACAGCTCCCTGAAACTTCCCAGCAGTCACACTTGTGCGCGATGAACCTGCATAAAAATGGATCCCAAGTTGCATTATGTGCCTTCATTTTCGGCACTGTCTTGAACACACACTTTGAAAATGCTGATCTCCGGCAAAATTAACATAAAATGCGACAGAAACAAAATGAAAATAAATCCAAACAGCTTGCCAACATCATTTTTGCTGTTCCATGTATTCCGTTACTCCCCAAGCCTGCACAAAATGTAGTAATTTTATTTTACGATGATAAAAAGACTTCCTCATCTTTGGGAAATAAAAAGCTCAAAGCGTTAAACTTTTCTTATCCAAATACTCGCCACTCTAACCATACTGCTTCACTATACTTGCCATACGGGGGCTGCTTACACACTTCAATTGCTGAATACAGAAAGCAGCACCAGGAAGTTTGGCTTCTTTGATGTGTGGACAAAAATGTGATCAAAGCCACTCCTGCCATCTAATAGAGATCTATCATACTGAAATCCTTCCCAGAGGCTTGATACTTCCTGATGAGCTGCACCAAACATTGAATAAAAATAATCATGTATTTCTACGCTTTGGCACTCTGAGACAATGCTTCTGAAAAACGATTTATACGTTATGGCTCTAAAATATAGCGACTTGCAGTTGTTTGATTCCTTATCTTCTGCCGCAGGTGGCAACGGGCCCGCTTCTGCCCCTCCTCCGTCCGGCGCGCCATCCGGCCCGATGTCCCTACCGGGCAACGTGCCGTCAGGCAGCCCTTACACCATCCCGCCCGAGCCCACTCTCTCGCAGAACCCCCTCTCCATCATGATGTCGCGCATGTCCAAGTTTGCCATGCCCAGTTCCACGCCGCTCTACCACGACGCCATCAAAACCGTCGCCAGTTCTGACGACGACTCGCCCCCGGCGCGCTCCCCCAACCTGCCTTCGGTCAACAACAACGGTAATGTAGTCGTACCACGTGTTGCTTTTTGTGTGCGTGTGTTTGGTGACCGCTTCCTAACAAGACCTGTTCATTGTATGAATGATAACGGGCGCCTCCATAGGATACCATAGATTTCGGACTACAAGCCGCTACATTTTTTGTGCGCCGGGTTTAAGCCTGCAGCTTAAAAACTGTCTATCTCAAAATAGTTTTGTTCATATGAGCATGTAGTTTTTAATTAGGTAGTCCGGAATTTCCAGTAATTGTGTCAACTCATTTAGTCAAAGCAGGGGTGTCAAACAGGCGGCCCGCAGGGCAGATCAGGCCCACTAAGGGATTGAATCCGGCCCGCGAGACGATGCTGAGGGAAGCGCAAGAGAAAAACAAGCTGCATGTTGAAATATGATCACTTGATGTTGCCAAAGCAAGGTGCCTCTCACAAACGTTGTACTTGTATTTCTCTCTCTCTCTCTCTTACACTCTCTCTGTCTTCCTCCCACTCTCTTTCTTTGTTCCTCTGTGTCTTTATACCTTCTTTTGCTCTCTTCATTTTTTTCCCTTACTTTCCTTCTCCCCTTCTCTCTCCCTCTATTTTCTCTCCCTTTTCTCTCTTTCTATTTCTCTTAGGATTTCTTTCTTTCTCTTTTTAACCCTCTCTCACTATTTCTTTTGTTTCTCACATTCTCGCTCTCCCTCTTTTTTTTCTCTCTCTCTCCCTTTCGTTCTACCACCCTCTTTTTCTCTCCCCCTCTTCTTTCTTTCTTTCTCTCTAATCCACTAGTACGGCCCCTCGAGAGACTTAGTTCTATCGTGTGGCCCCTGAGTTAAAATGGGTTTGACACCCCTGAGTTAAAGCATGTGTACCAGGTTTTGTTTCATTTTTTGTGGACTTGGTCTTAAATTTTATTTCAAAAGACGTTAAAAAAGTTTTGAATTGAACTTTCCTTAAATTGTAGGAATCCTGTGATTATCACAGCATGCAAGTTTATTGTTGCTGTAGAGATAGGTTTGTAATAAGTATCATTTATTTTGTGTCCCTCAACAAGGCATGCCGATGAACCACCAAGGCAACCCCCGCATGATGGGACCCGGTAACTCCGGAGCCATGCCGGCCCTCAGCCCCCTCGGTATGAACCCGATGGGATCCCAGCCGCTTTCGCACGGAATGCCTTCTCAAATGCCGTCTCCGAATGCCCCCAACATGGGACCCGGAATGATACCGCACGGCATGATGATCCCCACCAATCCGCAAGACTCCGGGATGCCCAACCCCCAAATGATGCCCCAGGGACGTCTGGGTTACCCCCACCGAAACCAGGGCTACCCGCTGACCCAGTCGCCGTCCCAACAGGGCCCCTTCTCTCCGCACAACGGTCCCGGGCACCAAGGTTTTCCCGGCCACCCTATGGGCTTCCAGGGGGAAGGAGGACCGATGGTAGGGCGGATGGGGAACATGCCTCACGGGGGCGGGCCGGACGGGGTCATGTGCAAGCCCAACACCCCGGGAGGCCCCGAGTTCAACAACATGCAGGGCGGCTTCAGCGAGGCGGACCTCCACGAGGTGATGCGGCCGGGGGCGTCCGGCATACCGGAGTTCGACCTGTCCAGGATTATCCCGTCTGAAAAGCCCAGCCAGACTCTGTCCTATTTTCCTCGCGGCGGAGGGGAAAACCCCGGAGGAAAACCTTCGCACCCCGGAGGTTTCCCCATGCAGGCCATGATGGGGGACGGCCCCCCGAGAATGGGAATGCCCATGCAGGGAATGGGGGGGATGCCGGGTGGGCCGGGCGGGGGCATGGGTCCCCAAGACATGCCGTTAGGTAACCCCGGCCACAACTCCATGCGGCCGCCGGGGTTCATGGGGCAAGGTATGATGGGCCACCAACCTCGGATGATGTCCCCGGGCGGTCCGGGGGGAATGATGCAAGGACGACAAATGGCCCACCCCGGCCCGGGCGGCTCCCCCAACATGATGATGTCACTGCAGGGCATGGGCGCCCCCCCGCAGCAGACAATGATGATGGGCGGGCAGATGAGGCCTCGCGATATGGACATGGGCTTCAGCCCGGGCCCCGGAATGTTCTAACGCCCGAACTTTGCGCGTAGAATGTTCCGGGAGCTCTCGAGTCAAACGAGGAAGTGTTATCCGAGAAACCGATGGATGTACCTAGGAAGCAAAAGTGAAGATGCCGGATCGCGGGACTTTTCCTTCACAATGGTGGGAGGACTTTTTGCCACAAGAACAATTTTGACTTATGAACTTCAGAATGTATGGAATTATTGTGCGTCATTTTTTCCAAAAAACAAAAAACGAAAAAAAAAGTTTTTGTGTTTTTGGGGACAAATAATTATGGACAACGAGGAGGAATCAACTTTGCTCAAAGTCAGTATGGAGACGCTACACACTTTATGTCCTTGTTTTTATTTTTGCGACTTAAGAACAAAATCACGGACGTGTCATGAAACAGAATCGGGAAAAATTTGTACTTTGTGAAGACTTGCTTGGAACTCCATCTCGTTTTCATTGTTTTTGACCGTTTCTGTACAGTATATACTATATTTTCCGCACTATAAGGCGCAAAACCCTGCGAAAATAGTCTTTTATCATGTGTATTACTTCTATAGGTCGCATGGTATTAAAACAACCATGAGAGCTACCGTATTTTGGTACAAACGTTGCGAATTTGATACACTTGCAGTACACAATAATGCAACGATTGATCAGTCGAGATCACGATCGCATAACATATGGAGTGGGAGTCAAACCCGGGTCGCGGAATTGAGAACGCCAAAATGTAACGATAAGACTATTATGTTTAAAAAAGTATTTGATCTCATGATCACACTATTTTTACTCACAGTGCTAGAAACAAACGTTAGAGGAGAGAGAAAACAGGAAGTCTTCCCGAAAGATATAAATACATGCAAAAAAAGCTCTTGACGATGAATCGATCTTTGTTTATTTATCTGTTTTGTTCATTCTTTAACATTTGTTTCTGGCACTGTGAGTAAAGCAGTGTGACAATGGAATAAAATCTCATCACTGGTGGTCAGACGTCAGCGCTCTTGCCATCGCCACCCGGGTTCAATCCCCATCGTATGGAAATGTAACGATTGCACAAATTCGGTGGTATACCATAAAACCTCGTTTAGTAAGGCAGGTTACACGGCGCACTCCAATTTCTGGCCTATTGGTGTTTTTCGCTGCGCCTTCTCGTGCGGAAAATACGGTACACGTGAGCGCGTGTCGTATGATTGTTTGCGTGAGTGTGTGTTTGCGTGTATAGGCATTCTATCAGTGACCTCTTACCTGACTTTCCCTGTCGGGGGGGATGAATACCCCCTCCCCTGAAAAAAAAAAAAAATACTGTACTGTTTACCATTGGTGGGCTATTCGAATATTAGTCTATTTTAATTTCCTTTGTAACTCCAGTGTATAACGAACCAAACTATGACCTCATTAAGATAATAGTATTATTAAAAAAGGAAAAAAAAAAGAAAAAAAGCACAAATATGGACCGTCTGCCGGAAGTGTCGTTTTATTTTTCATTTTTAACCGCAAGAAGTGTGTGTATGAGAGAGGGGGAGGGGAGATTCTGAGGGGTTTTTTTGCAGCACAGATGTCGTGCTCCAAAACGTCCTTTTTTAGCCAGCGTCTATTCTATCGCTAATATCCAGACGTGCTCAGTGTGTTCTTGTTCCTTGCTTTTTGAATATCTTTTTTTTTTTGTGTTTTTCGACTCTCGTTGACTCTGGGTAAGTCATTCCCACAGCAATAATCCCTCCCCTTCCTCCGAACGGTCCCCGGTTCGATGCCAAACCCAAGTTTTTTGCCAGGTGACATAGAACTAGTTAGCTAGATGGGGTGTTAATGACATTACAAGCGAGACGGCAATGTAAAGGCGCACTGCATATTATGAGAGGCCGTTAGGATAGTGAATCGTGCTTGTTTCTCGCATACAATGTCGCGCTCTCACACATGTGCGACTATAATATCGTGCAGACACGGTCCTACCCATGCACAGAGACTACTATCCCCTCTCACCTTCTTAGACGTGTAACCTCTCGCACATACCACTATACTTACACATATTACTATATTCTCAAACATTACTATCCTTTCACATAAATACTACTATAGTCTCACTCACATTACGATACGGCTATACATGCTGCTATACTCTCTCACACTGCTATATTATCCCCTGCACACACACTCTACTCTCACATGCCATTATACTCTCACACATACTACTATATTCTCAAACACTACTATCCTTTCACATAAATACTACTATAGTCTCTCACACATTATGATACTGCCATACACGCTGCTATTGACTCTCACACTGCTATATTATCCCCTGCGCACACACTCTCACATACTATTATACTCTCACACATACTCTCATTTACAATACTATGCATCACACACATACCACTATACTCCCACACATTATCCTTACCCCACACACACTACAACAGACTGCCACCCACCCACCATTATACTCTCAAAATAGTTTTTTTTCCTCACACAAATTAAATATTGCTATTACAATCGGGGGTTATAACACCTAGTGACATGATCACCTCACCTTCGTGTTGATCTTTCGATAACCAGTATTAGTATTAGTACTAGTATTGTAGTATGTCTGAGAGCATAGTAGTGTGTGTAGAGAATATACTCATGTGTGAGAGTATAGTGGTGTGAGCGAGTAAGGTAGTGTTGACAGAATAGTTGTGTGTGTAAGAGTATGGTTGTATGTGTGTGAGAGATAGTTGTTTTTGCATGGGTATGACTGTCTGTATTTAGAGTGGTGCATGTGGGAGTGAATGATATTGTATGTGAGCGTAAGTATAATTTACATTCCAACGGCCTCTCATAGATTTTTTTACCATCCAGTTGACTTCCTCTCTCTTTTTCTCTGTTGTATAAGCTTGTCATGTGTTTCTCCGTCAGCTTTGGTGCAAATAGTCGACCAGGGCTGTGGTGATGGACTACAAATAAAAGATATTGTTTTGGTATATAAATGTTGTCCCCTGCGTCTTATGTGTGCCTCGAGTTTTTGATTGTTCTTTAAGGACCTTTTTTTTTAAAAAAAAAAAATAAGGCTTTTGTTATGCAAATCTCAAGGTAAGTTGAACAGTTAAAAAAAATAAAATCAGCATCAGTTTCATGTTTTTGTAAGGGACAGTGTGTATGTATTTAGCGCCTTCAAGTTGCGAAAAAAATCGTACCATATGTTCTGGACTATAAGGCTCACCTGATTATAGGCACACTGTTTCCCAAAAGGAGAACAGTTTCCTTTGCAGTATAATTTAATTGTAACTATGCATTTCCAATGTATCCCTAAGGTGCACCAGATTATAAGGCATACGTTCAAATTTCTGGCCAATTTGGGCTTTTTAGGTGCGTTGTATAGTCTGAAACACTCCCCCCTAGTATATTGATATCAATGAAAAGCAAAAACACAAGCTATGATATTAACAATGTTCGAAATACTAAAGTACTTGTATGATAAGAAATGTATTTTGCCTATTATGGGGCAGCAGTGGCTCAGGAGGTAGAGAGCTCGTCTTGGGATCAAGAGATCGCAGGTTCGATTCCCTGCTCCTCCGTGTTACATGTCGAAGTGTCCTTGGGTAAGACACTGAACCCCTAACACCCCCAATAAACAGGTTAGCAGCCTTACATGGCTGCATGGCCGCTATTGGGAAATGTGAAGCACACTGTAAAGCGCTATATAAATGCAGATCATTTCATTTCACCTAAAGGGAGCTGACATTGTTTGCTATCTTGCTGCTATAAACTTCGATATGGCTGGACAAAAAAAATGTTTTCGGTCACTTTGGGTCCCCGCGATTTATGGTCTACATTTATATAGCGCTTTTCAATGTACTTCTCACTTACCCATTCACACACACATACTCACAGCCATGCAAGGCACCCACCTGGTTATTGGGGGCATTAGGGATTCAGTGTCTTGCCCAAGGACACTTCAGCATATAACACGGAGGAATAAAACCTGTGACCTCTTGATCCCAAGACAAGCGCTCTACCTCCTGAGCTATAAAGTCTTTTGTGCCTTGTAGGACTAGTTTTTGTTTTCTTGAGACAATACAGTGACATTTAGTGGTGAAATATTTCAGTGTCCCTTTAATTTTGCCTACAGATTCTGCTACAACTCATGGGATTCTACACGACATGCCTGGTCCAATAAATGTGGAGACAAGAACTAAAACAAAAGAACATTCCTACAGATATTTTCCTGCCTCTTTATTAAATAGAAACACTGCAATCATCATATTTCACTCGTTTGTGTATAAATAGTCTCGAAGTCTTCGCCTGAGGAATGAAGTGACATTCAGTTCTGTTGACCAAATCAAATGAAAACACTAAAGAGCGCCTTGTTCAGAGTTTGGATGCGTCGTCCGAGCTGTCGCAAAACGATAGGTAGTGTTCCATGTTGAGGGAGTAGGCTGAGAGCACTTTTTGGAATTCCTGCAGGGGGCAGTAAACTCCACTACAGCCAGGGATGAGTTGATCCTGGGGAAAAAAAACACCCGGTTATCGGCTGTGTTGGGCACGCTACTTTATACAAGTAATTAGTTGTAGTTACCTTTTGGAAGAAGTAATAAATAACAGAGTTAGTAACTGAGTTACTCTATTGTAAAAGTAAGTAGTTACCAGGAAAAGTAACTATTACTGTTACTTTAGAAAAGAAAGTTGTATGTTAAAGAATTTGGAATTTTCTGAGCAAATACAAAACGTTGCATTTTCCTGAACAGATGGGAATTCTGACTATTTTTAGAGAACTGCATTTTTTGGCTTGGCTCACTAAAAGAGCCGGCTCTTCAGGTTGTTTTCGTTGCTTTAATCTCTACTTTACCAATTCAGGTGTGTCATTATGCATGGCATGACTTAAAAGTGGGAAAAATATAGAATAAACTTTACATTTACAGACGCTGCCCTACTTACGAATGATCGTTTGTAAGTTAAATTTGTTCGTAAATTGCTCCAGTGCTATCTTTTGTAAGTAAGGACTATATAAGTATGTTTAGGGCTTGTATCAGTATCCTGTATTGTTTTGAAACTGAAAAATACTTCTGGAAGATAAGCTTCAAGAGGTCCTCCTTCGTGTTAAGAGAGTGGCCGAAAAAAAAAGGGATCTCAACCGCATCAAGCTTTCTTATTCCACTTTCATTTCAAAAGAAACGGCTCGCCTCTTCTTTACACTTTAAATCAACCAGATTGAATGGATGCACGGGATATTAAACAAGAAAAATGTCAAAATTCTTAGCGCGCTGGAGATACAGAATAGTATGTTTCCACACAAACTAGAAAGTAGAAGCTGTATTTCTTTGGTGTGGATGCTGGGTGACATCTGACAGCGCCACGCGGCGGAAAGAAGCACTACAGTAATGTCCTGTACACAAGACAAAATCTATGTAATATCCGGATATTCTTTGACATCCCGAAAAAACAGTTCGTATCTACCGTTTTACGTAAGTCGAATGGTCGTAAGTAGCGGACCGTCTGTATAGATAAACACATTTACACTAATGAACAGGACATATAATTAAAATGATTATAATTTCACGAAACAAAAAAATCTAATACAAACAATTGAAACCTTTTTGATTGATGCTCATCAAATTTCAAGTCGACCCTCAAAAAATGTACATTGAAGGGGAAAAAGGCATCTGCCATTTTAGGTGAGAGCTCTTCATGCCCTGGATTCTACAAAATCCCTACCTGTCCCATGTAGGAGACCTTAACGAAAGGTTTCTTGGTGAGTCGGTGCTGGTGGAGCTCCAGCGTGATCTCCGCAGCGAAGGGCGGCCACTTCATGTCGTAAATGCCGAGCGCCATCATGTATGGGATCAACGTGGTGTCGTGGGCAGAGTACAAGAACAACTTCCTGTCAAGGGGGGAAAAAAAACTGCCGTTAAAAACAGGACCCTATCTTCTGGACTATCATCCGGATAAAAGAGTATATAGATATAGATAAAAGAGGCCCACCCAAGAACGTTTTGACATATTGCCACATTGCAAAATTCAAACTTCAAGCTAAAACACTGAAAATATTTTCTGAGAATCATAAACTCTAGAGCAGTGGTGTCAATCAGGCGGCCCGCGACTAAGGGATTGGATCCGGGCCGTGAGACAACACTGAGGGAAGCGCAACAGAAAAAGGAGCTGCGGTTTAAAATGTGTCCGCTTGATGTTGCCAAAGCCAGGTGCCTCTCACAAACACTGTACTCGTATTTCTCTTTTCCTCTCCCTCAGTCCATTTCTCTCTTCCTCCCGTTTTCTCTCACTCCCTATTATTTCACTATCGCTGTCTCTGTCTCCTTTTTCTCTTTTCTCTCCCTTTCTCCCCCTCTCTCTTATTTCCTTCTCTCTCTTTTTCTTTCTAATCTACTGGTCCGGCCCCCGAGAGAATGTTCTATCGCGTTGCTCCCAGAGTTAAAATGAGTTTGACACCCCTGCTCTAGAGGATTGAATTCTGGACTTTGGATTGATCATTCTAACGCCTCTATATTTTATTGGTCAACCATCACATTGTAGATTTTGCTTTATGTTTAGGGCCGTTGACCTGTTGGAAGGTCAAAAAGTGCCCCTTTCTCATATCTCTTGCAGACTCCAACGGACTTTCTGCCAGAATGGTCCTGTATTTGGCTCCATTCATCTTCCCATCAACTCTTATCAGTATTCCTAGTCTTTGCTGAAGAATAGCAACCCCCAAACAAGATGCTGCAACCTCCATGTTTTACAGTGAGGATGGTGTTTTCAAGGTGATGTGCATGGTTACTCTTATGCAAAACGCAAGGCTTTGCATTCAGCTCAAAAAGTTACATTTTGGTCTCATCTGATCAGTGTACATTGTTCCAAATGTGGATTCGTGTAAACGCCAAAAAGGCCTTTTTATGGTATTCTTTCAGAAAGGTTTTTTTTTTTCTACTTTTCCAAAAAGGGCAGATTTATGCACAGTGTGACTAATAGTTGCATACCTGTCAACCTGTACGTTTTTGCCGTACAAAGTACGTTTATTATGTATTTTAAGACGTGTACGACGTACAAGAAGATCTGTACGGAAAAACACAAATTTGTCAAATATGGGTACCATCCGGTAGACACAGACTATCACGAAACGGCAAATCAATCAAGTCAAACGAGTTCTGCGCGGTAGCCTCTATCTCGGTATCGGTTTTTTTTTTCGTTGCAAATGAAGCGAGCGGTTTGATGCTACTGTGCGCATGTGTCTGCCGCCTGGGGCTTTCCCATCATGCATCATTCTGGTCAGGGGTTAATTAAGTAAATTTGAAATACATGTGGTCTTAAAAAACATCGGATTCCATGTGGTAGTAGAGTAGTGAAAGGAAGTCAGTCTCTTTTTAGAGAACCGGCTTTTTCGGCTTAACTTGTTAAAGAGAGCCGTCTCTCAAACGGCTCACTTGCTTTGATGCATTATATTTACGAATTATTATGTAGTATAAAGAAGTTAAGAAAAAAAGTATAAAAGGAGAAAATGAAAAAAGACAGGCTTGTGGTTATCCCTTTAATCAGTATATTATTAACAGAAAATGAATTAATAATTTCAATAGGAAAATGTATTATTCTACTTAATTATATTTGCATGTCTACAGTGAACGTCCAAGCTACTTCATTTTTTTTTTCTTTAATAATAAACCTCATTCATGTCGAGAAACTCAGTATCTCACAACAAACGTTTGGGGGGGGTTGAAATGGTGTAAGATTATTTTGTATTCCTTGAGGCAAAATACGACAGTTTGTAAGGGCATGGAGCCGTGAAGGTTGACCGGTATGTAGTTCTTATTTACGCCTGCATGTAATCCAACGTGGTCATGGGCCTGTTGGTTGCTTCTCTGAATAGTTTCTTCTTGTTTTGGGCAAAAGTTTAGAGACAGCCAGGTCTTGGTAGATTTGCAGTGGTTTTATGCTCTCTCCGTTTTGATATTGTTGCTCGCACGGTGCTACGGGAGATGTGTAAATGTTGCGAAATCCTCTTATCCCAATTCTTTTCCTTTGAACCTTTCCACCACTTTATTTTGTAACTGCCTGGTGTATTCTTTGGTCTTTATAATGCTGTCATAATGTTTCATAATGCTTTTTGTTCAGGTGCATGTCAACTGAGAATTAACACACAGGTACACTCCGTTTAGGTCGACAGTCAGAAGTCATCGGGGAACTTCTGGAGTCAGTTAGCTGAGCAGAGAGAACAGGGGACCAACATTTTACCACACCTGCCTTTCAGTTTTTGTTGTTGTATATAAAATGTTGAAATTATATGGTTCCACCTCATGATTGTGTCTCGCATGTTTTTTCTCCTTAGAAAATATTTTACACATTTAAGCTTCTTGCCTGAAGCCTAAAATGTTTCTTATTAAGTGGAAAGATTGCTACTTTGGCCGACAGGGAATGTGTGCGCATACGTAACCTGTTGGGCTCCGGCGAGGTTCCCTTTAGCTTCTCGTCGATGTTACCCAACATCATGTGCAGCAGCGGTCCCACGCACAATTGCAAATTCTCCCTGTTCCAAAAAGATTGTGTCACACACTTCTTGTTGGCTTTTAGTAAGAGCGATAAAGGAATTCATTGTTATAATGCTTGACCTCTTGCTAGGTTGGTAGCAGTAGAACATGACGTCTACGGCTCTTTGCTCCACTTGGCTTCTCCGCGCAGATAGAGCAGGAGGGCACGGCAGCCCGTGAGCCTGACAATACAGTCGAACAATATCCTGACTTAAAACATTCGCACACCGTCCTGTTGCAGTAAAATGGAACTTAAAAGTATCCTATTTATTCATGTTGAACGCACATTTCGATTAAAAATTCTTCCGTTTGGGCGCCCGTTATAAATGAGGATTTACGGTAGGAGATGATTGTATTTGTGCCGTGATTGATCAGTCGAAAATACCGCTGCCCACAATGGCAAAACACTGGATGCAACGAGAATCGAACCCGGATTGATTCAGTGAGAGCAAAGACTCATAACCACTAGACCACCATTGATATAGATGACAAACGAAAAGAAATTTGATTTTGTCTCAATCTCACTCGTTTTAGTTACCCAACCAGGGACGAATGTTTGAAAAAGGAGAGCATAAAAAGTCGTCTTAAAAGATATAAATAAAAAAAGCATGTGAAACATACAATCTGCGGCACTGACTGAGGGCCATTAGATGACTTTATCTGGGTTGCCGTGAATTTCTTAAAAAAAAGGAAGGCTTCAGCTCAATTGTAGCAAAAAATACGATTTTTTTTCTTTCCTTAAATAAATATAAATCAAATGCTCTTTCTCACTGCTAGAGGGCAGTAAAGGGGTAAAGGAACTGACATTCCGTCTGGTTATATGTTAAAGACAATATTGTCCAGTTCAACAACTTCAGTAGGCCCAGGCTAGTGGTTTGATCCAATATTACTCCCCATTCACTTCATATTTTTTTTTCTTTTTTTCTTTCAAAGCAGTGATGAATGGGGCAAACATATTTTTATTTAAAGCTCCCACTTGAGTTTTAGTGTGGTGAGTTGGTTCAGATGTAAAGCTGCATTTCCTTAATTGTTAAAACCAAGAACTAGTTAACGTACACAATGCCAAATATGAACATCTATTTTTTTTCAATGGCTTATGAATAAATATGTTGCACTTTGAAAGGATCCCTTATCCTCCGTGATTATCATTTGTAGGGTAGGTAATCAAATGTCGGTTAACGCCTAATACTGAAATGCAAAGCTAAATATTGCCCGTTGACGTTTTATACTGACGCAGCCCACCTGAGAACAGATAGTCTGGATGTGGCAACCCCGAGCAAAACTACGTTTGACACCAAAAAAGCACAGTAAGGAAAACAACTGTTTGGTGTGTCTGTTGATGGATTGAACTTTAAAAGACATTGTACGGTGATTAACATGTAGCAAAAAAGTAGCTGCTTGTAGTCCTGAATAATGTATACATCGTTTCTAAGAGTCAATCGAACTGAATGCATTAAAAATCAAACTTTTTTAGCTTTATCAGTTCTTAACCCTCACCTCTCTGGCGACCATGTCGTCCCGGAGGAGGACAAAGTCCACATCTGATTTGCCGCTGATGCCCAGGTCCTTCAGGATGCTCTTTAGGTCGGCCATTATGTCCGGCAAGAGGGCCGAATCTTTCAAACGCCGGCTATTACACAAACGTGTTTGTAATTTGAACCTCCCTCTTTTCAAAAACAACTACAATTCTCATGGCATACCTGCTGATTGTTCTGAGCAGCTGGCATCCAATGTAGTTGGGGTACAGGATCTCTGACTTAGCATCTGTGGTAAATATAGGAATGGTTTCTATGGAAATAGAGAGGAATGTCAGTTGAGGAGGAGAACAAATGATTGTGGTGATGTAATTGAATGCACCTTTTTGCTTTTGTTGGAACAGCCCTGCCAACAAGCACCTGGCAGATTCAATGGTCCTCGCAATGTTTGTAGAGCGAACGCTTCACATGGAAAGAAACGAATTAGAAACGACTGAGTGCACTGTAAATCCTGGACAACAAGCCGCTACTTTTTTTTTTTTTCTAAAACAGTATTAAAATACGATGTATTTGTTTTTTTTGTGAGGCAGATGGTCACGAGGATGTCGGCGGTGCGCCAACCCTTTCCGCGGCCCCGCATCGGCATTGTGGCTTAGAATTGTGGCGAACCAGAAGACTCAAAGTTTTAGTATTTTAAAAAAAGCATTGCGAGGGCTGGAGGCACATAATACAATGCGATTCCTGCCTAGTGCTCTGAATGTCAAAGTGAAAAGAATTCAGGTAAGTAGTTTGGCAGTCGTAACTATGGTAACTTTGGTAGCCAAATGCCTCATTATCTAATAAGCAGGGTTGTGTAGGGTTACTTTAACTTGATAACTTTCAATTACTTTTGGATTACTCAAATACCAAATATGCTAGTAAAAGACAAAAGAAACTAAATATGAATAAAATTACTAAATTTTGTGCAGGCTTGGGGAGTAACGAAATACATGGAACGGCCAAAATGATGTTGGCAAGCTGTTTGGATTTATTTTCATTTTGTTTCTGTCACATTTTATGTTAGTTTTGCCAGAGATCAAAGAGATCAAGGCCAGGAGAGAAAGCTTACCACGTGTTGTGAGTCATAATTTTATTCATATCTAGTTTATTTTGTCTTTTAATAGCATATTTGGTATTGGAGTAATCCAAAAGTAATTGAAAGTAATCAAGTTACCCTACCCAACCCTGCTAATAAGTGAAGTGCATGATTGGATAAACGAGAGTACAGAAAGGCAACACATTGTATAGTGATTAATACACTTGTTTGTGGACTATGTCCACAGCTGTCAATCTGGATCAATTAAGGCAGCAGTCAATTTCATTTAAATAGGCATTAACATATGCAGGAGTGCAACAAAACATTTTCAAAACACAACCCGATGTACTCTGTACCGAATAAACTTCAGAAGTCCCTATAATCACAACAGCCTGTACACATGTTGAGCCATTAGACTGATCTTAAGCTCTCCCATCCCTTGCGCACATTACAAAGTGACTGAGAGTAGTATTGCTACAACTACATTAAAAAAATCATTCAAGCTAAATGCTTGGAATTTTTCTAACAATTAGTATTGGCCGATCGAATATTTTGGTGTGACGTTATCAGTCCGTTAACTGTCAGCTCGATAATTATTCTGTTCCTTTCCTTGATTAGTAACCGTTTTCATAAACCATCCTCGGGGATTACTATTAAATGGGCACACAAAAAACAGAGGTTAGGAATGTAAATACAGTCCTATGTGTCCTTGTTGAGCTTGAATCTAGTCTGAAACTGTGAAGGGACATGAGGGGTTCAGAATATGTAGTACGTCATGCATGCACGTACGCCGGTGAAATACCACTTCTGTTTTTCACTTACGGGGTAAAGCTGGAGGGCGGTTCTGGTTCCAAGCGCTTCGGCATGGTCCCCGCGTCCAACGGCAAACGATAGGCGAGGTTATGTGCTCCGATACAACGTACACTATATTTCAGGTTAACCGTATACTATTTTTAAAATGTAAGAAATGGACGTTAGGGAGTTCATTTTTATGGCTGTTTAAGCCTGCAACTTAAAATCTGGTGCGGCTTGTACGAAAACAAAAGTTGAGGTTTTTCCTTAAATTTGCCCGTGTGGCTTTTAATCGGGTGCACGCTCTAGTCCAGGGTTTACAGTATTGACCTACCATGTGTAATCTTGCTCCAAAAAACACTTACTAGACTTCATCGGTGCTTAATGTTTCACTGAGGAAGGGAACCTTCTCCACGTAGCGTTTCCTCAACTTCTCTCCCAGCTCATATAGCTGTTGCATGCCCAAAGTGGTCAACTGACCCGTGGATACACCACCCTTAGATGGTCAAAACAGTAAATCGGGGAATGTCGTGTTAAAAAAAACTGCTGCTGTGATCTTCAGGGGTGACAGGAAACCTACTCACGCTAAGCTTATTCTTCTTGTACTTGTCCTCCAACGGAGATGAAGGTTTGGCCCCCCCGTCGAGGTTCTTCACCTCATAGTTGATGTGCGTGTGCGCTGGGGGCTCCAACAGAGCTGACACCCATTTTGCCTTTCAAATAAAATATAAATTATTACATTGATTTGGACCTATGAATCCCTCTTTCAACCTAATTTCAGGTTAAGGCTTGGGTGTCAAACATACAGCCCACGGGCCAACGGACTATATCTGCGCTGCTAGACGATGCTGGGAAAATTCAAGAGAAACATGAGCCACATCACGGGAAACAATGATCTGCAGTTTTAAATATGTCCACTGGATGTCACCAAAGCTAGGCACCATTCCTAAAGAAAACCACCCGCTGTATTTGCTGACTACCATTGATCAACCAGAGAATATATGAAGAAACAAACGATCCTGATGTTATCTTACTTAGAAGACACGGAGGCGCTGTTTAAGGTAATACGATTGCACTCACATGTGGTGTGTAGATGTCCCTCTTAACCACAATAATTTCTGCTAAACTACACTTTTTATTCCCAGTCATAGGAAATTATTGGTTACCACCTGGATTGTAAACAAAACAATAAAAGAACCTGGGTGTCTTTGCAGAACTTTAAAGCTCCAAATTCAGACAAACACAAAAAGCAGAAAAAGAGCTAAATTATTAAATAATTAAAATTATTTGCACATCAATTTGTGTTTGTGTTCAGTTTTTGTCAACTTTGCAAGAATTTGCCTGAGTTAGATAAACTGTAGTGGTTTTGCTTTTATGAACAAATGCACAGTTGATATGCACAATAAGATTATTGTGCAGGGAAAAAAAACTTCCGCAATTGTTTAATAATTTAATCTGGTACCATTGAATCATAATTTAATTGCGAGCCTCCAAAAACTCCCCAGCCCTACAGATAAGGCATACTTTTTATGACATTAATTCACAGTCCCTGTGAGAGTGTTTCTTTTTACCATGTGGCCCTTGAATGAAAATGAATATGACACCCCTGGTTTAACATTCAGGAAACAATCAACACATTTTCATAATAAAATGTAAAGCAGCTGCAGATTTTTTTTCCTTTTTCCAAGGTGGCTCTAAAACAGGACTAAAACCGAGTGAGCTTTTTTCAGTAACCGTTCTCAAACGCAAACAAACCAATTACAAAAACTGTTCAACACATCACAATTGATTATACGCATTGTACCTCCAACACATCAGGTATGGATTTAAGCGGAGTACGAGCGCCGTGCCGAAACAAGACTTGAACGAGTTTGAGCTCATACTGTGACGCCTTCCAGCCACCGTCCTCATTGCTCTGCTTCCACCACAGCACTGAACCGACGACTATGGACACAGAGCCCATCAAGCCCACTCTGCTCCAAAGTTTTCTCATGGCTTAACTTCTGAAGAAGAAAACAAAGTAAGCAACTGTAGGTTAAACTCTCCAATATCAAAACTAGCTAAAGGTGTTACTTCATTTTATTTATCACAAATTTTATTTGGCACATGATGAATGGCCTTTGTAGAAACCACAAAAGGTTTCAGACCTCTTTTTCCTGTATACATTGAGGACTGTATCAGACAATTTGATTATTGTGATAAAGTTCCATATTTTCAGCAATAAAAAAACCCCATTGAGGATTCTTTATAAATAGGGCAGCAACGATTACGCAACATTGTCGACCAAAATCAATATCAGAAATAGTTGACAGTGATTTTCATTGTCGACATGTTGCCAGACACATATTTTCAACAGAGAGAGGCACCTATCTCCGTGAATACAATTTCTTCTGGGACATGCACAATGTAACGTAAACATACAGAAATGGCGGCGTCTACATCAACTATAGGGTACTAAAACTTCGAAAGTTGGAGAGCATTTTAGCCTGGATACGGCCAATAAAGACTACCATAAAATTCGGACTATATGACGCAACTTTTCCTCCTAGCTTTCAGTCTGTTTGTAAACGGAAATAATGTGGCGAAACAAACAGATTACAAGTTGCAACGTGCGACAAAGCAGAAAGGTTTTAAGCGGATTCCTATTCATCTGTTGGCATTATCATGTGTTTTGGAGTAAATATTTTACATGTTTGGATTCTATGGATTGTCCTCAATAATAATAATAATAATAATTTCCTTTGTATTGTCATTCTTTGTAAGAATGTACACAGAACGAAATGTCGATACACCTGACCCGTTGTAGCGAGTCGATGCAGCCGCAGCCAACAGAGGGCGCCGCCATTATACCAATTAGGTATGTCTCGGCCGAGGCGCGAACCAGCGACCTCCCAGTCTTAAAGTGGGCACACTACCATCTAGGCTACTGAGCTGGTGTAATGAAGCCATTTTGTGGACATTCAAGAAAGTTGAAGACGTCCAAGGTGAGTTATGCCGGCTTTATAGTTTTCACGTATCTAGTTTCAGACTGTTCGTGATGATTCTCCTGAGTAGTACATTTTGAAATGTCATCATATTTTTGTTTCCGTAATACAGTGGTTAGCACATTCGCCTTACACGCGAAAGGTCCCCCGGTTTGAGACCGGGTGGAATCATATGTTGGCCAGGAGAGGGATGGGCGCCACCAGGCTCTACTTGCCCAAGACACACAACAGGAAATGGTACCCCTACGACTCCAGAGGTTCAGGGATATATTGAATCCCAAGAGTTTAAGCTTTCCTATGATAGGTGGCATATCTACGTGACTGGTGACATCGTACATGTATTTGTTTATAAAAAGTCAGGCGGGCCACTAGCGGGCCGGCAGAACGTTAAAGGGTAAAGGTACTTTTGAACAAAATGGAGACTGACTCGGTTTAGTAAAATCTAAATAACATTAAAGCCAATAGTTTTGATGACCAGCCATGCACGTTTTATATGCATAATTTTACTATATAAGAGAGCTTCAGCGATATGCCAGACTGATCAACCTATTTGAAATTAAATGCCTTCAGTCTGAAGAACAAACGTCAGTTGTTAAAACCGTTTTGATTTCAAACCGTTGAGAATTGTTAAGTACTATTTTTGCAGACTTTGCGGTTGACCACTGAATCTTATTAACAAAATAGACATATTTGTTTTATTTTCTGTTGTATAGCTGATAATATGCCTTTTCTTGGTTAACAGGGATAAAGAATATTTACCTGATTTTATATAGATTGAGATATTGTCCCTAAAAATGGACAGAGATTTATTTATTGATTTGTTTCTACTGACCGATCACAGTGCCTAGAGGGCAATACGATGTATGACATTTTTATTTAATCTTTGTACAAATCTGGAGTATGTTCAATGATAGATGCACCTTTTTTGTGTGTTCATTATTACACGATTAAATCAACTTCATGCTAAATTTAGGAGAAAAAAAAGAATTAATTAAGTAAAAAATTAATTGTCCCATTATTCGATTCATTATTTATATAGTCAGCGACTCGTCGACTATTAAACTAGTCATTAGTTGAAGCCCTAATTACAACTCAACTGAATATCCAAGTGTTCACAGTCAGGGTATGATTGTCCAAGCCCTCTGAAAAATAATAAGTTTAATGAAAAAGTAAGGGACACAAGTCCCCTTTCACCAAGTCGGATTGGGAGCCCCTAGATTTTTCCTTACCAACCATCTGGATGCAATCATGGGATGGAATAAACCAATTACATGTTCATGTTGTGTTGTGTTAACGTGAATTTTAACAGAGGGAGCTGTGAGACAATAAAAAAAGAGGGAGAAGAGGCGGTTGAGGGGAAGATGAGGTAGATTAAACAAGTGGGAAGCACAGTAATCACCTTAAGGCATGCTTATTTTGTTTGCAAGTTAAAGAATAAATACTACAGTTACCTTGCCTTCAGCAAAAGTGGAAGGGGGAGGAGAAAGATAAATAGGTATGTGTGGGTAGGTGAAAAAAGCCTAACATGACTGGGCCACAGGTTAAAACTTGAGTTTTGTTGTCACCGTAGTGACGGAACGCCATTATACCGTATTTTCCGCACTATAGGGCGCACCGGGTTATAGGGCGCACCCCCAAAAAATAGTTTTTGGTCCTATATCTTCCATAGATAAGGCGCACCGGATAATAAGGCACTACAATGGGAACGTCGACAAAACAGTCAGATGATTCAGTCAAACTGATTACCCCCTTAACATTCCCAAAGCTTGCAGAGAAGCAAATACGTGTCGTAAATACGTGTCGTAAACACGTGCGGATGCGGTGTCCGTACGATGTCACTTAAATGCGTCATTTCAAATATCATTCGGAAGGTTGAAGTCTTGGGATTCAAGAAATGCCAAACATTTCTATTTTCTTTTTCGCTCCCAACTTTACTGTGCATATGACAATAAACACTTGGAATTGAGTTTAATTCACTCAACTCATCACAGCAACATCAAGATCGTTCTAAAACAAGATACCGGGAAAATATAAAGCCGCATAACTCAACTAAGTTCTCACGTTCAATAATGATACGCAATCATGGTCTTCTTACAACCGTGAGTGAAGTAAATCCAGGAGAGTAGAATATTTACAAATACAGACTAATGAAACATGTTTCTTTATGGCGTACTGTAGCAAGCTTGCTGCGCCATTGCTAAACTCGGCCGATTGAAGGGTTTGTTTTGGGCATCTAGCCAATCCGAGGCTCCGAATAACTTCAGCCAAAAGTGATCGATTCAAATGATGATTGACACATTGGTTAGCCAATGAAATGCCGGTATATAAATCCCAGCATACACCGCGGACTTGCTACGCCATTGCTAAACTCGGCCGATTGCAGGGTTTGTTTTGGCCATCTAGCCAATCCGAGGCTCCGAATAACTTCCGCCAATAGTGATCGATTCAAATGATGATTGACACATTGGTTAGCCAATGAAACGCCGGTATATAAATCCCAGCATACACAGCGGACTTGCTACGCCATTGCTAAACTTGGCCGATTGCAGGGTTTGTTTTGGCCATCTAGCCAATCCGAGGCTCCGAATAACTTCAACCAATAGTGATCGATTCAAATGATGATTGACACAATGGTTAGCCAATGAAATGCCGGTATATAAATCCCAGCATACACCGCGGACTACTCCACGTTCGGGGTAAAATCGAGTCGGCGGCCGTTGAGTAAGTGGCGAGACCTTGCGAATTTAATATTGAGCCATATATAAGGCGCACTGTGTTATAAGGCGCATGGTCAGCTTTTGAAAAAAATTAAGACTTTTAGGTGCGCCTTATAGTGCGGATAATATTGTAATTGGATGTGCAACGTGTAATATCAAAGGATGTGTTAGCTTACTTTATCAATACAACATAAAATACCATTATTGTATTATACATTGCCTAACATGGTCAAAGTCTGGCGTAACATCTTCTTGACATTCCCCTCTATTCTCACAGCTCAACAACACAGGTACTCATAACCCTTACTTTTTTAAATACCATTTGCAATATGAAATAATTACAATTATATTTTTGTGATCTTACCTGATTCTACAAACAAATAATGCAGCAATAGCTAATTTTTGTCCTCAACATAGTTTGTTAATACTGTTGTCTTTTGGTGCGGCGTACCTCCACAATGGAAACCACTATACTCTATACTAGATTAATTCCCATTACTCCCCCTTTCCCTCACTTTTACTCCTTAAGGACAATTTGTGTTCCTGCGTCAATGGAGTGTTTGCAGATGCTATTGAAGCCCCCCAATTAGCAAAGCAGGTCTACGATGTAACAAAGAAATTAAAGCACAAGGTAAGTGAAGAAAGAGTGAAGGACACAAGCCCTTTTTCACCTAGTCACGTTGGGAGCACCTGAGTTTCTCCCTAGCGATCCCATCGGGCACCGCACCCCTCGGCATAATAGCCGTGGGAGAGAACAAACTAATTGTGTTTTCATGTTGTGTTGTTGAACGTAAATTCCAATAAAAGATGCGGTGAATCAAGGAAAAATAAATTCCAGGGGAGGATGAGGAAAAAAGCTCAGTACTTGTCTGGTGCCATTTCTATTTGATTTTTAAGTTTGACACAAAACTAAAGTCGGCTACCATTACCAGCTCAGTAGCCTAGATGGTAGTGTGCCCGCTTTGAGACTGGGAGGTCGCTGGTTCGCGCCTCGGCCGAGTCATACCTAATTGGTAAAATGGCGGCGCCCTCTGTTGGCTGCATCGGCTCGCTACAACGGATCAGGTGTATCGACATTTCGTTCTGTGTACATTGTTACAAAGAATGACAATACAAAGGAAATTATTATTATTATTATTATTATTTGCCCTCGGCAAATAATTGAAAACTGGGAAAAGGATAAACCACACTAAGTTGGTAGATGAAAGAGAAAGTAACATGAATGGACCATAAGTGAAGATTTGAGTTACGTAGTCGGCACATTAAAGTCATAATCGAATGTTTGTCATGTAATAAATAACTAAGGATGTGTAGCATGGAGTTACACTTAAAAAAAAATAGAACTTGAAGCTAAAAATGCATTTGGTGGTCTACAATTTTGAAAAAATTAATACATTCTAAATAAAAATATAAATATAACATAAAAAATTTGGGAGGAACATTATTCGCAGAACATCATTTCTATTGTTCACCTTCACATACATTTATTTTTTAGTTTCAAAATGTTCACTTTTAGATCTTTTCAACTGTAGTTTCTTTAGGAAATGTCTGAAGAGTTGCACTAACAAGTTTTTTGATGCAACGAATAATGTAAAATTGATATGTTGCTGTTAATCATTTTAAAACATTTGAAGAAAAAAATGCATGAATATTTAGGGTTCGTACTTTTTTTTCATGGCCAAATTCAAGCACTTTTTGAGGACTTTAAAAGCCATTTTTCCAATTTCTTCAGTACCATCCCAAGAAGAACTTATACTTTATTACATTGTTAACATAACGTATGAATCTTATTTTTCACGTACACTGTTCCGTTTCCCATATCCATGATATGACCGTATGACAGTGTGTCGGCGGTCCATATGCCGTGCACGTGCATTGTCGCGATAAAAGCGAAAGCTGCAACGCTTTATTCTTTTAAAAAAATGACCGAGTCCCTTCGTCATCGTTAGGGCAGAGAGCAAAGAAGTTTTGTGTATGTCCACGACCGCCATGAACACCCGAATTGTGTGATCATGTTGCTGGAAACATTGGTGGCTGAAAAGTTGGTGCAAAGTTTATGCATAAGTGTTCTTGCAATAAAATGTTATTTTGCAAGCAAGGTGCCCTTGTGTTTGTGAAAAGCATTGTGTAGATATTCGAGGTATCAAGAATGAAAAAAAAAATAAAAAAAATAAGCCATTTTCTCAGAAGTTTTCTTGAAAACAAGTATTTTTTTTAGCAATTTCCAACTGTTACTACATAATGGTAAAAACTTCAAGCATACTTTTTGAAATGGCAAAAATTGGCTGGCACTGGCTGTTCCTATTTAAGAGAAATATCTGGCACTAAATGAGTTAATAATAATAATAATAATAATTATTTTTTTCTGATCATCATTAATCCCCCCAATATTTAAGATGTATTTAAAATGGGTGCAGGGCAAGGCAAGGAAAGTCAGTTGTTCTAAAGTGTAACAGAGCAGTACGGAATTTTAAACTTTGTAACTCTCTGCCGCTATCTCCTGGCTTGTCTCATCAGTGCAGCTCATTAATCATGTACATTTCTTACACGTTCTTCCCAAAACTTTTTTTTCATCTTCAAGCAGACATGTTTTTTATTTTTCATTAAATGCAAGGTCGATCAAGTTACTGCTGAGAAACACGGCAAGAATTTAAAGCATTTACAAGTACTTTACCCAAAACTGAAGCACCTTTCAAACCTTGAAAACACAACATTAAAATGCAAACATTTTTAAGGATTTCAGACACCCGTACGAACCCTGAGTATTGTGAAACCAGCACATTTACTATCCTTAAAAGATGGTGTATGTAATTTCAAAAGTATTTTACATGCTGTCCTCTTGCTGAAATCATCATTGCAGCTCTTTGTGTTGCACGTGCAAGTACGTAAAATTCTTCGATGCTTGAATAAACTCCTCTTTTTAATCTATTTTGGGATTTGGTTTGACATTTGGGCTGTATTTGAAACACTCTTTTTCCTATTTTCATCTTGGAATAAAAGAAAACCAAGACCATGCGCGTGATAACACTCTGAAGCCCCCAACAGCGCTCCGTGCAACTTTTTATGGGTGTATTCTTTTTTGTTGCTGCTCAATTTATTGTATGAAACTGTGAAGCTACAATTTATTCGGGTTTTTTTTTGTCCCTGCTAATTTCACTTCTTTTCTTTGCACTATTGTTACGATGCACTATAAGTTTTCATTCATAAACATTGCACTATTATTGTAACTTTCAGTCCAGTCTCTAAGCACTATGTTGTAAATATCTTTGCCTAATTATCCTTAGTCTTAAAATGTGTATTACATGTTTACCCTGTGGTGCCGAGTCTAAGTTGTTGCATACAATATTTTTCACAACTTTGATATCAATGAGAATAAAGACAATTCAATTCCATTTTACCTGAAAAAGGTTTACAGTCAATCATTTTATTTTCAATTATTAATTTCATTAAAAAAATCCAAGATAAGATAATGGGTTTTCTGTTTTGATTTTTTTTTTTTACACAACAATTGGCCCCAATTTAACTAGATATAATCAGCTATCATCTTATTATATCCATATATAAGTGGAATGCTCTTCCCCCTGAGATTCGATTCACAACCTCAGTGGAAATGTTTAAATCTAAGCTTAAAACGCACTACTATTCTATAGCATATGAATAACCTAGATTTTATGTTGACAATATCTATGTATTATGTTTCCTCATGTAGGTTTTAGATCAGGGGATGGTGTCATAATAGTCTGTGGTTTGCAATCATCTGTGGCCTGTGCAGCCCTTTGAGACTCTTTGTGATTAAGGGCTATGCAAATATACATGACTTGGCTTGACTTGACTACTATCTATCTCTTTATTGCTTCATACGACATTTAATGGTCAAAGGATGGTGTAAAATTCTCTTGACGTTTGCTTTATAATCAACAAAAAAAGACAAATTCAAATCAGCATTAGTTTGTCAAACCTGGTCGTAAAATCCTCACTTATTTGTGACATAACTGGTCTGTTGCTAGCATATGATGCTAACCTCAACGTTTTGCGACTTAAAAAGTAAAATAAGAAGCAGAGCTAACAGTGACCAGCGAAAAATTGAATCGTTCAACACGCCAAAGCTCATTATTACTCGAAAATTCAACATTTTAAGAAAGACTTAAGGTTCAAACCTTCCCCGGGCAGTCGTTTCAGCAGCCGGCAGAGTTTAAGACATTCCCCGAGATGAACACGCTAGTAATGGACTTGTGATGTATAGCAAACTACATTTCCCATCATGCACGTCTTTGGTTCATCAGTTGTCATGTTGTTTAACCACCGGGAAGTGTTGGGGTTCATCGACGTGAATAATAGGGGCGGGGGGAAAATGTCGCGTTAACGATTTGCATAATAATTTTTGATTTAACGCGTGATCATACCAGAAGGGAGAGGACCCACGCAGAAGGGAGAGGACCCACACAGAGGACTGGAAGAATGCTGCTTGGGAGGGTGGAATGGCAGAGCTATGCCGTTGCACAATAGTATTGCCTTTTACACGCTGGTAAACTACTGTTAAAAGAAAATAACTCTGAAATTGTTTAATTGATGTTGAAAATGTCCGGAAAAAATGTTAAAACGTCATATCGTCACGCCATATTGTCAGATATAAAAAAATTGTGAATATGCTTGATGGCTGTGTTTTGCTGCTGTTGGTGTCGGTGGATTTGTTCAGACCGAGGACAATCGACTTTGGCCTGGACGGATCTATTGAAACTAACAAAGATGTTATATAATGAAATTGTGAATATGTGTAACGGGTGTAATAATAACTTTTATTTTATTGAAATTCCTGCTAAAATATGTGTATAGTTTTTGGTAAATGTCCTGCAATGCTGAGTCCAACAGTGCCATCTGCTGGTATGGGGTGGGGTTTGGTTTTGGCTTCTAACATGTGACCAGGAGGCGGGGTTTTGTCAGTTTAACCAGAGTACTACAAAGGTAAGACATATCTTTTGGTGCTCCACAAAATAAGTTAATTTTAAACTTTATAACCCCAGCTGACAAATCTCTCACCATGCATAGTAATGTGATTGATATTGTCAAGCTGTTTAGGTTTATTTTCGTTTTGTTTCTGTTTTACTAAATCTTAATTCCCCTTGTAGAGATCAAAGAGATCAGACCCAGCAGAAAAAGCTAATGTTGTGACTCATCCATTTGCAGGTAAATTGTACCCATTTTTATACTCATTATTGTTTTTATTCCTATTTTTCAAATACATTAAAAAAAAGGATGATGTTGGTTAAAATTCAGAGTAAAGAAAAACATGTTGAATTCATTGTAAACGTTAAAAATCCACTATACGATCTCTTGTTAAAATGCAAAGATTTATAAATGTAGTGTGATATTCTAAAATGTATTTTGTGTAAAGTGAAAAGACAGCTCTTTGATATGCTTTGTTGTCAGTTTAACCAGAGTACTACAAAGAGATCAAAGAGATCAGACCCAGCAGAAAAAGCTAATGTTGTGACTCATCCATTTGCAGAACTGTAATAATAAAAACCTCATCATCCAGTCCAGCGTGAATGTGGATCTTTGGTGGGACACGTACAACGCGGTTACATATGTTTGATTTTCGAGAAGGTTTGTTCAAACCTCACTTTGTGTTTGCTGTTAAAAACGTAATATTGGAATATAATATTGTGAATGTGCTTAATTGCTGTTGAGATTGTCATAAATGTTTTCTGTTTTTAGTGTCAATAAATTTGTTCAAACAAAAAAAAAACAAAAAATATATTAAGGTCACGATTAAAATTCCGCCCGGGGCCCGCTCCCGGGTGTTTTCTGCGCTCCTCCAACAACTGAAAAAGAGTCTCTTCTGTTTCCTGAGGCTAAGTGGCGGAGCAAAGTAAACAAGGCGAAAGTGATATGTATGCTTTGCAAAGCTAAAATGTAATTACATTCGAAGCACTTATTTCCTGATGTATCACTCGAAAGCCAATAACCCCGGTGTGGTGGTACAGTCAGACAGCGGACCTCATCAAACAACCTTGGATCAGTTTGGTCCAAGAGGAGGATGTTTTACAATGTTTGCACGAGGAATTTGAATATTTTGCTTCTGGAAGATTTGTCTTTGACACCACAAACCTTATGCACTTTTCTTTACTTGTTTTGCATGTTTTGTTAAAATATTTACGACAGCTTCCTGCAAATTTACAGTTCAACAGTGTTGACATAAAATATTGAATATCGTTGTTATGAAATCTATCTTTGGCATTGCAGTCTGTATGTAGGCCTACTGTACTTGGTATAGGTCACGTTCAGCAACTAAGTTTAACGCTAGTTTCAATTATAATGCCCGTGAACATTTTCTTCCAGTGTAAGGTTTTGCAGCTGGGTTGCGTTCCTGCTGCCATCTGCTGGTATAAAAAACAAGACACGCACTACTCAAGAAAATCATTTAATGAGGAAAAACTACAGTAAATGCGTATACAATATTTGAAAGCAAATATGAATACAGTAGGGAAGGTAATTAATTGATACTGTAGAAAAGTAAAACCTAAGTAAGTTAGTAAATGTGTCTTTGCCCAGGTTGGATATCACTTAGTCCAAGTTTAATACATCATATGTAAAAATGCAAAATCAAAATATATTTTCCGAAAGAAAATTAAACCTTGTGGATAGACGAACCATTTCAACACAAGTCAATGAGAAAAACATTGGAAGTGCAATCTCGCCACCTAGTGGCCATATGTAAAGTCATGATAAGTGTCTACTTGGGTCTTTCGAAAAACTTGTTTACGTAAACATTTTCACAAAATACGATTTTCCTAACAAAAGCAGTACATCAAGAATTTTAATAAGGCGTATTATCTCTAAGGTAACTTCACAGCTATTAAACACTCTGTGCAGCCCTTTGAGACTCTTTGTGATTAAGGGCTATACAGATAAACATGATTTGACTATAAAAAGATCAAAGTCCCTGTAAAGATAGGTGGACATCTAGAATATAAGCTTCTCTTTTTCACAATTGGTTTCTCCATCTCTGCTGTCAGTAGCAATGAAAATAAAGATACATTCGACAAACTACAGAGAATTACGCTAAACACATAGCCAAGTTTGAATGATTAAATACATCACATACTTCTGTGCCCGCAGGCTGAACAATAAACTATGGCCATCTTAACAATAAATCAAATTTCACACATAAATTTAGGCCAAAATCAAGAAAACTCTCAACAATTAACCATGCCTTTCTCATTCTTTGGACTTCAAGCATTTTCAGCATTTGACTTTATTTGGAGGGAACACATTACATACAGTTTTCCTTTGAAACTGTATTGATATTCTACAGTTAAGTCTTTGAAGTGCTTTCCGAAGTGCAAAATAAAACAACTACTGTAAATTCCGGACAACAGAGCCCACATGGTTAAAAACCTCACGTGCAAATTTAGGAAAGTAACTCGACTTTGTTTTTGTACAACCCGCACTAGACTTTACGCTGCCGGTTTAAACAGCCATAACAATGAACCCACTCACCTCCATTTCCTACATTAAAAAAAAGGCGGGGAAATGTCCGGTACAGAAAAGTAACACATTATGTGCAATTAAGATACTCATTGGTGGCAGAAGTGTAATAAAAACATTATCAAATATAACCTCAATGTACTGTGCTGACTTAAATTCAGAAGCCTTCAGTCATGCAGAGCGATGCAGCTGATCAAAAGCTCTCCCATCCCTTGCACACATGACAAGTTGATAGAAAGGAGATCAGGGGCGATTTTAAGTTCAGAGCTATGGAGGGTGCTGAGCACTCTGACTTTCTGGCTGGTTACATTTTTTTTCCATTTCACTAAAAGTGATTTAGGATCATTCAACACTGTTCCGGAGTGTCACTTCCCGTTTGTGAACATCACATTACATTTTGTGGTTAGCACTATTAAACACTGTTAACATGCCATTTACGGTTTTTACCAGTTTATTTTAAATATTTCTTATAGAGTACACACTCACACATACAGAAGAAGAAACTTGGAACTTATTAGACAATGATGCATTCTATTCAACACTTTTTTTCCACTATTAAAATGTGTTGTGATGGTTAATGAATGATTGCACTTTATTGTATTAGAATCTAATTGTATTTTACTTCAATTGAGAGAATAGAGGAACATTGCTCTTAATTTTTCCCTGTAAGTCAGTTTAGCCCACTTTGGATGAAATAGGAATCATTAGCTACTGATGGTGCCTGAATAATAAATGCTAGCTGAATTTAAAATGAATGCACGTTAAACACGTCTAGAATAATCCCATCTTTCCTATCAGTAGTGAGCACATATTGAGTTTTAGCTTTTAGCAATTTATTTAGAATTTGTATCGTCTAGCATTGCTTTATGGGTTGAATAACACAAAATTAGCAACTAGCATTGCTTTAGCAGCTGACATTCCAGACACTCTCACTAGCTTTAGGCGTCGTTGGCTACTACTAGCACAATTTTAGCAACTAGCGTTAGCAGCTTCTTTCATTTATTGTAGATGTTATGGGATTTTCATTTCAAGGAAACTTGTCTTTTTGTGCCTGTTGAAAATAAGAAATATTGCCCTATTTATCTGATTCTATTGCAATAATCTTTTTAGGTTTTCAAGAGCTTCAATTGTTTTTACAAGATTTTAGGCAGCATTTGAATAAGTTAACATTCCATTAGCCCGGCCCTCGGCTTGTAGTTAAATTTTTGATTTGGCCCTCCATGTATTCGACATCCTTGTTGTACGAGCTTCTGAATTTTAGTCGGCACAATATATTGAGTTTTGTTTTTAGAATTAAGATTGATCGCTTCGGACTCAGTCCACAAAAACGAGTGTTTTAAATGCGGCATAATATGGTACTTTTCTGTAGTAGACATTTCCCCGCAAATTTTTTTGAAAGAATGTAAGCGCTGCAGCGCCAGACAGGGCGGTGTGGCGCCTGCGTCAACGCAGGTCCCCGAATAAAGGAATGAAGACATCCGCACCATAGCTTGGGAAGGCGGCGGAAGGGACCCGGCGTGCGTCTCGTCGTTGCCGGCACCTTCACCGCAAAGCCGCATCGTATTGTAAGCTGCAGTGTTCTAAATGTAGAAAAAAAGTAGCTCCCTGTAGGAATTTACGGTATGTCAAGTTTATATTTTAAAAAATGTGCCTGTTAGCAAGCCACTCTCCACCATTAAAAAAATATACAGCAAATATCCAAAAGTATTTCCTGAGGCCGCCATGTTCAAACGGACAGGTCATCTTGTCTCCCTCGCCCGCTGCTCCCGCTCGTCTTGCTCAGCCGTCGTTTATCTTCGGTGTGGGGCATATGGGCGAGGTGGCAGCGGCTGGGTTGCTCCGGGGTCGGTGCCGGCCCCTGGTACCTCCTCAAAAAGTCAATATCGTCCTCAGCGCCGTCCCTACCGTGACTGCGTTCGGCCGCCAAGTTGGCCGAGTTTTGCTGCAGCGCCACCCTGTTGCTGAAGGGAACCGAGGCCATGGAGGTCAAGGGGTTGACGCAGTGGTTGAAGTCAGGGGGTGGAGTGCGGGGTGCAACAGAGCTGTCAGGCCCTGGTAGCGGCGCTGGGTTCCGTTCCGCCGCCTTCCTTCTGACACAAGCTCTTAAACTCTTCCAGCCTAGATAATAGAGTTCCAGCACGGACAGTGCAAGGGACACGGCGGCTACCGCCAGCATGAAGACGATGAAGATGTTCTTCTCAGTAGGACGAGACATGTAGCAGTTAACCGGGTTGGGGCAGGGTGACGCTGTGCACAGGTACAGTGCCTTGAGGAACACGCCGTAGATCAAGTACTGCACGGAGATGAAGATGACCTCCATGACAGTACGGATAAGGATGCTTAGGACGTAGGTGTGAAGGAGTGGCCCCCTAAGGCGTAAACTCCCATGCTCCCTGCTGCTCTCCCTCCTCTGCAGGTATTCCTTATCTGCCCTCATATCGGTTTCGCCGCCTTCCAATCCGTCCTCCCTCTCTTCCTGTTCCCGCCGCCGGCGCTTCTCCTCGAGGCGCACGGCGTGCACGGCATGACCCATGTAAATGAGGGACGGCGTGGACACGAAGACGATCTGCAGCACCCAGTAACGGATGTGTGCTATGGGGAAGGCGCGATCGTAGCACACGTTGGTGCAACCGGGCTGCTGAGTGTCGCACAGGAAGTCGCTCTGCTCGTCACCCCACGACGACTCGGCCGCCGTGCCCAGCACAAGGATGCGGAAGATGAAGAGCACGGTGAGCCACACCTTGCCCACCGAAGTGGAGTGCTCCTGGACCTCCTCCAGGACGTTCCCCAAGAGGCTCCAGTCCCCCATGGCAGCTCACGGGCGGCCACGTGACACCTGGGAGGGAAGAAACTTGTTAGGTTACAGTCATCCTTTGCCTTATCGCGGTCTACTTATCATGGTTGTGCTACTTCGCGGATTTTCATGGTGCGTTGTGTTCTGCATTCAGAGCAAGATGCTTTCTATCGGCAACCAAGTTGGAATTCTCCACTTGCTAAACTCTCTCTGCAGCTCCCTATTGGCTATCTGGCCCTTTCTCAAAAATGTTTGGTAATGAAATTATATATGGTTTCTGTAGGACAGAACCGGAAGGTAAATGCAGCTTTCCATAACGTCCACATAGTGGCGGCAAAGTACCATGTAAAGCGAAGTGGATTGGGTGCAAACAAAAAGTTTCATGATGTATTTCCCTTCAGCGCAGTTGGCACATGCGAGAGAAGGGAGTGTGTTGTATGAGCAAAGATTTGCCCACCGTTACCGCTCACCCAATCAAATTGCTCAGGGTTCTTGGCTCACGTTTTTGGGTGTGTACAGTTTTCTCTGTTGGTTTTCATCATGAAGTGTCTCAACATTGAACATTGAACACCTTGTTTAGTGAGCTTTCATTTAATGGGTTCCTTAGCAACATACAGACAACTCACGGTATTTTGGTGTAAAACCCTGACGGCAAATTGTAGTTTAGACTGTGCCCTATGGTTTCAGTGATGCTCCATCTTTGTATGTACCAAAATCAGCATCACTCGACTAAAAACAGGAGTGACACAGGAAATATGTGCGTGATTTGAATTTTAATCTCTGAGCCATATGTACTCATTAAAAGAGCCTTGTATGGCGCGCCAGCCATAGGTCCCCAACCCCTGGATTACTGTATTGATATTAGGGCTGCAACAATTAGTCAACATAATAGACAAATATCCATAATAGAAATAGGCGACAATGGGATTTATTGTCCACTATTGTCCTTAAGCACATTTCTTCAACAGAGCGAGGCATCTTACATGATTGTAATCTCCTCTGAGAATTGCTGATGCGCAATAGTGTCAGTCTCAAGAAAATTACGGCGTCAACATAATGTACGCATGCCAACCCTTCTAAAGTTTGGGAGCATATTAGCCTGGATACAGCAAATAAAAATACTACTCGCAAAATTTGGAAAATAGACCTTGCGTATGATAGCAGTACATCATTCCTATGACCTTTCCAGGCTTTGCATCTTCTAACAATTTCCATTATCAGTTTCTCCTTCATCCATTTTGCAGAGATGAAAATCTGTTAAAACTAAGTCTGACATTTTCAAGACCATGAAGGGCCTATTAAGGTTTTATCAGGAAGAAATTTAGATGCTTCCAGTATTGTATGTCAAAAATAGATCTTCTGGACTCTATGGCATGAAAACCATTTTTCCCATCACTACTTCAATGGGAGAAAGAGTTCTCAAATCACGCTTAAGTATACAAACGGCGCATTCCATGAAAAAAAAATGTACGCCATTTGTTTATATTTGCTTCCTGCCTTATGCCAGCATGTACATGAGTGACCGACATAAGAGGGTAAAAAGTGGCCAGCAGGCAGGTCGACTGTGGAAAAGTTTGCCCTTTGAACGGCACGTGGTGGCGAATGGGGCCTGTAGCGAGTGTCCTCAGCTTCCATCCCTTCCTCCGTCCCCAAATTCTTCTCAGCGCCTAGCCATGCTTTTCTACACTATGGAAAGTTCTTCTGGCAATGCCCCTATAAGGCCGCTGTCAACTAATGCGTTCCTGGAACGCAATTACCATGTTTTCTACACTATAAGGCGCACCGAACTATAAGGCATACGACCTAAAATAGTCTTTTGTGTTATAGTTTTCATATTTAATGCGGATGGAATTAAAAAGACTGTAAGGGTTAAGGTTGCACAAAAAATAAAAAGAGCCAAGTTTGTGCATTGATTCATCAGTTGGACCATATCCTTGATCACAGCATACAATCGCATACAATTGGATGCAAGAGGAATCAAACCTAGAAAGTAGCGTGGACTGCCCTGGATTACAGTATATCCACTAGATCACTAGGGATGAAGACTACACATGAAAAGGCATTAGGTCTAATTTCATCTTCACACTATTTTTAGACACCGTACCAAAATGTTGATGTTATTATTGGGTTGGGCCGCGAGAATATGGTCAGAGGATATCGGTCCGTGGAACAGGCTATTTGCAAAGTATTGATGAATTGCATGAGATTCTGAAATGGATGACGGTCGTCCTGAAATGTACAAATAAACGCATGGTCGAATGTAATAAAAACAAAAATTGTCAATCAAAAAGCTTAGTTTGGGCTAAGAAAAAGTGAAACAACATTCCCTCTACTCTAACATATCTGGCGCCTTGAAAAATAGTGTGACAACGAAATAAGACCTAATGCACAAGATGAATGCTACATGTATGGAATTTTCATCTTTTTATTTGTAAAATTGCTTTGACAATACACCACGCCTGGAAACGAAAACAAAACATCTTGACCAGTACTCGGAAATGGGGAAGGGGATATTCGAATGGTTCAAAGCCCAGAGACAACATGGATATGGAATGTCTCAGCTAAGTGTTTGTTTCCAAGCTCTCACGCATGCACAAGCCCAAAAATATGATCGCTTCACTTCTTCCACAGGTTAGTGAACATGTTTTCTTCCTTTATCATGTCTATTTTGAAGCAGTTTTAAGGGGGCCGGCTTGCGTAGGAGTATGTAAGGTAATTTGTAACGAGAAAGTTACTTTCAAAGTATCGCGCTGCCGCCAGTGTCAGTATCCTCAGGGGTGAAGTTACTGACAACTGTAACTAATTACTATTTTTCAGAAACGCACCCAACACCGGCCACTGCATCAATGACCCCACCAAGCCCACATTAACAAATAACCTCTGCCAACCGCCGGCAATCCCATATATCGAAGACCACACATTAAAGATGTTCTCGTCCATACTGTGGCCCGACTTGGAGAAGTTCCAGAAAACACCATAACGGAAGAAACGCCGCGGCTTACCGTTCCACCCCTACTTTCCATTTCCGACAGTCTGCCGTGTGTTCCGCCCTTTGATGAAGCTAGCTGAGGACCTCGAAGCTGCTGTGCGAGGGTAAGGGATCTAAATGACTTTGGCCATGTGTCTGCCCTCACATGCCTTCCTCACTCGCTCTCTATCAGGCATATACAGTAATCCCTCGCTGTATCAAGGTTTACTTTTCACGGTTTCGCTACTTTGCGGATTTTCAACGTGCACTGTGATCTGCATTGTGACTGGCTAAACCAGGGGTTGACAACCCGCCCCTCGGACGCCGCATGCGGTTCTTTAGCACTGCCAAGTGGCTCCCTGGAATATTTCGAAAAACTTTTACAAATTGGTACGTTTTCACAATTGGACAATTTCAAAATAATTTTCATGGGATGCCATTTCCTTATTTTGACTCACTGTTGTTCGTTGTTATGCATTATTTTGGACATCAGCAAATCATGTAGATCTCCTTGATTATACACACCCTTTGGTGCTGATCTGTTGTCTTTGAGGCGGCAGTAGATCAGGAGGTAGAGCGCTCGTCTTGGGATCAAGGGATCCCAGTTCGTATCCCGTCTCGTCCGTGTTACATGTCGAAGTGTCCTTGGGTAAGACACTGAACCCCTAATACCCCCAATAAGCAGGTTAGCGTCTTACTTGGCTGCAATACAAGGCCGCTATTGGGAAGTGTAAAGCACACTGTAAAGCACTTTGGGAAGTCATTGACTTGAAAAGCGCTATATAAATGCAGATCATTTCATTTCATTTCATTGTAACCTTGAAGATTTTACAAAAGGAGGGGGATCGGAAGAGGACCTTAGGAAGGGAGCTCCTCTCCTGGCCCTCCGTTCAAGTTCAAAATCCTTTATTTTGATTGTCTACTAAGGTTTAAACTTAATACAATTTGAAAATAATGGGGGTGGGAAGTATATATATATATATATATAAATATATATATATATATATATATATATATATATATATATATATATATATATATATATATATATATATATATATATATATATATATATATATTTAATATGGTTTCTGTACTGTGGGAGGACCAACATGACACATTTTTAACCTTTTGCTGTAAAAATGTGTAGAATAACTACTACATGTAAACTAAGGGGGGAAACTGTAACTACAAGACGGGTGGGGAGATTCGTTGGTTTGAGTTCACGGGTAGGAAATGACGGGTTTGACTGTGGCTCTCTTACTGGAATCAGGTTTTAAAAACATGGGATGCAGATACATGATGGCAACAAAATATCATCTGAAGTGTATCGTGTCCTGAAACAATTCCATACCTGTCAACCTGTACGGTTTCTTTGTCTATTGTTTCCAAAACTTAGTTTTAATTGAATGGAATAACAAAAGACTTTGAGGAAGGTTGCAAGCGAGTGCATAGGACAATAGCAGGAGTTGGAGCCTGGAAAGGGACTTGTTCTTATCAAACAACCGCCGGGCTTTGTTCACTTTTACTTTCCGACAATACACGTCACTAAACAGACTCAGTGATGAAGCTAGCCCTATTTATTACAACTCGGTGGAAAAAAACACGTTTTCACTTCAGGTCCACGAAGATTGCCACTGACAAGACAGCTGCTATACCACATGAAAATGTGCAAGTTTTGTCTTAGAACTATCTTTTAATTCATACAAAAAAATCAATTCTATCATACTGTAATACTATACCAAGTACGCCAAAATCCATGTGCATTGTAAATAATGCAAATAGAAAACATGGCCATCTTGAACCTGAAGATGGCCTAATGGGTACAAGCAGGTACTTTTACAAGTACTATAATTTTTATAAAATATAGGCTATTTACAATACTTGAACATGTATTTTTGTAAATAATTAATCTGCAGGTAACCAGAAGTCCCAAAGAAAAAAATTTACAACAATTTTCTAAACAATTAACTAAATTGAGTATTATTACATTAATATTTATAGGAGTATTATTATTTACAGAAAAACAATAATTTGAGGAGACGTCATATAGTTCTACAAAATGTAATATTTTTATAAAAATATAAATTTGTCATTACAAAAAAATATTTAAAAGTGATGTGCGTAGTTTGAGGTGTCCTTAAAAAGTTGAATTTGAAATATTTTCTCTATTAACTTGTCAGGACCAGAACCTTCGTTCTGGTCCTGACAGGACCCACTTGTGTGTGTTTCTCTTAGTTTTGTTTGGAAGAAGGGAAAGGGTAGTATAAACGATCCGTAGATCGTTGATCGTGGGTAGCAGGTTACTCAGACGCGGAAGTGGTATTTCCGTGGCGAGCGAAGGCAGTGTGGAGAGCGGGGAAAAAACAGATCGATGGCCGGGACGGGGGAGCAAAAACTCAAGTCAAGTTCAGAAAAGGGGTCGGAGCCGGGAATCAACCAGGAATCAGGACAGGAGAGAGTCAGGGTCGAAAGGCTTGCCTTGCGTGGGCTGAGGTTCGCAGAGAGTCTGACAACCGGTAACAGAAAGCCGGGGGTTTAAAAAGTGGCAGGGAGCCAATCAGCGTCCGGGACTATGGGCGCCAAAGGAGCAGACTCAGGTGCCTCGCATCAGTAATCATGACATAAGTATGTGTTAACAATTGTGTTCATAGAGCCTTTATATATTATTTTTCTCATTGTGCCTTCCTGCTTTTAGCTTACTCTTATCAGCGGGGTTCCGGCCACCAACCCATTAGGCTGGAGGAAAGGAAGGGTTATGGTTATCTGGGGATTGAAAAGCGATTTCACGCTCGTGCTCGTTGTTTTCTTCTATTCTAGAATGAACATGGTCAAATTAAGAAAAGGATTGTTTCAAATACTGTCATGATTACTGATGCGGGGCACCTGAGTCTGCTCCGTTGGCGCCAACAGCCGTGGACCCTGACTGGCTGGTGACCTCTTTTTAAACCCCACCTTCCTGTCAACATTCGTCAGATCGTCTGCAAACCTTAGCTACACGCAAGGCAAACTCTTTTGACTCCTGACTCTAGCCTGCCCTGTTTTCCGTCTGATTCCCGTTGCCGACCTCTTTTGAACCCGTTTATGTTTTTGCTCCTCCGTCCCGGCCATCGACCTGTTTTTTTCTCGCTCTTGACATTGCCTTCGATTGACACGGAAGTGCCACTTCCCCGTTCCCGGCGATTTGCTACCTGTGACCAACGATCACCAGATCGTGGGTGCAAGCCCTTTTCTTCTTCTAAATAAAGCTGAGTAAAACGAACGCAATTGGGTTCTGTCTCGGTTCCTGGTCCGTGACAAATACAGTCCAAATGCCAACCTAAACCCCCCAAAAAGGTTAAAAAAAAGAAGAGTTTATTCAAGCACAGCTAAGAACGTCACGTACTTGCACGCGCCACACAAGTAGCTTGACAGAGGCTGCAATGATGATTTTAGCCAGAAGATGGCGTCAGCAAGTAGACCATTTTCTAAACACCCTTAAATAAAACATCGTGTAAAATGATTAGATAAATTAAAGGGACAAAGTAATAAGCAAATATACACTTTCATATAAACATGCCTTTTTTAACTTCTCGTAGGTGAAGAAATTTGTATCATTTTTAACATGTGGATAACATATAGGGAGCAGACATGATTGTCCGCCATCTTGCCACTAAAGGCACACCTAAAAACCAAATACCTTGTGAAAGGAAGGGCAAAGAAAAAAAAAAAGAGAAATTGAGCTTTTTGACCACTTTGCGTCTCTGTAGTTTATATTGTTCCTTTTGCTTGGTAGCACTTGTCTTTGGTGTTCAAATATTACACAGTAACCCTTTAATAAAACAACATTTAAGGACAAAATAATGTTCGATGAACTAAAAGTTTAAAACATCTAATTTGATTATTAACCCTAGATCGAACCTGATTGCCTGGGGGCAGAGCCAAAAGAAACATTTTCTCCTATTTCTTCCCGCATCCTATAGCTAACCCTTTTTTTGTGGCACAGTCACAAAGCAACCATCCAGTGCACGACGGACCTGCGAAGTATCACCGCTGTCACGTCTATTTACAAAGTGCGTTGGCAGGCTAATGGAGGCGTAATGGACGATGGGCACGATACACCTAAAGTGCGAGTGGTGCCACGTACAAGTGGCACAAACAAAGACCCGACAGGACCACAAGCTTTTTCCACTCGGTGGCCCATGGAAATTTTCTTTTCGTGTGGTGCGGCCTTGATTTATGAGAATCTAGATATAGAGTACAGACACCTCGCACTTACGCGCTTAGGTTAAGGCTAATTCACTGCGTGTGGATTTTGAATTGAATGGAATTGTCTTTATTACAGTAATCCATCGCTGTGTCACTGTTTACTTTTCGCCATTTTGCCTATTTTCTTTTTCAGCAATTATTTTTTCTGTATTTCAATTGGCTAAACAGTCCCCAGGCCTTTTTTCTGCCTGTGTCTCTATTTTTCTCTCTCTCTCTCTTTGTCCTTTTTCTTTTGCTATCTTTCTCCTTTTCTTTCTTGCTATTTTTCTTTCTACCTCTTTCTTTTCTATCTTTACTCTTTCTTTTCTCTTGCGGTGTCTCCTTTTTTTGCATTTCTTTTTCTCTTCTCTCTTTTTCACTCAAGCTTTCTTTTGCTCTCTCTCTCCTGCCTTCTCTTTTGAACTCATCACTCTTTCTTTTTCTTTTTCTCTCTCTCTTTTTTGCTCTGTCTCTCTTTCTTGACTTCTCTCTTTATTTCTCTCCCTTTTTCACTCCGTCTCTCTTTTTTCTCTCTCATTCTTGCATTCTGTTTCTCTCTCTTTTTTGCTCTGTCTCTTTCTTTTGCTCTTGCCTTTCTCTCCCCGTCTCCCGCTCTCTCTCTCTCTCTCTCTCTCTCTCTCACTTTCTATCTCTTTCTTTCTCCTTTTTCTTTCGTCGTCTTTCTCCTTTTCTATCTCTCTCGCTCTCTTTCTTCTTTTTTGCGGTGTCTCCCTTTTTGTCTTTGTTTTTTTCTTTTGTCTGTTTTTCTCTCACACTTTCTTTTGCTCTTTCTCCCTCACCTAAACCCTTTGAACAACTGTCTTTCTATCTCCCCCCTATTATTCACACTGTCATTCTTTCTTTCTTGCCTTCTCACTCTTTCTCTCTTTTTTCCACTCTGTCTCCCTTTCTTTCTCGCTCTCATTCTCGCTTTCTGTCTCTCTCTTTTTTGCTCTGTCTCTTTCTTTCTCTTCTGCCTTCTCTCCCAACCTTTCTCTCTCTCTCTCTCTCTCTCTCTCTCTCTCTCTCTTGCTCTGTCTCCCTTTTTCTCTTTTTCTGTCCTTTGTCCATCCCTCTTTTTCTTTATTAGTCTGGCCCTGTAAGAATGATTTTTCTACCATGTCGCTCCAGATCTAAAATTAGATTGAAATCCCTGTATTGTAGAAAATATGAAAACAAAATACATAAAGGTTTTTACTTGTCGGTTTTGAATATTGTGAGTTCTTTTTCAAACGCAACCCCCGTGAAAAATGCGGAATTACTGTACTTTAATTAATAATTATCTTTATCTATAAAGTGAAATGAAAATCACAATAATGAGGAAGACAAATTACAAAATTACACAACTCCATTTAAGTGGGAGTCAAGTGAAAAAACTGGCCACGATTGTGCTTGTAAACATCGAACAGAGATATTGTGGGTACATTTTAGGATACTCAAGTAGAAAATGTTTAAAGGAAAATTGGTGAGTATTTCTACCTGGAAGACAATAGTGTTTTGACTGCCTGATGAGCGAGAAAGGCTGATTTATTTCTGGCGTTATTTGACATTCTCTAGAGGGAGCCACGAGTGCAAAGTACAAGCGACTGCACTCATGCAGTAGCCACCACCTTAGATGGCAAAAATCTCATGCCGGCTATACAACGCGCAGTATTTCACATTTATTGAAGGCGTCATGTGCTGCTCAACATGAAAGCCATGCTTTAAACAAGTGCAACCTCCAGGAGTGTTGGGGCTCATCTTGTTTATTTTAGGAACTTTCCATAGTTTTGTGTTAAATGAGATAACTTCTCAAATGAGTGTCAATCCGGTTGTAAAATAGGAAGCTAGCAGCTGCTTGTTGTCACTGCCTTGATAGAATTTAAATCGTCTTTTGTTAACCGGGGCTTATAAAAATAAGTTTGATCTGTGAAGTTGTGACAAAAACGACACAGCTCCTTTCTGTTGATACTTTGGGATGTGCTTGGCCAGCAGGATGGGGCGATTCCGGGATATTTGGTGTCGATCCGATCTAAGTACAGTAAATACAGGGTAGTATTGATCAATACCGAGCTGATGCTGATGCTTTTTGCATGGAAATCTATCTATGAATAATTGAACCCCTCCGCCCCTCGAGTTACTTTATAATTAGGATAAAATAAAAACAAAATGGGTCTAATTTTTATTAAATAACTACAATGCAAAGGTAAACAATTATAAAAGAAATTATATCCAAAAAATTGTATTGCCGTGGTTCGTACAACTTGTTCATGGCCAAATTCAAGCACCCTTTAAACACTTTTCAAAACCGATTTTTCAATTTCTCCAGTACCTGGTATCTTGGTACGATGCACCTGTACGGGGGAATGACACTTCACATGACAATGTCATACAAATATCATACAAATCACCGCATACTCAGTCAGCTCATTCCTCAAGAACTAAGAAACTCCTCTTTTTCTCATCTTATTTGGTGGTTAGAGTCGGCGTTTGTACTGTAACTTGAAACAGTCCTTTTATCTTTACTTTTACTATTTTCAAGCTACACTAACAAAGAACCCCGGGGATGAGAGTAGAATCAGCCCTCCCCCTTCCCTTTTCTGCTTCAGAATGTGATGCGAGTCCAGACACAGCAGCACTAATAGTAAGATAAAAGCCAGGTGGGGGAAAAATTATTAAGGTTCTTTGAACTCAGTTGGGCATTGTTAACATATACTGTAGTAGAGAATATATTCTACTTTCAAGAGTCTCATAGGGCTGCACAAACCAAAAGACTGTTACAGACTACAGACTATTATTACACCATCCCCTGATCTAAAACCCATATAAGGGCAAGGAAAAACACAAAAACTTCAACATGAGGAAAATGAAGAAAACTTGAGAAGGGACTGCACATAAGGTTATCCCCCCTCCAGGATGACCAGGCTGCAATGGATGTTATCAAGTCAAGTCAGGTCAAGTCATTTTTATTTGTATAGCCCTAAATCTCGAAGAGTCTCAAAGGGCTTCACAGATTATTACACTATATTACACATAATAACAATACATGGATATCATCAACAGGAAATAAAAATCATTCATAAGCTATAGAATAGAAGTGTGTTTTAAGCCTAGATTTAAACAGGTCCACTGAGGTTGCAGATCGAATCTCAGGGGGCAAAGCATTCCACCTTAAACGACGTAGCCCACCTTTAATGTATTTTATTTTTAGATCTTATTTTTTGTATCTAATTTTTACAAAAGCTCTGAGAGAAAAGTGGAATGTTTTCATCCGCGATTTTGCCTAACCCAACCTAGACCCTACCTCTGGCGGCCCCCAAGTAAAATTGAGTTTGAAACCCCTGATTTCGACAAATTCAAATGGGAACACATTTTTTGTTGATTTGTTCACTGAGTTCTATGCTTGGTGTTCGTCCTATTGTTTATCTGCGCGCTGCCTATTATTAACCTTTGAAGCGTGCCGGGAGTCCCATCGTTGTAAACTCTGCAGCTGTTTAACAGCTCGGCTGCAGGGGTGGCAGGGAATATTTCAAGCCCGGTGCCAGGACGGCCATCCACAATGAGTGTGTTTTATTTAGCAGCCCGGTGGCTCCGTCACTTAAGCGTAGTTCAGTGAGTTGTAGGTTTAGGACGCTCGCTTCCTTACATGGCCGCCTGGATTGTCATAAACCGTGCATGCATCACAACAATCTACTGATGGCGATATTGTTTAGCTGATACAGCGGTTCAGAGGTGCTCGGTTTGGACCTATGTGGGGAAGCCTTATTTGGGGACTTAAAAGAATAGTCCAAATTAATCTGCTTGGCAATCAGTCAAGATTAATGAGTGGTACCTTGAATAGAAAAAAAAACCCCCGTACTACATTTTTAACTCTTTTTTAAACTGTTTTTAATTCTGTGTAAACTGTATAAAAAGGTCCGAAGATGTCCTTTAAAATAAGGACAGCAGGAGGGTCTTAAAATCTTTATTCTTCATCTGAAATATATTTATTAAGTAAAATAAGAAAATATACTTAAAATAAACAAAGATTATCGGGCCATTTAGCATATTTCTCTCTATTTTCCATTGGATGTAAATGCCAAAAATATGCTAGTTTACATGCTGCATTTGTTAGCACATGTATGATAAAAGTGTTAGCGTGTACTGTTCTATTTCAGTATACTGCGCTATTTTTACGAATGAGATTGGTTCTTTTTCAAATACAGTTGGTTGGGCAGTAACATGCAGACTTTTTTAAAAAATGCTAACCAGGTACATTTTAGCACATTCAATGCCAGTGATGGCGTTAAAGTACCATTCTACTGTAGATGGGCTGGCCATGAATGAGTTTTAATCAATTTTAAGAGTGCCTGTTAAAGAGGGATGTGACAATTCAGATTTAAGTCAATTGAAGCAAATACAGTTTTTTTATCGTATTTAACTAAGTTGTATGAGACAAAAACAGGATTTTTTGTGTACAATGTGAATAGGGATGGTTCACCAGTGCATATTTTTTTCTGATACTTAAGTTTAACAAGCTCTCAAGATAAAAAAAAAGAATAAAGAAATAAATGAAATGCATTCATTAATGCCTAAGTTCTTGTTGATACCAAATTTATCTTGTTTAGAGTGATGTTACAAAATTCAAATTTAGGTCAATCGAAGCAAAAAGTAGACCCTTTGAAAAGTTATGTCATTTTATTTAATTCTGCCATGTGAGACATAGAGCCCAATCCGGCCTCTTGGATCACTTAATTCAACAATCTGTGCATTTCTGAGTATGTCATAAACAGGGTTGGGTAGGGTTACTTTAACTTGATTACTTTCAATTACTTTTGGATTACTCCAATACCAAATATGCTAATAAAAGACAAAAGAAACTAAATATGAATAAAATTATGACTCACAACACGTGGTTACCACTTTCTCTCCTGGCTTTGATCTCCGGCAAAACTAACATAAAATGCGACAGAAACAAAATGGAAATAAATCCAAACAGCTTGCCAACATCATTTTTGCCGTTCCTTGTATTCCGTTACTCCCGAAGCCTGCACAAAATTTAGTAAATTTATTCATATTTAGTTTATTTTGTCTTTTATTAACATATTTGGTATTGGAGTAATCCAAAAGTAATTGAAAGTAATCAAGTTAAAGTAACCTTACCCAACCCTGATCATAAAAAGCAAGTCTGTAGCACGTTTCTATCAAAGGTTATAATTTGTGTTTAAAAATTCAAATCAAATGCTAATTTCTGCCTCTAGAGGTAAGTGAAGGTTTAAAAGAGCTGAAATCCAGTTTGGTTTCATGTTAAAAACAACATTTTGCAGTATTTACTAAGCTTGGGCGGCACGGCAGCTGCTTAGCTCACAGCCCCACAGTGCGGAGGTCCAGGGTTAGAATCCAGCTAGCACTGTCTCCCTGTACAGAGCTTACATGTTCTCCCTGTGCCTGTATGGGTTTCCTATGGGCACTCCGGTTTCCTCCCACATTGCAAAAACATGCGTGTCAGGTTAATTGGCTGGTCCAAATTGTCCCTAAGTGTGACTAAGTGACTAAGTTGTCCGTCTCTATGTGCCCTGCGGCAGGCTGGCATCAGTTCAGGTTGTCTCCTGCCCACTGCCTGAAGTGGGCTGGGATGGGCTCCAACTACCAAAGTGAGGATAAGCAGCGCAGAAAATTTACTAAGCTTCAGTAGGCCAAGCTTAGAAGTTTGATCTGAAGTTGTTTCCTGCTTCCTGCTCTTATTTTGTATTTCTTTTTGATTTATTTCAAAGTAATTTGACAAGTGAGGCAAGTATATTTCCATTCATAGCTCCCACTTGTGTTTGTTTATGTTTGTGGTGAGTTGGTTAGGATATAAAGATGCATTTATTCAACTGTTGAATAAAAGAAATTGTTAACACATTTAATGCCGAACACTAAAATAATGTATTCCCATTGTTTGTGAATAAATGTGCTCTGCGTGGGAAAGATCCCTTATCATCTGCATTAATAATTTGTAGGGTAGGTTACAAATGTAGGCTGAATGATAAAGCATAATTCTGAAACACAAAGCTATCACATATTTTTACCGATCCGACCCACCTGAGAATATAAAGTGTGGGGCCAAACTGAGCCAAACTGAGTTTGACATTGTCACGAGAGCGGGGTGGCGTGGAAGGGGACCGGACCAGAACGGAGGCAGGAGGCATGAAGGGAGAACTCAAATGCGTTGACGATCCATAGGTTTTATTTAATAAAATAAAAGTCGCCCAATACTCCGAGGCAAAACAGAACAATACAGAGTTCCTCCGGCACGAACTCAACGGGACATGGCATAACAGACTAAAACAGGACAAGGCATAACAGACTAAACAGGACAAGGCATAACAGACCGGGACTGTGAAGAATGAGTAGTAATGAACCCGCAACCGCAGAGCCCACCATGCAGTCTTAAATACAGATCCACCATTAGTGGAACTGCTTTCAGCTGTTGCCCAGGGGGCGGGGCAGACTGGTCACCAAGGCGACCGTGACAGAGCCCCCCTCTTAAGGGACAGCTCCCGAGGTCCCAAAAAAGAAAAAAATTACAACCTCACGCCCCGGAATGGTTCGACGCTCACGATTGGGGCAACCCCGCTCCCTCCTCCGAACACGCAGGAACGGGGAGAGGCAGGCGCCATCTGCGTCGGGCGGATCGGAATCGGCGCTCGGCAGGGGGGGTCCGGCGGGCAAGCTGGACAGGGGATAACAGACAGGCAAAATCAGGGCAGAATCAGAACAGGTAAACAGGACAGGCCTCTACAGAAGAGTCGCACTCAGGTCAGGCCTCTACAGAAGAGTCGCACTCAGGTCAGGCCGATGCAGAAGAGTCGCACTCAGGTCAGGCCGATGCAGAAGAGTCGCACTCAGGTCAGGCCGATGCAGAAGAGTCGCACTCAGGTCAGGCCTCTACAGAAGAGTCGCACTCAGGTCAGGCCGATGCAGAAGAGTCGCACTCAGGTCAGGCCGATGCAGAAGAGTCGCACTCAGGTCAGGCCGATGCAGAAGAGTCGCACTCAGGTCAGGCCGATGCAGAAGAGTCGCACTCAGGTCAGGCCGATGCAGAAGAGTCAGACTCAGGGGGGAACAGATTCAGAAGAGTCAGACTCAGGGGGGAACAGATTCAGAAGAGTCAGACTCAGGGGGGAACAGATTCAGAAGAGTCAGACTCAGGGGGGAACAGATTCAGAAGAGTCAGACTCAGGGGGGAACAGATTCAGAAGAGTCAGACTCAGGGGGGAACAGATTCAGAAGAGTCAGACTCAGGGGGGAACAGATTCAGAAGAGTCAGACTCAGGGGGGAACAGATTCAGAACAGACAAGACAGGACAGGAAAGACTGAACAAAATCAGTACAGGGAGACTCAAGGCAGGCATGGGAGTCGAACAGGCAGGCATGGGAGTCGAACAGGCAGGCTTGGGAGTCGAACAGGCAGGCTTGGGAGTCGAACAGGCAGGCTTGGGAGTCGAACAGGCAGGCATGGGAGTCGAACAGGCAGGCATGGGAGTCGAACAGGCAGGCTTGGGAGTCGAACAGGCAGGCTTGGGAGTCGAACAGGCAGGCTTGGGAGTCGAACAGGCAGGCTTGGGAGTCGAACAGGCAGGCTTGGGAGTCGAACAGGCAGGCTTGGGAGTCGAACAGGCAGGCTTGGGAGTCGAACAGGCAGGCTTGGGAGTCGGAGTCGGACTTGCACGCAGGGGAGAGGGAATAGCAGGCAATCGGCACGGGAGTCGGGCAGGCAGGCGTCAATTCTTCCTGGGACCCCATTCGAGGCACAGCAAGGGCCACGACGGGCGGGGCCGTGGTTCGAATGGGCAGGGAAGGCCAACTCAGTAGGCGCCTGCCAAACTGCGCACTCCAGCTCTCCCCAAGTCGCGCTGGGATCGTTCGCTGAGTTCAATTGTTGGCGGGTTCATTCTGTCACGAGAGCGGGGTGGCGTGGAAGGGGACCGGACCAGAACGGAGGCAGGAGGCATGAAGGGAGAACTCAAATGCGTTGACGATCCATAGGTTTTATTTAATAAAATAAAAGTCGCCCAATACTCCGAGGCAAAACAGAACAATACAGAGTTCCTCCGGCACGAACTCAACGGGACATGGCATAACAGACTAAAACAGGACAAGGCATAACAGACTAAACAGGACAAGGCATAACAGACCGGGACTGTGAAGAATGAGTAGTAATGAACCCGCAACCGCAGAGCCCACCATGCAGTCTTAAATACAGATCCACCATTAGTGGAACTGCTTTCAGCTGTTGCCCAGGGGGCGGGGCAGACTGGTCACCAAGGCGACCGTGACAGACATGCCTTATTTAACTCAATGTATTCACTTGTACGTGACAGGTATAGTATTTGTTTGCATCAAAAATTTCTTAAGTTACTCTAATTTTTGTATATTTAACTGAGCCTAATTTGTAAACCCTGAGCATTAAAAAAAACAACAAGAAATACAAGATTGAAATGCATTCATTCATGCTTAAACTTCCTGTTAAATCCATCTTTTCGAAACCAGAAAAAGAAGAGACAGTTGCTAAATTAAAAGGAAAAAAAACATAGAATAAATAGGGCCTTGATAAGTTTGTGCACAAATCCCAGGGTGTGTTGCTATGAGATAATAAAACAAGCGCGACATTGTAAATGCTAACATAATGAAGAAGTACTAAATGGTACTGTATAAAGTTGTTCACTGGACATAGTTCATAATCCCGCAAGTTAGAAAACTATGTTCTCAGTACTCAAACACTGATTGACAACTAAACAGTCTTGGGAGCTTTACTGAAAAAAATTTTAGTTAGTAGTTTTGCCGGAGATCAAAGAGATCAAAGCCAGGAGAGAAAGCTTACCACATGCTGTGAGTCATAATTTTATTCATACTTAGTTTCTTTTGTCTTTTATTAGCATATTTGGTATTGGAGTAATCAAAAAGTAATTGAAAGTAATCCGGTTAAAGTAACCCTACCACTAACACTGCTAAATACAGGGTTTGTACACATTTTTCATGGCCAAATTCAAGCACTTTCAAAGACAATTTTCCAATTTCTTCAGTTCCATTAAAAGGAGAAATCCGGTGTAAAAGGAACTGTAGACCTGCTGTTTGAGATCACAGAGTGCTGCCTGTTAGAAAAAGAACCATAAAATGTGTTCAACCAAATACTAAACCAGAAGCTATCATTCACTGAATGGACCTTAGCAAACGTGAATTATATTGAGTTTCTGTGCCCCATTCCATTAGTGTTTACAGATGTCTCTGTTTGGTCAATGTTGTTCTTTTTCTTACCGACAGCACTCGATGACGTCAAACTGTAGAGAAAGGAAAGTTAATTCTTCTAAGGTTTAACTTTTGTGTGAACTTCTACTGTAAATACGAACTTGATATCAGAGCAACTATTTTTATTAATTTAACTTACTAACATAAAAAGGCATTTTATTTGTTAATTACTCAATATGGACAATTGTGTAGACCCTATAAAAATAGCGTGTTTTCTTTTTAGTTGACTTTGATCACTAAAATAATGTCGCTATCTTGCTGCTTTCACATACTTTCTGGTTGTTTAAGTGTGTGATGCCGTTAGGTAGACAACAAGAGCTGCATATAAACTCACATGAGGTCTGCTTCAACAATGCTTTTTCAGCTTGGCTATGTCACACTTGTAAGGGGGTAGGGCAAGTAGGGGGTTATGAGGCTTCACATGACAACGCCATACAAACTAATGCCAGCTTCTGCTAACCCTTTAACGTTCCGAAGGCTTGCCGGCCGGCCATCAGACTGTTGATGAACAAAGACCTGATGCGACCATCATGATGTCACCAGTCATTAAAATGTGTCATGCCACATATCAACGGAAAGCCTAAACTCTTGGAATGCAGATACGATGACCATTTCAAAATGTATTCATCACAGAAACATCACAATCGGTCTGTAACAGGATAACTGAAAACTATAAATAATAATTAATAATAATAATAATAATAATAATAATCATAATAATAATAATAATAATAATAATAATAATAAAGCCGACATAGCTCACCAATCACGTGTCATAGAAATCAGCTGATTATAGCATTCCCCGCAAATATGGACTTTTTACATCCAGGACCATCCGGTGTATCCAACCGTGTAAAATATTTACTCCAAAACACACGATAATGCCGACCGACAAAAAAATTCTGCCTAAAAGTGTACGTTTCTTTTTGCAATCTGTCTGTTTCGACACATAATTCCCGTTTACCCAAAAAAAAGACTTGTAAAATGTTTTCCAATACGGCCATTAGCCTCTGAACTTTTGATTAACACATTTTCAGCCAATTACAGGCTTTTTCCACAGTCCACAGCCAGCATTAGTCTTGAAGGGCCTGTATTGATAAAACGGAGATCGCCACCTTTAGCTTCAAATATCTTTAGCCTGTAGTAACCAAATCAAATAATTATTGACACATTGGTTAGCCAATAAAATGCTGAAAAGAACAATACGAGAGATGTAAAAAGTGTATTTATATTAGATCTCAAAATAAACGTGCCTAAAACCACTCCTGGTTCATTTTTACAAAACATTAATACACGCAAGTGCACAATAGTAGGGAAGAGAAATCAAACATTCACAACTCTTTCAAAATGTCTAAAAAAAATGGCCGGTGTAAAATACACAGTTGCAGAGGTTTTATTGGTGTAAACTGGTCGTCTCTTGAAGGTCACTTTTAGAAACGCCTCGACCTAACCTTTTGTTTTTCAGATTGTGATCAAATTTGACAAGATAAGGCTTCAAGGTATCATCTCACCTGTTTTCTAGCTTAGAAGCCCAAGCTACACTCATCTGCAGGCATTTAATAGCAAAAATAACGCGAGGATAAAAACCTTATATTTCTGTGTGTTCCAACTCAGATTACTCAATGTTAGTAGCACGTGCAGTCATTACATCAGTTTGGGACAAAATTTAAGAGTGTTAGCTTTCAAGAGAGACCAAAATTGTCTATATTCTTCAAATGGTTCAAGAAAAACATTCAATTTACTTTGGGTACCCATTGGGTTGGGATAATGGGCCAATTTTACAGGAAAATTAAGCCACCAGAGAGCAGGGTCATAGTCACTTTTAAGCAGACTATTTTAATTTTATCTTTTTATTTAATGTGTGGTCGCAAGAATTTACAAGCACAACACCCAAAATGTAAGCATTTTTAGACCTTGAAAACACAACATTAAAAAGCAAGCATTTTTAAGAATTCCAAGCACCGGTATGAAGCCTGTAAATAGTTATGTATAGTTATTCACTTGACATCGTATTTCATTTCTTGAGTTAAAAAAAAATAATAATAATAATAAGTACTGAAACATTAATATACAACTAAATGCACCCTTGTAACCTGTCAGTATAATTTACCTGTTTTCGTCTTGAAAACTTATTCCTGATGAGGCTTCTGGGTTATCGTTCTTAGTGGCCCCTTCCTTCTTCTTCTTTAGCTTTGGCCGTCCCGGCAACAAAGTCCTCTTCCTCACAGGGGGTATAAGAAGAAAAAGACGGGAGGCGGCATCACACCCACTTAGCCAGTGATCACCAGAAGGCCCACCCTCACTCCTCCTTTGGCTCTCTCCTCCTTTTCCTCCAACCCCAACACCTCCAATCACCCGCTTGCCCGCAACAAATCCACACTCCTCCTCCCTCCCGTTTTCCTCGGCACCCTTTTTCCCTACATCCCTGGTGCTCTATTTTCCGCCGGCAACGGGAAGGGAAGTGACATTGTTTGCTGGAATTGACGGCAGTTCCGCTACCACGGTGGCCTTCCATAGTGGACGTGCTTTCTTGTGATTTGTGAGGGCACAAACATTCTTAAAATTACCGTATTTCTTGCACTATAGGTCGCACCGGATTAAAAGGCGCACCTACCTAAATTCTTGTCATATATTTTCATACACAAGAAAAATAGCCTGGTGTTGATGGGCCGATGGTAGATTGCATTTGGCTGCTTGGAGTGGTCAGTGGTCGGGAGCTGAAGCACTCGATTTGGCCACTAAAGGTCGTAGGAGTCCGCACGGAAGCAGACAACATGAAAGCAGATGTTGATTGCTTTTGTTGGTATTTACTTAGGGTGCCTTGACTTGAAACCTAGATAAAAACACTACCAGAAGCCCAAAGTACAACTGTGTACATTTCCCCAAAAATAGTTCAGCCATTTTGGAGCTTATGAATCACATACAAACATGCGCGCACGCACACACAGGCACACACACACACACACACACACACACACACACACACACGGGAATTGAGATTTTTAAAGTAGTTTAGATTAAATTTAGATACATAGATTAAATAGGGCGCACTGGACTATAAGGCGCATGAAGGTAAAACTACAAGAGCCACCGTCTGTATGTATTTGTATATAATTGTTGCACATTTTATACATTTACGGTCTATATTAGTGCAATGATTGATTAGTCGTTAAATGTCGCTGACCAAAATTGCAAAATATTGTAGGCAACGGGAATCGGACCCGCGCCACAGCTCGGTAGCCTAGATGGTATGGCGCCTGCTCCGAGACTGGGAGGACGCTGGTTCAAGCCTCGGCCGAGTCATACCTAAGACTTACAACATTGGTACCCATTGCCTCCCTGCTTGGCGCTCGGCATTAAGGGTTGGAATTGTGGGGTTTGGTCACCTAATGACTCCCAACACAGCAGTTGGGTCTAAAAACCCGGCACCGATCGAAGGCGACGAGTCACATCGATAGCTTCGCGTGACAAAATGATTTCTGGTAGATATCATGTTGATGGTTAATACTGGCTGAATAATAATAAATAAATAAAAAGAATACCAAAAGCTAACCACTAGACCACTATTATTACCAATAAATATGAAAATCCAATAAATTTCACCTCATTATTACGCAACTTTTTTACAGATTGAGAAACAATGCCAATTTGAGGTTTTTAGGTGCACGTTATAGTCTGGAAAATATGGTATTTCATTCAAAACCGACCATATATTTTCAAGGCATGTCCCAAGGCCCAGCTTATTTACATAGTAAAGGACTCACAAATTCTTTTTTTTTTTCAAATAGAAAGTTAGAAAAATCAAAATAGAACATAAAGTACACTAAAGCCTTGCGGGCACCAAGTTGGGTAACAATGTATCGTTTGAGAGGAAACTTTTGCTGGAGGACATTGGAGTGAAATTGGAGACTTTATGTCTCAACTGGTCCAGGGATAAAAAAAAAAAAAAAACGGGCATTCCAGGATAGTTGTTGGAATTGGTAATGATTTTCCCACAAAGGAATAATAAAAATTTGAAAAACATAGGAGTGGTTCGAAGGTCGAATATTTTCCGAAATTTGTTCTCCATTGCTGAGGGTGATTACGCATCTCTTTTCATTGCTTTAAAGTTTTGTCTTCTGGGAAAGTACCCATGATGAGTTTTTGCTCAGCATGATCTGTGGCTAAAAGTCACTTATGTAACTTTGACGTTGGAAGGGATACCATGATTCTTTTCATTTGTAATCATGAAAGAAAGTCAATAGAAATCAGATTTGATCATAACCCCTGGCGATTAAGGGAAGCCTCCTTGACACAGAAAATGATTTCGACTTTGCATAATAAAAAATATTTGAGAAAATAACACTTTAAGCTACTTTTGTGTTAGAGACTCCATTAAATAGGCTTCAGTTGGTGTAGTTGAGAAGAAAGCCAATATCTAATCCAACTAAGATGATTAGTATCAAACTGTGGTATACAGATGAGTGGTTTTCAAATGAAGCCATGGGGAGGTAATGTTTTAATTTTTAGATCATTTTAAAGTCATTTTTACTTGAAAATACAACATAAATTTGATCAAATAGTTAAAATGCTACACTCAAAAAACAATTAGATCAAAATACATATTTTTAATCAAATCTAAATCCATACTGCTTTAATTTGTACCCCAATTGGATTGTTTCATACATACAGACGCTGCCCTACTGGACGATCGTTCGTAAGTTGAATTTGTTCGTAAGTTGCTTCAGTGCTATATTTTGTATGTTTAGATAGATGGATATATAGATATATATATATATATATATATATATATATATATATATATATATATATATACAAAACTCAATTCCAATGAAGTTGGGAAAGTGTGTTAATTACAAATAAAAATTGATCCAAGTAAATTGCAAATTCTTTTCAACCCATATTTAAATGAATGTACAGCAAAGACAACATATTTATTGTCTTCACTCATAAACTTTATTGTTTTGGGAGAAAATCATCAACTCTGTAATTTGATGACAGCAACACGTGCCAAAATAGTTGGGACAGGTGTCAATAACTACTCAGAAAGTGGATGAATGGAAATCAACCAACTATTTGCAGGTGAACAGATGAATTAGCAACAGGTGAGAGTTGTTACTGGGTATAAAAAAGGGAGACCCGAACAAGCTAAGTCATTCACCTGCAAGGATGGGGCGAGGTTCACCTCTTTGTGAACAACTGCGTGAGCAAATTGTTGAACAGTTTAAAAACAACATTCCTCAAAGTACAATTGCAAGGAATTTAGGGATATCATCATCTACAGTCCATAATATTGTGAAAAGGTTCAGGGAATCTGGAGAAATCACTGTGCGTAAACGGCATGGCCGTAAACCATTATTGAATGCCCGTGACCTCCGAGCCCTCAAGCGGTACTGCATTAAGAACCGACATCAATGTGTAAAGGACATCACCACATGGGCTCAGGAACACTTTGGAAAACCACTGTCAGTCAATACAGTTCGACGCTATATCCGTAAGTGTGGGTTAAAACTTTATGTTGCAAAGCGTAAGCCATTCATCAACAACATCCAGAAACGCCGCAGGGTTCTCTGGGCCCGAGCCCATCTAAAATGGACTGATACAAAGTGGAAAAGTGTTCTGTGGTCTGATGAGTCAGTTTTCCAAATTGTGTTTGGAAATTGTGGACGTCGTGTCCTCCGGTCCAAAGAAGAACAGAACCACCCAGACTGTTATGCACGCAAAGTGCAAAAGCCAGCATCTGTGATGGTATGGGGGTGCATGAGTGGCCAAGGAATGGGTAACCTGCACATCTGTGAAGGCACCATTAATGCAGAAAAGTACATTCAGGTTTTGGAACAAAGTATGTTGCCATCCAAACAGAATCTTTACCATGGGCGCCCTTGCTTCTTCCAGCAGGATAATGCCAAGCCACACACTGCTCGTCTCACGACAGCGTGGCTTCGTAGTAAGAGGGTGCGGGTGCTTGACTGGCCTGCCTGCAGTCCTGACCTGTCTCCCATTGAAAATGTGTGGCGCATTATAAAGCGCAGAATAAGACAAAGGAGACCCCGGACTGTTGAACAGCTGAAGCTGTACATAAAGCAAGAATGGGAAAGGATTCCACTATCAACGATTCAACAACTAGTCTCCTCACTTCCTAAACGTTTATTGAGTGTTATTAAAAGGAAAGGTGATGTAACACAATGGTGAAGAAGCCCCTTTCCCAACTACTTTGGCACTTGTTGCAATTATAAAATTCTAAGTTTATCATTATTTGCTTATGGAAATAAAGTTTATGAGTTTGAACATGGATAATCTTGTCTTTGTGGTGTATTCATTTAAATATGGGTTAGAAAAGGTTTGCAAGTCATTCTATTCTAATTTTACTGACATTTTAAACTTTTTCCCAACTTCAATGGAATTGACTTTTGTATATATATATATATATATATATATATATATATATATATATATATATATATATATATATATATATATATATATATATATAGAGAGAGAGAGATAGATAGATAGATAGATAGATAGATAGATAGATAGATAGATAGATAGATAGATGATAGATAGATAGATAGATAGATAGATAGATAGATAGATAGATAGATAGATAGATAGATAGATAGATAGATAGATAGATAGATAGATAGATAGATACTTTATTCATCCCCGTAGGGAAATTCCCATTTCTAGCAGTATCCTCATGTTAAAAAATAAAATAAGAGATATAGAATACAATAATACCCAACATACGGTTTATATAAGAATGCTTAAGGCTTGTATAAGTAACCTGTATTGTTTTGTACTAAAAAAAAATCAACATTTCATGAAATAATATGCTCTATAAAGATAAATAAAGTTGAGTTTAACTTACTTTTGGAAGATGCGCTTCAAGAGGTCCTCCTCCGTGGTAAAAAGTGGCTGAAAAAAAAGCGTTCCGACCATTTTCTCAACCGCTTTAAGCATACTTGTTCCACATTCATTTCAAAAGAAACGGCTCGCACCAACCATATTGAATAATAAAACAATAAAAACGTCAATGTTTTAGCGCATCCACCGTTTTACGTTAGTCGAATGGTCGTAAGTAGGGGAGCGTCTGGGATCGCAATTTACGCAATCCTAAAATTTGTCATCTAGTCAAACTTAGGGTACTGGGTTAGTTTAAACAACCACACAACATAGATCATTCTTTTTCATACCTACGTTTTCAATGTGTTTTCTTAAAACCGCCCTAAGAATTGATGTCATATTGTTCAAATGATTCGCCTCAAAACCTTGTTTTTTTTTCTTAGTGTTGTTTGTGTCATTGACAACTTTAGAAAAGGGGTACTTTCTTTTAAAAAACAAAAAATATTTTGTATGAAACAACCCAGATGAGACTAATCTAAATAATGAACTACTATATTTTGGATCTTAATTGGGTTTATTTTTAATTGTATTTTTAGAGTGTAGTTGACAATTTCGTAATTTATGTTTCTGTCCCATTTCATAGCTAACCAAAAATGCTGATTAGAGGTATTTGCCTGAAAAAAAATATTTCAAAGAGGGTACAGTTAGGATCTTGTGTCAGTATTGTCACACGCGGCTGCATGTCAATGCAGAGGTGTGGCTCATCTCTGAAGAGCATGATGACGTTTTACACCCAAAAAACAACAGCGACCAGATAATGAATGTGCTGTAACTAAGTCACATAAGGAGGTTTCTCCTGCTACTGGTAACCATGAAAACCAGTACTAGCTGTTTCATGTGGGCGAGCAAACTCCAACAAAAAAAAAACTGTTAGGAGAGGGATTAGCACCGCCAAGACAGACCACAGGAAGTGGTGCCCCGACAATTCTGGCGGTTAAGGGATCCGTGAACCGAACATCACTTAAAAAGGATGAGAAATGATAGCATAGGAAATGAACTATTGGAGGTGTACCCTGAACCTTTTGGCCAAAATCAACTGAGATAGAATCCAGGCACCCTGAACAGTTGATGTTAAAACATAAACACAAAGTTCAGATGTACAGCAGTAGACGTTATAATTTTCTTCTGATATTTGGACTCAGAAACAAATTATTCAAAATTGTCATCATCCCATAATGTGAACAACAGCCATTATTTGGTGCAAACTAGTCCCAAATGCCAGCACACATTAGTATGGACGCCATCAACTTCCAACCCACCCCCGAGCCCGCCGGTCCGCCTGACACGCATCCGAACCAAGCCTCGGTTTGACGGACATGTGTTCCTAAACATGCCGCCTAAGAGAAAGGCCCACAGAGGTCCCAAATGGAAAAACAAACTGAGTTGCAGAGCTCAAGGTTCTTTCATGGGTGCAGAATTCGAGTTTGTGTATGCTCGCCAATGCACACCAACGAGGACGCCATTGTACAACACCACTGGCATGTTGGTGGGGCCATTTGAGCTGTCAATCACAATTTGGCATCCAAATTGCAGTAGAGAATGCTCAGAACACATTTTCCAGCTGTATTGGTTATTCTGAATCAGATACATGTATTGAACATGATTTAAATTAGGGATGCACAATAATTAACATGCTGCTAGTTACAGTAGTATGTGATAAGACAGTGTGTGTCCAAAACACTTAGTCAGAGATACTTAAAAAATGTTTTCCTTTTCTCTTGAAAATGTAATTTAACATTCAGGATACATACAAAAGCCAATACTAGAACTCATGTTGTGCCTTTTTCTTTTTTCTTTTTTGGTAACGTTTTCAATTTGTTAACTCCATGAGGGTCTACCACTTCTGCGTGGTGTCCATGTTGCCACAATGCAGGCTCAGGCAGCATCTGAGGCCAACAATGACAATAAAGGTATATTCTATTCTATTCTATTCTATTCTATTCTATTCTATTCTATTCTATTCTATTCTATTCAATAAACGAAATAACAACAGACCTACAAAAAGCCCCTAATAGTGCAGTTTATCATATTATTCGGCCTTTCAAATAGGCCCAAAAGTAACAATGAAACACTCTCCACCCTGTATGCAACAATACTTCCATGCGTCCCAATAAGCTGGGTACTATTTCCTCTGATGCATAATTGGTAGCCTTGCGTATGACCGGCCTGGTATCCCAGCATTGTTTTCTTGAGCATCAACATTACCGACAGTGGGTTATTATTACGCCTGTGCTGACAGACCAGGCATAGTGAAATAACAGTGCTTGTCAATGGCAGTAAATGAGCAGTGTAGCAACTTTGCTCATAATAGAGTGACTAAGCTACATGTGAACAGGTGAAGGACTGCAAGTTGACGACATCAACCACGGTCGATGGATGGATGTGTATTTTCGACTCCTCATTCCTGCTCTGGAATTTTTGTGTGGATCAGCGCTATTCTTACCAGATGAACTCTGAACTCGTTGGATGACTGGAATGCCTTGAACTTAAGAGGTGAGTGAGGGTATAGATGTGTAAAGGAATAAGATATGGTTTGTAATATGTATTGCTCTTATTGGCCATACTGATTTTCTTTCAGTCACTGGACTGATGACTCACGTCAAAATATGTATGGCCTACCTTAAGGTCCAAGTAGCTACAGTCCAGTTGTGGGCATGTCAACTGGTTCCACAAATAGCTGATCTCAGCAATGAAAGAAGAGGTTTGTCCTGGTTTTTCTGTCTTTTATCAGATTAACCGCATAGAAGCCAACACAACCTTGAAACCCAATTGTTGGTTGCTCTCCCACCCTCAGAAGGGAACAGAGTTATCAAGATGTGAATTAAGTCCGGAGGAAGTATGCTCTCTTAATGCGACTTCCACCTTTGCCTTTTTCTAGGCCCCTCGCCACCCATCTTGTCACCCATGTGTACTTCCAGAATCCCTGAAAGCAACTGAGGCAAAAGAACAGCCTGACAAACACAGGAAGAAGGATATCTACAAGAATCCCTCACCCAGACAAGTAACATGTTTGTGTTTGTGTGTGAGTGTGTGAACGGATTGACTTTGTCTTTACACTGTTCTACGTGTTTGGCCCTGTTTTCTTGTGTGCACAATACTTCCCTCAAAACAAACAGCAATTGAAAGGTCCCCATTGTCCTTAACTCACAGGGCAACCAGTCTCAAGTAGCGGCCAACCAATAGGGCCAAGGGATCACTACATAGATCAGTTCTAATTTTCAAAAATCAATACTAGCATGGCACGGTAACTGTAACTTAGTGAAAAAGTATTTTTAAAAAAACTGTGTTTGAGTACACCTTGCACTAAGCCATGTGCCAAAAAGCAGGTTTGCATCACAATTATGAATGATCGTAAAATGGCTGTCGAATAGAAACCAGAAAAGTAAAGCTAAGCGGAGTCCAAGAAAAAAACATATTACTGGATGATACCAAATGGTTTTGAATGGTATGCAAGCTAAATTAATGAATGCTGCTATGTGCAGTGTAAAAACTGTTTACGGTAATCCGTGTATCCAACATTACTGCAGCTCTGCATATCTGGTGGCTTTGATTTAATCTGTATTCCATAGGTTTGAATATGTGTAAAAGTCATTAAAAGCCTCTTCTTCATAACACTATTTCCTACATGCCAAACGTTTGATATAAAAAAAACAGTGGATTTTATCGTGCATTCAATTTTACCACCGTGAAACACAATCCATCTCCAGAATATTAATAAAAAATAAACACAAAATTTGCTTGCTTAAAACTGGAAGTGGCTAACTTTTACCAAAACGAAAAACTAATGCAATCGTTGGAGTGGTTTATTCACACAGAAAGACTCACTCTCACTTCAAAATAAAGTAAAAGCAGACTAACATACTACAATTTTTCATTGTTTCAATTTGAAAAAGCAATATTTTAAAGCAGTAGGCATTTTTAAAGGGCTAAAAGCAGTAGCCTAACGAAGGCATGGTGCATAACAATGTAACGATCAATAAGGCAATCAATATCCAATATGGCAGCACGCACGGATGTAGTGGTTCTTGGCTCTCCCATTCATTGCTTTTTTGTGTACCTACTATATGTTTGTCTTTGGACTATATCTACATATACCTAACAGAATCTTGTGGACATCGGCTACAGGACATCGATACAACATCCCAGACTAATTGGCGAGGCCATCTGATGCTCCAAGGATTCTTTTCGGGTTTGGTAAGGGACTTAGGAGTCGTTGGAAGAAAAAGCAATATTGGGGTTGCAAGTCCAGCCCACCGCGGCTAGGTTTTGTCTCTCACAAGTTACTACTGCCATGCCTGTATCTCAACAACGCCAGGTCCATTACCCATGAAATAGATGACCTGGAGCTACAACTCGTGGGAAACCGCTACATTCGTGACTGTTGGGTTTTAATCATCACAGAGACCTGGGACACCATAAAGATCCCTAAGGCTAGTGTGCAGCTCGCTGGCTGCTCTCTATATCACTTCTTGCACTGAAAGGAGAAGCTCTTCAGTTTTGTTGTACAGTCGTATAAAGACCTTGACGATCATTCATCAATTTATTCAGTAAAGATTAAACAGTTTAAAGTAAAACTAAATATAATCCAAGCAAAAAAAAACACATTTTACAGAACAGTATGTCAAATTTAAAATATGTTGGATAAACATCGTGAATATGTTTTCTAGGAGTCCACTTTGAGAGTAAAAAAATATTAGCTATGTAAATGTTTTATGACTTCCTGTACAGCCAAACGATTGTTCATTGGAGGAAACAGCATTCATTTTAACACACTTGCTGCTCTCTTTGAGTATCAGGTGAGTGTGGTGGTAGTAGTAACAATGGTAGCGGTCGCTAACATGTGCACCAACTGCGCCATGTCTTGATAACATTGTCTCAGATGGCCAGCAGACCGACTATGGCTAACGGAATGAAATCCTGTAAAAACGGACCCAACACATACAGGGTGTTAACTTTTTCTCTAATCTTTCTCAAGACCTACCAACTGCACTTCCTGCTTCAGCTGACACACACGTACTGACTGAACTTCATTGCATTTATCAACTACATTTTTTCCTTGTATTCATTACCAGGGTTGGGTAGGGTTACTTTAACTTGATTACTTTCAATTACTTTTGGATTACTCCAATACCAAATATGCTAATAAAAGACAAAAGAAACTAAATATGAATAAAATTATGACTCACAACACGTGCTAAGCTTTCTCTCCTGGCTTTGATCTCTTTGATCTCCGGCAAATCTAACATAAAATGCGACAGAAACAAAATTAAAATAAATCCAAACAGCTTGCCAACATTATTTTTGCCGTTCCATGTATTCCGTTATTCCCCAAGCCTGCACAAAATTTTGTAATTTTATTCATATTTAGTTTATTTTGTCTTTTATTAGCATATTTGGTATTGGAGTAATCCAAAAGTAATTGAAAGTAATCAAGTTAAAGTAACCCTACCCAACCCGGTTCAAAATGTTTTGTGTTTTCCATGACACATGGTATTTCAAAAATTACAATAAATAATCTATAAGCCATTTAAAGTGTAAAATAAGGTGAGTGTGAAATATGTGTTTAAGGCAGTGATGTCAAACTTGGTCTGGCTACAGGACCAGATCTTGACTTTCTGTTCTCAGGCAGGCCAGATTAGTAAATAAAGGTCAACTTCAAATTTTCAGCATTATGCTTTATCTTTCAGCCTACATGAGAAGGGATCTTTCTAAACACAACACATTTACCAGTCTTACAGCCCTTAAAATCACCTGGTGCAGGGCTCGGGAAACAATGACACTCTTTCCTCATGAGTACATTTGGCTCAGAGGTGAAATGAAGATGCATGATTAATAATTTAATTGTTACATTCTGAGCCAATTGTTGCACATACAAAGCCGTTACAATAATGTCTCTTATCAAGGTTCCGTCAGTATATATAGGATACTTTTTTCCTGCAGTTTACAATCAGGGTTGCCACATCAAAATTGCTAAATAATCCTTTATATGGAAGCTCATTAAACAATGTATGTTCATTATTGAGACACTTTATGATGAAAAGCCACAGAATACACTTTAACCCCAAACAAACCTTGTACCCGGAAGCTCTAGCAAAGCACCTATTGAGTGAGCAGTAGGAATGGTATATGCAGGACGGAACGCGTAAATTCCTTCTAATCGCCCAGCCCTCTTTTCACTAAAGTTAAATACGTAGGTATCCTCTTTTGCAGTATTTTGTGACATTTTTACAAAATAACTTTACTCGTACCTTGTTTTGAAACCAACATTTCGAACAAAAATGAGCCTCAACACTTTTAAATACTGAGAGAGACAAATCATAAGTGGTTCATTTATATGGATATGGGGCACAGGCTCTGGTATTATTATTTCATAGATTTTATCAAGTCATCAAACATCACACAGTGAAATAAAATGTCCTGAAGAATTAGCTTTTGTCTGAATAGCGGGTTTGGTGGTTTGGATGATTTTTGTCTTAAAATATATGGCATGGCTCTCTCTACATGAAAATCAAAATATTTAGCTATCAAGGCTCTTTGCTTCAAAAAGGTTCCAGACCCCTGGCCTAGTGTAACTGCTTTGAAAAAATCAACTGTTTTTTCAAGTTTAAACAACAACAAAAATCTTGACTCGAGACTAGTATTTTAGTCTACGACTGCTTTATTTTGAAGCGAGACAAAGACTTTGCGCGTCAATAAACCGGACCAATAATTCCATTCGATTTCAGTTGTGGTACAAGATTGCCACTTCCAGTTTTAAACACGCACATGCCACATGTTTTTTTAAAGTATTCTGGAGACAGATTGTGTTGCGGTCTTTTTAATAACATGTATGCATTTATTTGCAATTAATGAGGAAATATGATTTTCATGTTTGGCATTGAATATATTAACTGGTTATTTTAACAGTGGAATTAATGCAGATTTCCACCTGAACCAACACGCCGGGCTATACAAACTCAACACTACCCTATAGCAGTTGGAGGGAGTATTAGTTTGCATTTAGTTAAAAAAAATAAATCATAACTTGTGATAGAAATGACCTAGAAAGTTGCTTTCTTTTCACATACTCAGAAATTTATGACAGACTGTAAGTTCAAGTAGCGGCCAACCAATAGTAAGTAAGTTTGACATGCCTGGATTAAAGAGAAGTGTCAACTTCAGATTTGTGCGCATCAATTGACTGTCAAATTCTACTTGTTTTTTTTTAATCTCATACTTCTAAAGCACTTGTGTCAAAAATAACCCCAATTAGATAACAAAAGGTCTAATTTTGCTTATTTTTCTGTTTTGGTTATGTTTTTAGAAAAGGGGCCTTATCATTGAGGCTGCACATGTTTTCTTTGAGGATTATACATCTTGACTCAATTATTTTGGGTTGTTTTCAACACAATTTCTAAAACGATTCAAATATTTGGTCATACAAATGCTTGAATCCTGGGTATGTTTAAAATAAATCACGCAAGTTTTGGTGGTGTTGTTTATTCTTCATCAGCAATATCATTGGTGGGGTTGTTAAACCCCCCCAAAAAACAAAACATTTTGGGCGGATTGTATGAAACAAATGTGAAAACCCAATGTTGGGGTAGACAAACAAAACAACCCAGGAATCTTGGATTTATCAACCCAAGTATTCGATTGGTCGACTCTTGACCTACAGTAAATTGAGTAATAGCTGACCCCACAGTTTTTTAGGTGCATTTGATCACTTTTATCAACTGAAAATCCCATTGAAGGGCTCACCAAATTATTATGTTTCTTTGTTTCGTCCATTTGATTCCAACAGGGCGAACTATGATGGGTCATTTCCTGAGAGTTGAGGGACTGTGATGTCCTTTCGTCTCAACCTATAGCAGTTCACACAAAATGTCTGCCCAATGACAACAAGGTTTAGACATGTTCACCAGATGATAAGAATGTCATGTTAGGTCAAGTCATGTTTGTTTGTATAGCCCTTAATCACAAAGAGTCTCAAAGGGCTGCACAGATCAAATACTATTTCAAACTACAGACTATTATGACACCATCCCCTTATCTAAAACCTACATGAGGGCAAATAATACACATATTATCAACATAAAATATAGGTTATTCATATGCTATAGAGTATAAGTGTGTTTTAAGCTTAGATTTAAACATCTGCACTGAAGTTGCAGACCGAAGAGCATTCCACAGCACCAGGGCCCGGATGGAGAACGCTCTCGAACCTTCTTGGCTCTTGGGATCACTAGTAGACCAGCGTTTTCAGAGCGAAGGCTCCGGACCGGACCATATGGGGAAATTAAATCTGAAAGATATGAGGGAGCAAGTCCATGCATGATTTTGTATAATACAAACAGATCCTTAAAATCACATCTTGAGCTAATAGGGAGCCAATGCAGGTTAGCTAAAATCGGGGTAATGTGATCAAACAGCAGCTGAATGATTTTATATCCGAGAACAATCTTTTTGAATCAATGCAATCAGGATTCTGGGCTAACCAATCTACTGAGACAGCCCTGATTAAGGTAACCAATGATCTTCTACTGGCAATGGACTCCGGTGCTTCATCACTCTTGCTGCTGCTGGACCTTAGTGCTGCTTTGACACTGTGGACCATACAGTAATATCTTACTAGACCGGTTGGAAAAATGGATTGGTCTCTCAGAAACCGTCCTCTTATGGTTCAGATCCTACCTCTCAGATAGGACCTAAATTGCTCTAGGTACTTGGTTGGCGTTTTGGGGCATTTACAGTTGTTCTGTTGTTTTTTCATCTTGAAGTGTCTCAACAGTGAACATACATTATTAATGAGCTTCTTTATAGATGATTTAACAAATATATACTAAAGCTGGATCGATAAACAGAAGATTTGCATGGCCCTCCACATTTCATTTCAGAGCCGGATGTACTCATTAAAAGACCTATAACTAGCTCGCAAGGCATACATTCCGACCCCTTCCCTAGTGAATGTCAATTGTATCAAGAATAGGTGACATGATTAAAAAAATGGAGCATGCTTGTTTTACCAGCTAGCATGCGGACAGCAGATTACAAGTAAAAAGCCAACATGAAGTTGTTCCCCTCCCATAAAGTTTAGGTTTTTGGTTTTTGTTGTTGGTACAGCCAACAACCTTAGAGGAGGAAGAGTGTTCCACTCTCATTCAGCTTCTTAAAACATCCAATCACACGTAACACCTACATCCTTTCTCCCTGCTCTGACCTCCGCCCATCCCTTGACCAGGGTGACCATTGTGCCAACCAGCGCAGACCCACTCGGACAGGAAGCTGTTCTTCCACTTCCCACATGTGCCTTTGAGGAGAACAATTCATGCGTGTTCTGTCAAAGCCACGCTGTCACAGTGCAAGCCGTGTGGCGTTTTGCCATTCAGCTTTTGAACTGGAAAAGTCCCACACAACTCTCCGGGCCAAATGATAACACAAAGTACTTATTTTGATTTGTTTTGTACATCAACTGGGACATCATCTAGTGCAGTGTTTTTCAACCTTTTTTAGCCAGGGCATGTTTTTTACATTGGAAAAATTTTGCGGCACACCTCTAAATAAAAATGTTATACAATGACACTGAACAGTATGTTTAATTACAATATAATTTATAATATCCACAGTTTTTACAGCACAGACACCTGACAATGACATATTTTGTAGAAAATGATTCATAAATGTTTTATAAAATTTGAAATCTTAAAAAGTGACATTGGATAATTTCCCACGGCACACCTGACGATCTCTCACGGCACACTAGTTTGTCGCGGTACAGTGGTTGAAAATAACTCATCTAGTGAAGATAGCCAGAGTCTGCCCATTTCTCTCTCAGGGGAAACACTGAGGTAGGTGCTTCTCTATCCTCACATTTAGATTATTGTAATGCCCTGCTCTGCAGGCTTCCCAAAACGAATATTGCCAAATGTCAGCTACTACAAAGTTCAGCAGCATGTTCTTACGAGGCCCGGGGGGGAGGGATAACGCCACATTAGTTTAAAAATCGATGTGTAGGCTCCCTGTGCGTTTCAGGATCAATTTTAAGGTGCTTTTAATAGTTTTTAAATGTCTTAACGGTCTTGGGGCATCTTATCTGTCTGATTTGCTTTTATTACATAAGCCCTTGCGGTTCCTTAGTTAATCTGGCAGCGGTTTGTTAACTTCCCGGGGTGAAGACCAAAATCTACGGTAAAGCAACATTTAGCCACTTTGGAATGGTTTACCGGAGGGCAGACTGAAAGGGTGTGGTTCAATGGCTAAAAATCCTTTCCTGAGGTCATCTGCTGCCATACATGTCAGTGTGGAGAAGCCTACGTCAGGTTCCTTTCCTCATCTTGTCAAAATTGTGTTTTATTCACTTTTTCACGATTTATTTTATTGTATTTAAACCATTATGCGCGTCTGTGTATTAGGTGTTTCAGGTTGTTGGAGGTTTTTTTTATTATTTTATTGTACATTGAATGTTTTAACACAGCAATTTAAGTGGCAAGTAAATTAGGCAGTTGATAGGTTACCTCTTAGCTTTTAAATTCAAAATGTATGTGCTTATGTAAATGAGTGTGCTTTTATGGCTGATTGGCACAATATGAGATTCGTTTGTTTATTTGTTTTGTGAAAGCAGCGTCAGTTTAACCACAACTAAAAATAGTGGAGAAATGCAAATGGTCCAACTTTTATCATGCAGGACGTTACATATTCCATGTAACAGCACAGCTCATGAGACTTTGGGTTATAAAGAAGAGCTTTTCTGTAACTTACAACACAACATTGTGGCAGGACCCAAAAAACTGCCCCCCACATGCAATTCGATATGAAATGATTTAAAGCAAAACATATCTTGCATTTCCACTATGGCTGTACTTCTGGCTACTGTTGTGGTGCATGGTGTACATGTAAAAGCCCCATTTAGGGTTTGTGACGTTAGAGTCCTAGCTTGAAAACTGAAAATGTTGACCTGTTTATTTAGGTATTTAATTGGTAGCTGTTGGAAAAGAACATTATAGCACGATAAAATCAAATATTTAAATAATAATGTTTTATGGATGTTTCCGGGGTAGGTTGTGGATGGAATTTTAAAAAGTTGTATAATGTTGAATCTAAAAAGATGGCCTTTCTCTTTGCTCAGTTTAGAGATACTTATGGGTGTGGCCGGGGGAAGATTTCAGTGTCTGAAAATAAATGGATTTTGCAAAAAGGCTATAAAATCATCAAAACCTGACCCTCTGAGAAAGTTGCATTTGATCTGGTTAATTAGGGTCTGGCTGTGGCCTCTGGTACCATAACACGCTGTGGAAATTTTATTCAACTTTATAACTCATACCATTTGAGCCAATGAACGTAAAAACCGTCGACAGTAAAGTTGTTTTCCGAAACTTAACTTTCACTCTTACTTGGTTAGTGGGGCACAATTATGTGTGCCCTACAGCTCTGTGTTAGGATTTTGCACGCAACAGTCATACCCACTATTATCTTTCTTCTTTGATTTGTTGAATAAAAAAAGATGGGTTGTTAGATTTTTGTCATGTGTGCACTGTTGCCAGTATTTCAATTTATGGCACTTCTTTGATGTGTTCTATAATGATCATGTAGGTATTTTTTCTTTAAACAATATTTATTCATTGCTGAGTTATCCTTTTCAGAAAATAATCAAAGCAAATGTTTCAAAACTTTTACCAAAATAGCTATTTAAATATAATTTGGAGAATATAAATGGGAAGATAATACTGATGTACAGTGGAACCTCGGTTCTCGACCATAATCCGTTCCATTTCTTTGTACGAAAACCGATTTGTGCGATCACCAAAGCCGTTTTTTCCCATTAAAAGTAATGTAAAATTGTTTTAATCCGTTCCAACACCCTGAATGTTTATCTTGAATATTTAACGTAAAGCTAACCCAGGCTAATCGTACGTTCGCGTTAGCGTAATCTTCCGTACGAAAGATTACGCTAACATGAACGTGTAAAAATAAAAAAATCACGTCGTTTACACGTCATTTAGCACCCGGGTCCCCACAACAAGTGGTGAGCGGTTAAAGGATAAAGAAAAGATTTATGAATAGGATTTCTTACCGGTCGGCAGAAGCCATGCTGTATTGCTGAAAGAAGGGAAACTCGCACACTTTCTTCATATTTTGCTATTATTTCTTTCTTAAATGCAATAGTTGTACGCACTACTCCTCTTTTTTCACCTGTAGCAACTTTGCTGCTTGCACCAACCTTCTTCCGAGGCATAATTAGGGGTTAAAACACTCCCTTCACCGCTTTGGAAAAACAAAAACAGAAAAGGAGTGCGTGTTGCCGTGACAACAGTTCTTCACGAGGGGTGGGGGCAATCTACACTCGTACGCCGCTCAGCCTAGCGTACCGGCGTTCGAACTCCGATTTTTTGAACGAAAAGCGAAACAAGAATTTCTCGAAATTTTTGGTCGAGAACCGATTTGTTCGAACTGAGAGGCGTTCGAAAACCGAGGTTCCACTGTACCTTTATTGTGAGTAACAATTTCCATTTTATGCAAAAATGTTAGCCCATTTTATAATACCAATCATCACTTTTGTTTTGTATCTTATTATAGGAAACAATCAAAGTCCAAACATTGAACAAATTAGTTGGACCAGGAGTCGACAAGACAAAATATTGAAAGACCCATATTGGACCAAAAAACAAAAAACAAATTTGTCTGGAGCCTCAAAAAGTATAAAAGCCTTATATAAGCCTTATAATGAATGCAACACATGTTTTATGTAACGATATTAGCCTATTATCAAAATGTACCTATCGTAGCCATCTTAGCCTGCTATCAAAATGACTAACTTGGATGCAGCGCATCCTGTGGTGAACGATGCACCATATAACTAACTACTCTGTTGTAGGATACTGCCACAAGTTTAACTTCATTACGATGATAATGGATTACTGTATGCTTCATTGCATTAAAAATAAAAGGAATGCAATAACGAAATCAAATTTTTGATGTAATTTTTACTTTAAAGATACTAAAATACAACAACAAAATGGAACGTGCATAACATGTCCCTTACCTGGTCAACAAAAAAATTATAAATAAATGCAGCATGCATTTAGAAGAATAAAATAGCAAACCTTTAGAAAAGGTAAAGTAAAATTATCACATGAATTCAGTTGGATCTCTGTGCAGTAATTTGCCTCTTTTTACCTTTAGGGTCTATGGCTGAAAACAGCCACCTTCCTGGCTTGTGACACCGGCCCTTTAAAAGGCAGAGCTTTTGTTGCACAGGGAAAAGTGGAGAAAGTGGAAAACACGTGGAGGAAAGATGCACCAGAGTTTTGCATTGAAGATAAGTTTCCAAGGCAGTAATTCAAGCCTCAGGCCAACAACTTCATGTCACGAAATATGACTTTGCTGCGTTCGAGGCAACAACCTATATCCCATGTTTATAGAACTTGATACCAATGAGAGAGCAGCCGTCAATCTGGCCACTTTCCACCCGTGAACTCATACTATCTGATCTTCTCTCTTGTCTCATGGTTACATAGTTGAAATGTAATATTTATTCTCCTCCTACAGAAACCATATTAAACCAAAAATATTCCTCTACCCATTATCTCTTTAATTTGGTATTTTTTTTTAAAAAGCCAGGGAGACACTCGGCAGCGCCAAAGAGCCACATGCGGCCCCTGAGCCGCGGGTTTCCGACCCTCGAGTGAGAGCAAGTGGACTCTCAAGGCAGGCCAATGGTTCAGGCTACTGCAGTAACAGGACATGGAAGGGGAAACCTTAAGCACAAATGCAGGTAGTTGGTCCAAACAGTGCAAAATTCTCACCATTGAACACATAGTTTACATTTGTTATCTTACCAAACATCAATCTGGATAGAAATCTCACAATAGCCGGTGAAAAATATTTACTGAGAAGCTAAACTTTTAATTTTAATCATCAGTTTCCAACAAAAAAAGTTGTTTCTTGTCTAACATAAAGTATACTTGGATTTTAACATCCTGTTTTTTTTTCTCCTTTGAGGGATGTGGTTTCATAGCGTGTCTGTTATCATAATCCATTAAACTTTGCCTTAAACCAAAAAATAAGGGGAAATTCACAATTTGTTTAAAATGTTTTGATGCTAATTAGCAAGAAATATATTATAACTAGTGTGTCTAGGTAATGTTACTGCTCAGAGAGATATGCAGTGTTTGTAAAAAAGAATATTGTATTGTATTTGTTTGATTGTAAATAAAACAGGTTTGTGTTCCATATTAACCAGTGCTTAGTGTATACTATATGTTGTATACTCTCATAGAACAAGTGGAAATTGATGACTTGATCACGGGGAATGCATTGCAAAATAGTCTGAAATTGTCTTAATTATTAATTATAAGTTGTATCAATGAATACAAGATATGTATTTAAAAAAACATTTTTTTGCTTCCGAAAGCAATTAGTTTAGATCAGTGTTTCCAAAGTCGTGGGTCGGGACCAGAGGTGGGTAGAGCAAAGATGTTTACTCAAGTAAAAGTACTGTTACTTCAGAATAATATTACTCAGGTATAAGTAAAAGTAGTCATCCAAATAATTACTTGAGTATAAGTAATTAGGTGAAAAAGTACTGAGTAACTGTAGCAGCATATTAATTATTGATTTTTTTTTTTTAAACCATTCAATCAAATCATCAAATCATCAAAGTCCATTCAATCAACAATAAATTACTTTTACCGGTAATTTCAAGATAAATTAAAACAATCAAGGTAAATTCAAGTACTTTAATAAACAATAAAATAATAATAGTATAAATCAAATGAATTAATTAACCGCAAGTAGCACATTTAAAGCCCCAGTTTTTTTTAAACGACTGGATTAGACTAATAATTTGGTGCCGTTTTAAACGCTAACTCATTTTATCACTTCAGAGAATAATTATACCTTCTACTGTATTTCTTTTTAGTGTATTTTCAATGACTACAACCACGCACATTCATCACCCGAAGCCTTAGGGCAGTTGAGGGCACCCCTCTTATACCCAATCTTAACTCCTTCTGGGAGATTGATATAAAGGAGGGGATTACCAGCTCCCTTGCTCTGCCCCTTTAAGATGCATCTTACGTCATGCAGGATATACAGTGTCTTCTGCAGCAGCACAGGGATGTAGGCATTTGTAAGCATATTACTCACACCGTATGCCCCGATCAGCCTCCCCCCTAATTGGTGGGAATAGAACGAGAGGGAGGCGCAAATATAGTTGGATAAAAGGGGTGAACCGTGCTCTGGATGTAAGGTCGGTTAAAATAATGGATGCAAGAGTGTGTGCTAGGGATAAATGTGAATGGCGAAGGATAGTTTAGAATGACTGATATCAACGCATATAATGCAGAGGGGGTAAACCAGTGTATGCTGTCGGGCGTTTTTGTTGATGAAGGGTTGCATGGCACAGCAACTCACCCCTTGCTTTGCTGTGGGCGTAATCTTCAGTGTCAGGTTGGGAAGAGCGAAAGGGAATGATTGTTTGGTAAATATGAGTGTGTTCTTGACTCTAGACACCCCTGCCCCACACAAACTCTAGAGACCCCCCCACAAGGGAGATATGGCTTTGGTATATACAGTGTAGTTTACAATGACATCAAACCCCATAAAATAAAGGCATAAGGATTTAAATAAATATTATTGTCTGAACGTTTCGCAAAAGAACTCTTTATGTCATAAACATCCTTTAATTAACAGCTTTGGGTTAGGTTTGTTGGTTTGTATAAAAATCATTAATATCATATTTTCCCTGAATGATTAAAAATGTAGCGGCACGGCACCTGCGTGGTTAGCACATCCGCGACACAGTTCTGAAGTCATGGATTCAAATCCGGCTACTAGTCTTCCTGTGCTGAGTTTGCATGTTCTCCCTGTGCTTGCTTGGGTTTTCTCTGGGCACCCCAGTTTCCTGCCACATTCCAAAAACATGCATGTCAGGTTAATTATCCGGTCCAAATTGTGCTTAGGCGTGATTGAGCGAGTCATTTGTCTGTCTCTGTGTGTGCCCTGCGACTGGCTGGCAAGCAGTTCAGGGTGTCCCCTGCCCACTGCCCGAAAACGGATGGGCTCCAGCACCCCGCGACCCTATTGAGGATAAGCGGTGCAGATAATGGATCAATGGATGGATTAAAAGAATCTACATAAATATTTTTGATGCATATGCACCAACCTTCCCTAAAAATACAGTATTAAGCATTTTACAGTTTTCAAGCTGAGGAGGCATTTTGAAAGATGGTAGACAACTAACTGATTGTTTCAACTGAACTATACTGAACCGATTATTTCACGTCTGCAATTCTGCTGCGTCATTCATCCTGAGTGTACCATACATTATAAGAGAATTAAGCTAACACTGGTAGCTTTTCATCCTTTAAGAAAGAATCCGACTATTCAGTAAAACAATCTAAATAGTATAGGCTTCTAGAATCCCGAACAAGACATGAACTCCACAATAGAGAATGACCTCAAAATACTTTCTTGGTATATTTTAACAGTAAACAATAATCCCTGGGTTATGGCTGTTAATGGGGACTAGAAGCCTCAATGGTCAAATCTACCTCAAGATTAAAAGTATACGACTATAACAAATAAGAACTATTTGTATCTACAAATTAAAACACTGAATTGCAGTTGAATGAATGGTCTTTATTGTCATTGTACAAAAATGACTAAGGGTCAATTATGCTTAACATCTGATGGCATTGATGCCCTTCAAATGTGCGTTAACAGGAGCCATTTTGCACCAGAGAAACAAATGGTAGTTTGGTTAAACTTGGCCAAACAGAGATAAAGCAAATAATATTTGATATGTGTATTTTATTATTGTACAGACAAAGCCCTTGAAGTAAAGTGCTTTGGATTTCATTGAGCATTAAAGGGAATATATTATTTGAAGTTGTATTGGTTTTGCAGGTTTTTTTTTTAAACTTGAATACATTCTAGTGTTTCTGGTTTAGATGGCACACTTATTCCATTTGATCAATTTAAAAAAAAAGGAAATGTTTAGTCACTGGAGGGTGGGATAGTGGGTCCTCAAATCAGACCAGTTGAGAACCACTGGTCCAAATAAACTCAGAAAACTAAATTCAATCACAGATGTGTGCTTATATTATTTTGCCTGTGTATCTTGAGATTGTTGTGTTGAAGCATTACAGGTGAGTGGAAGGTAACAAGAAACAGCGCTCCCCTTTGTGTGAATAATTTGTATATCACCTCACAACAGAGATTGCTAAACACATTGCCCACAAATAACAGCTTCTTCCTGCTACGTTAATTTACTCACCATTGTACATTGCATCCATTCATTTTATAAAGTGCTAAACCTTTGCAACGTTTTATGGAGTAGCCGGGATGTACTTAACGATAATAAAAAATATGATTTTATTTTCTTCCCAAGGGTTCCACACTATGGCAGAAAAGAACAGGCCACTATATGCAGGAAGTAAGGGCTACCTTTTAAAAACACACCATGGCTTACAGTGTCTACTGTGCTTCAGTGTTTTCTCATTTGCTAATGAATCAACATATAGCCTTCTTTCCGCCATCAACTCAACGCTAAAAACAACAATTAAACAAGGCTGGGATGTTTGTATCTACTGACAAAATACAACGGAAGTTACGGTGGCGCTTTCTCAAGCACAGAACACGAGGTAATTTGTGTGATTTATCCCTACTGGTAGTCTGCTATTCTTCCTACCGTAATCTAAGCTGTATTTACTATAAAATAAAATTCTGAAATCAGGGGGTCAGTTATATGCGCATACTTATTTGGTTGTGTGTCACCAATTGCGAACAGAAGGCAGCACATTGGGGGCCTGTGGGGGTGGCTTATACAGGAACAATAATATCAATAGGCCAACGTGAGCACAGAATTTACAGCAAATGTTTGTAATTTTGGTCTTTTTATCTTTGAAACTATTTGAAACTACTCTGCCTGGGAAAAAAGAAAATAACTTGGACAGTACGCAGCAATAGAGGAGAAAATCTTCAAGTGGTACGATGTCCATGCACAAAATGGATATGGATTGCCTCGGCTAGGTTTTAACAGTGAAAAAGTGCATAGTTTTGATCTTTTTATTTGTAAATTTATTTTTGCAATACACCGTGCCTGGAAATTTTTTCAAACGTTTTAAGACATTATCCAGAAACCAAGAGAGAAATATCTGAGTGGTCAAAAGATGAAAAAATGGATATAGAGTCTTAACTTTTAGTTTGCAAGCTCTTAAGATTTCACAAGTCAAAAAATATGAAGGCTTCACCTTTACCACAGGTTAGTGTACACGTTTTCTTCTATTTTTTTATTAGGTGGCTATTTTTAATCCCTTTTACGGGAGCGGCTCCAATGTGAGTCCGAGGTAAGCCAGAGCCCGACAGGAACCAGGTCCGAAATTATGCTAAAATTAGCCTTCTTCCTCCCGAGTCATCACAAATAAAACATGAAAATTTAGGTTTGCTTTTGATTTGGTCCCTCAAAACAAGTTATTTGGATGGGCTGGGTCTGACTTTAATACCCCAGGCCCAACTTTTTTCAGTAAAACTGCCGATATCACAGGTAAGAAAGTCCATGGGACAGCGAACACATGGCCATTTCGTCGCATCACTGCCTGAGCGCACAAAACATGTGGCTCTAAACAGATGAGTGGTGCAAAAATAAAACCAAAACCGCACAACAAGGGGAAAGAAGGCAGCTTTTGTCCACAACCAATAGAAAGACGCACACATTCTCACAATTCTCTTTTCAAACTATACCAACAAACCCATACTTGTTAATCTTTAAGCACAAACCTGAGCACCGAGGTCTTAGTGTTGCGCTGTGTCACGGGGTACTCAACGCTGCCCCCAGGTCACGACTGATAGTATCTCCTAAATCTCACTGTGAATGACTCCTTTCTGTGCTTGTGTGGTGAACACAGTGAAGGTCACGTCACTAAGTAGTTTAAATAGATTCCATAAATGATGATCTTGTCAAATTTTTCTGCCCTAAATCTGTAGCGCAGGCACCAATAAACGAGTTATACATGCATGTCACCCTGTTTTGTTAATAAAACACTCCAAAACACCTACATAACACAAATGTGTTATTATAATGAATGGGGATTAGTCAGTGGTGGGCCTTGCATTTGATACCTTTGTTTGCATTTGGCTACATGTCATTATTGTCAGAAAGCTTCTGTTTAAAAGCGAAATGTAACAACGCGTAGCTACAGAAATATTTTAGAATAAACAAAACCATGGGAAAATAATAAAAACAAACTCACTTTTAGTAATTCCTTTTATAAGTGTTTCATGTAAAAGCTCAATATCACATTTAGTTCTTTGCTTAGTTTATTTTATTTTTGGGACCCTTGCGACATTCTAAACCGGTGCTTTTTAACTGGTGGGTCTGAACCCAAAAGTGGGTCGCGGACCCGTTTTTAGTGGGTCACAGGCCTTTGCCCTGCCAAAATAATGCGACGAATAAGAAAAAAAAACGGAGATTCAATCGCACAGTAGATGGCGATAATGCCCTGCTCTTTCTGTTCAGTTATTGTGTTTGACAAAATGGACCACATCTCAATATATTGTGATTTTGTTAGTTATATCTCCCTTTTCCAACCATAATAATGGGTCCAAAAAGTGAGCGATGAGGGAAAGGAAAAATGGGGAACAGTGGCACCAACAATCAAGTGAAAGAAAAAAATGATTGCATAATAGGAAATTATTGTTTGAGTGCCTGCCATTAAAGCACTGCTTGAAGGTAAAATAAATAGTTTGAAAACATTTCCAGTGTCTTTTACCAGCCTATTGTTTTCTTTTTATCTACACAATTAAGTAATTATCCTTGTTTAAGTAGACAATTTTTTGTTATTTTTGGTTCCAAATTCCTTTGGTTATGTGGCGCAGAACTATGTAATGTGGGCTGACATGTGAGTATTTATGGTACTTGAGGTCGTTTTGGTTTTGCTGGTGAATATATTTTGATATCTCTGCTCTAAGCTGCACAATCCTTTCATTCGATTAATTTAAGAAGGAAATATTTTTCTTGATTTGGGTACCAGATTGTAATTAGGGTGGAATGGTGGGTCCTGAACTGAGTCCAGTTGAGAATTAGTGCTTCGGATAAATAAGTAAAGAAATAATTGAAGTTTTATTGCTATTTATTTAATATAATGTAGATGTTGTTTTCCAAATATCAAAAGTTTTTTCAAGAAGGGATACATCAGGGGTTTCAAACGCACAGCCTGTGGGCCAATTACGGCTCGCGGGACGATAAGTTGTCATTAGGTTGCAATGGTGGGTCATGAAGTCAGACCAGTTGAGAACAGATGGTTGTTTATTTTGGTAACTCTTACAACATAGTGAGCAAAGCACAATTGGTTAAAACATGCTAGGTTACAAATCAACTCTGTCGAAGAACAAGTAGCCACACAATTGTGTTAGAATTGATGTTGTCAAAGGGCAACTCTGTTTTTAGCTTATTATATTTCCTGTATTTGAGAAACTGGTGCCCGTGAAAGTAATTGAATGTATGCAATGCAGTAAATTATAATCTAAAATTACTCATAGAATTTCTAAGAAATGACGATGGTTATTTAAGCAGGTGCTTAAGCTCAAGCACCTGTTAATTCAGTTACTTGCTTTCTGAGCAAACAATCAGAAGCTAACTGTTTATTCCTGTGTAATGCTCACACAAATATAATATGTACCCCTAATCTTTGATTAAAAATTGGTATAACATTCGTTTTCACTTTTTCTCATCTTAAACTAAGCAATAAACGTTGATGAATGTGCGCGGCCATGTTTAACCCCTTAACAGTCATGAAATTTGCCTAAAATCCCAATCAAAGATATTTATTTTAAAAGGTATACCTTTTAAAATAAATAAGTCGTATAAGACTCTGAAATAATATCTGCAGGTGCTACTAACATTGAGTAATCTAGAAAACACAGAAATAAAAGGTTTTTTTTCTCGCCTGATTTTCTTTTTTTTTTGCAATTAAATGCCTGCAGATGAGTGTAGCATGGGCACCTTAGATGGAGAACAGGTGAGACAGCCTGAATTCTTACCTGGTACCTTGTCAAATTTGATAAAAATAGACTGTTCTATTCTATTCTGTTCTATTCTATTCTATTCTATTCTATTCTATTCTGTTCTATTCTATTCTATTCTATTATATTATATTGTGTGAAAAGAAATCCTGCTCTTGGCCAAGAAAGGTGTCAATCAAAAGGTCAAAGGCTAACTACCATATTGGGAATAATTTTACAAGTCTGTTTATTTTTAAAGGAAAATTTTGGAGCAAAACGAAAGAATTACAAGAAGGAACGTCAAACGAAGCAGACATTAAATGAAATGAAAATAAAATGAAAATAAAATGAAAATGAAATGAAAATGAAATGAAAATGAAATGAAAATGAAATGAAAATGAAATGATAATGAAATGAAAATGAAATGAAAATGAAATGATCTGCATTTATATAGCGCTTTTCAAGTCAAGACTTCCCAAAGCGCTTTACAGTGTGCTTCACATTTCCCAATAGCGGCCGTGCAGCCATGTAAGGCGCTAACCTGCTTATTGAGGGTATTAGGGGTTCAGTGTCTTACCCAAGGACACTTGGACATGTAACACGGAGGAGCCGGGATTCGAACTGCCATCTCTTGATCCCAAGATGAGCGCTCTACCTCCTGAGCCACTAGGCGCATTTACCGGTACTTCATATGTTGGCATTATTGTGTGTTTCGGAGTAACTATTTTACACGTTTGGTTTCTCTGGATTGTCCTGGATGCAACAAAGCCATTTTTGCTTACATTACTTATCGGTAAGTTATGCTGGCTTTAGAGTTTTCAGGTATCCCGTTTGAGACTGATGATTTTTCTCCCACATTCCAAAAACATACATGTCAAGTTAATTGGCCAGTCCAAATTGTCCCTAGGTGCGAATGAGCGAGTGAGTTGTCTGTCTCTGTGCACCCTGCGACTAGCTGGCAACCAGGTCAGGGTGTCCTCTGCCCACTGCCTGGAGATGGCAGGGATGGGCTCCAGCAACCCCGCGACCCTACTGAGGATAAGCAGTGCAGATAATGGATGGATGGATGGATGGATAGATGGATGTATAGATTGATGGATGGAAGTATATTTTGAAATGCTCATCACATCTTCAATGACACAAGTTTAAACTTTCAAATGATAGGTGCATGATGTAATCCAGTTGCTAGTTACATCGTACAGACACGTGTTGTTTATTAAGAGTCTGTGGCCATCCAAACGTTAAATGGTTAAACTCATTTATTGGCAACATAAACTATGAACACAATACAAACATGAAATTTAAAATGTCTTGTTTTAATATACTTTGAGGTCTTATTAATCATCAGATACACCAAAGCGTTGTTTCCCTCGTTGTGCTTTTTTGCATTCATCTGAATCTTTCAGGACGACATTTTTCATTCTATAACATTTGTCCCTGGTACCATGACTAGAAATAGTATGATAATGAGACGCCTTGTTATATGTCATCTATACCATTGGTTCGCAACCTTATCTGTACCTCGGACCGGTTTTTCTGTACCTCAGACCGGCCAAAAATAACATTAGTTATTAGTGATGGTCACACCGTTCAATCTCATGTTTCATGATTTATGTATAACACCTCAAACTGGAACCAATCAAAGCTATGAGATTCCTTATCACCCTGTCACCGTAAGATAAGATGTCCATAACTTCCTGTCTTACAATGTCCACTGCCAGCAGGAAGTGATCAGCAGCACGGGTCTGCTGGCAGATCACCCCACGATATCTTTGTTAGCGTGTTAGCATTCTGGTCCGCGGCCAGTAAGTGCTCTGCCTCGGAGGTATAATCTGGCCTCGCGCCTCACTGCACGCACTCAATAGAGTCCACGCCCTGCATCATGACATCATGTCTTTGTGTAAAATCCTAGTTCCATTCATGCACCCAGTGTAGGGCTTAGCATCCAAACGTCCTCTATACAAACACTCTTTAAAGGGAAACCCAATGGAGACACCGTAGCTCCAAACATGGCCACCATCCTCTGACACGATACAGGCCTGACTGTGGGCCGGAAGAAGTAGAGAATGTAGACTTTTTGGATACCTAATATAATTTGCAACCGATTTCCTTGTTTGTTAAACATAAAATAACATAAAAACATTTGAAAAAGAGGCCTCCTCTATTTGAATTATGGAGCGAGGCAATATCTGTAATATGAATCAAAATATCAAAAATTAATGCTTATAGGTCCATTTTTGTGGTTAGAATTGTAAATCACATTGGTAGATTAAAGATGTTGTAAAAGCATGGGACTTTATTTTTGATCGTGTGTTAAATCATCATGCTAGGAATATACAGTGCAGTGATCTAACAATTATCGTGGGGGATTAGGTTCCAAAATGACCTCTTGATAGACGATATGCGAAGTAGAGACCTTTATTTTGTATTTTACAATTGTTATACTTTATTATACACTGATACCAAGGAATGAACCCTTATTACAAACTCAAGAATGCATTTGAAAAAATAAAAGTACTATGTAAACATTTTAACTTTTTTTTGTCTTCTTTTAGAAATACACTCTGTTCAAAAGTTTTGGCTCACCCAGACAATTTTGTGTTTTTTATGAATAAAAAACACACTTCTCTATCAAATGAGCTGTCCAATCGCTGTGTTCTTTAGCCAATTTTGATCACTTTCTTTTGTTGGCCAGTCCCAGAAGGCCAGCATCACAAAGTCGCTTTTTCACTGTAGATGTTGACACTGGTACTTTGCGAGTATTATTCACCCAAGCTGCAAGTTAAGGATCTGTAAGTTGTCTATTTCTCAAACTAGAGAGTATTTTGTATTCGTCCTCTTGTTTAGTTGTGCGTCGACTTGTCTTTCTACTCTGGTTAGGGTCTGTTGGTGCTGTTCTCTAAAGGGATTATGTGATCTTCAGATTCTTAGCAATTTCTAGCATGGAATGGCCTTGATTTCTTAGAACACAAATAGACTGTTGAGTTTCACACAAAAGTTCTCTTTTTCTGGCCAATCTCAAAGTTGAAATGCTGCAGCGAGGCTTTCACTTGAGACAAGAAAGTTTGATCACATTACCCCGATTTTAGCTAACCTGCATTGGCTCCCTGTTAGCTTAAGATGTGATTGCAACGTTCTGATGGCATTGTACAAAATCATTCAAGGACTTGCTCCCTCATATCTTTGAGATATAATTTCCCCCCATGTTTCGATCCGGAGCCTTCGCTCTGAAAATGCTGGTCAATAGTGATCCCAAGAGCCAAGAAGAGAACCGCAGGTTCGAGAACGTTCTCCATTTGGGCATATAGAACAGTGAAATCCAACTTGGGAAACACATGGAAGCGCAGTCAACAGGGGGCGGGCTCAGCAGCTCATTGACTTGCAGTTGTCACAAAAGAAAGGCTTCACTATTGGTTGAGAGGTAAGAGGGCAGAGATGGTCAGATTGCGCTCTCAAAAGATTCATGCACCATATGCCACCCAAGATAGATGAGAGATGAACAAATTTGTCAATCTTCATGCATTCGGTTACTCATCTTGATAAACTAGCATTAACTATTAGATCCATAAATAATTATTTAGAAATCTGAAATGAAATCATAAATCCAAGCTGAACAACCACAGCTTGAACTCCTCGCCACTTTACTAAAATCTTGCCTATTAACCATGGAACTCTATTCATCTACTGTTCACTTGACACTATAGGCATGAAAATCAGTCAGGACTTTAAAAGGTGAGAAGGCTGTGAAGGAAATACTGTATTTGTTTGTGCAAGATGCGCACCCCTAATTTTTAGAAATGAAAAATTAGTATCAAATAATGTTTGACTTTTTCTCAGCTCAAACTAGTATTGAAAGGGAGTTGTTGAATACGTGTGGCCATTATTCAAATTGTTTATTGACAACTATGAACACAGTAATAACACAAAATTTACAATGTATCTATTTTATGTCATCATCAGATACAGAAAAGAGTTGCTTCCCTTGATGTGCTTCTTTGAATTTGTTGATATCTTTCATGACGACTTTCTGTTTTCTCCATTCTCTATCATTAATCTCTGGTACCGTGTGTCAGGAGGACCAGAACAGAGCAGGAGACCCCAGAGCGTTCGTACAATTCTTTATTTGGGGAAGCGTAAAGGGTTAGCGGGAGACGCGATGACCATCGGACGTCAGCAGCAAAGCCGTGAAGACTACTTCGGGACACGTAGCCAATCGTAGCGTGGGACAGAAGCAGGTTGAGTTTACCGGGACTGGAGAGAAGATCGTAGCGTGGGACGGAAGCAGGTCGAGTTTACCGGGACTGGAGAGAAGATCGTAGCGTGGGACGGAAGCAGGTCGGATCGGAGGCAGGCAGAATCAGGTAAACAGGTCAAGAAGGCACAGGTAAATCAGGAGAGTCAAACGGGGTACAAAAGTAATCCTCAGACAAAGAGGTCTCGGCGTAGCGTGCTTAAAAAGGGAACATAAACCAATCAGGAAGCGCACTCAAGCGCGCCAGATGATTACCCCAGGTGGCTCCACTTAGGTAATCACGACACCGTGAATGAAAACAGTGTGATAATGAGGTAAAATCGAATGCGTGCTACACACGACAAAATACAGTACTCCTGCCTACACTGATTTTAATTCAAACCCGGAGCATGTGAAGTCACTATCTTTGATTTTTGCATTTCGGAGATGGAATATGAGCTCGCTCTGTCCACTCCACGCATCGGCCCGGTATAGCAGTACCTCCGGGAACGGTGCATTCGCAATGATTGCAGCAAGGCTTTAGGGCTAGGACCTTAGCTTGGCCTTTTGGCTGAGAGTAAGTGTCCCGGCTCCTAGGCTTTGTAGCGTATTATGAACTGACCGATAACGGATAATGGATAATGAATAACGAAAATAGATCAATAACCCTTAAAAACCCCACCCCCCTTTAGTGGACTTTAATGAAGGACATTTAGCAAGGCTTTGATGCTAGGTCCTTAGCTTGGCCTTTTAGCTAGGGTTTAATGCTAGGACCTTAGGTCCCTAGCTTAGCCTTTTGGCCTTGATGCTAGGTCCTTAGCTTGGCCTCTTGCTTGAGAGCTCATTTTTGCATTCTGGAGATGGAATAAGAGCTTGCTCTGTCCACTCCACGCATCGGCCCGGTATTGCAGTACCTCCGGGAACGGTGCATTCGCAATGATCGCAGCAAGGCTTTAGGGCTAGGACCTTAGCTTAGCCTTTTGGCTGAGAGTAAGAGTCCCGGCTCCTTGGCTTTGTAGCGTATTATGAACTGACCGATTACGGATAATGGATAATGAATAACGAAGATAGATCAATAACCCTTAAAAACCCCCACCACTTCAAACGCCCGATTCACTTTCGGTATCTCACAATATCCACCAAAAAAACATTTACTCCACTTCGGTTCACCTTTTTGACATCATGGTGAATTTCTCCTTAAGGTGGGAGGTTTCCGTGCCACTGAACTCCACTATCACAACAACCTTTAAGAGTTTTGCTAACGCCGTTTTTAACCTCCAACGCAATTGAATTAAAATAAATTACCCTTGATTTTTTTTAAAAATGCTGTTGGATGGAAATTGAATGTAAATTGTAAGCAACGACAACTTGTATAGTACACGTGCATTCAAGCAAAATAAACAAACTGTAACCACCTGACCCAGCGACCAAACAGGAACGTTTCAGCAATGGTGGACATTCCTGACATTCCAGCAGATATGATGATACACATGCACACGAACACAAACGAGAGGGCCTGCAGACTCCATGGCGCAAATCTATTTCACTGCTTTTATTCTCGAGTAGGGTTCTACTGGATGCACTTCTGCCGGATGAACACTGGAATGTAGCATCATTTGTCTTTTATAATGGGTCACAGTGACTTTCCATGACGGAAAATGTTCAAATCCCCTCCCAGTCTTGAGAAGAAATTCATTCATATATAGTCAATTATGTTAATCTACCTTCACTGTGTAAAGAAAAGAGGGGAAACATGTGTGAGCTGGATAAAGCCTCTGAGCACATTTATTCTGGTCGGCTGTAAAAGTAAAATAAAATAAACTTAACTGCCAAAAGCTTTTTAACTAAATATGAAAATTGCTCTTGGTCTTACTGTTCAATATTTTCATCTTTTAGTCTTGTTCTGGACAGACTGTCAAGTGTTCAGTCTCAGTCTGGTCTTGTGTTGTTTTGGTCAGGGTAAATCCCCTCTCCTCAGAGCCTTATATTGATTCATTCATTCATCGTTTTCCACCGGCTCATTCTCATGAGGGGTCTTGGTTAGGGATCTTTGAGCCCATGCCAGCTGACATGGGGTGGTGGGCAGGGGGACACCCTGAACCAGTTGCTAGACAAAGGACAAAGAGACGAAGACAATCCATAATCACTTTTATTAAAACCATAAGAAAAAGTTCAACTTACCAATCAACTCGCATGCCTGTATTTGAAATGACAAAGGAGATCCCAGAGAAAACACAAACAGGCACAGGGAGAAGTTTCAAACTCAACAGAGTGAACCCGAAAGTTGGTATATTAACATGGTCTTTCTCATAGTTTGGTTCACTTCAAGACATGTTCATTGTTGGCATTCCTTATAATCCTGACATGGTCTTGGGCTCCCCATTTTTCCACAGAGTGTTAGTCTTTAATCAATTTATTGTATTTGGTTTTCATCCCCATAATGTAGTCCAAGTTTTTTACTTTAAGTGGTCTCAATTTAGTCTTTATGTGATAATATTCATACGGAGTCTTGGTGTTCTTTTAATAATACACTCCATACTATCCATCCATCCATCCATTATCCGCACCGCTTATCCCCAGTAGGGTCGCGGGGGTGCTGGAGCCCATCCCAGCTATCTCCGGGCAGTGGGCAGGGGACACCCTGACCTGGTTGCCTGTCAGTCTCGGGGCACACAGGGACAGACAATTCGCTCGCTCATTCACATTTAGGGACAATTTGAACAGGCCAATTAACCTGACATGCATGTTTTTGGAATGTGCGAGGAAATTGTTGTTTTTTGACTGATCAATCATCGCACAGATATGGTAGTGTACTACTATAAAACCTCGGGTATGATGTGTACCCAAACTTGTGAGTTATTTTTTTAGGTTAAAAAATGCGAGTGATACCGGAATAAAAATGGTAGTGATGCTCCTTTCTGCTAGTTCCTCAAGAAACCCAACCTCCTTTTGTCCCTACATGACTCCCCTAACTTTCGGCATGGCCAAACTGCCAATGGATCAGCAATTACACACAGGATATTTTGGCATATTGGTTGGGACCTCTCTCCTGCGATGGACCCGGTGGCCCACTGGTCCGGCGTCTATGCTGCCATGGCAGCCTGAGGCCTACTCCCCATACATCCCAGCTTGGGCTGTGTTGATCCTATTGTCTCTCTGCGTCACCACACGTCGCCCAGGCAAATAAAGGCCGTCTGGCTCCAAGCTTAAACATCGCAGCAAACTCAAAACCAACCATCAGAGCCGATTCATTCACATCTGCTCATTGGGGCGACAAGGACAGGGCTTTAGGTGGGAAAGAGGGCAGAAAAAAGTTCACATTTCCCCACTGGGCTCCAAGAGAACGGGACAGGACTCAACTTCGAGGGAGCCGCAGCTGTGGCAAGTTGCCCGTTTTATGACATTTAAAATGTATATATATTGTATATGAGGCACCATTGTACGTAAATAAAGTACGCTAATTCAAATTTCAAGATTAAATCTTGTTTTATAGATTTTTTGGGGTGATTTACATCTATAGCGCATTGATGTTTGTAATCAGATTTTGTGCTGTAAAAATAATTTACAAATCTACAATGCCGGTGAAAGATTTATTTGACTCAGATTTTGGATTAAATTTCAGTACCAAAGTGATACTGGTAGATAAAAGCTCAGTGCAGTACACTTGAAATCCGCTCTACCATCTTTCGATTTATGGATATTTCAATTGTTGTTCCCAGTCCAACCTTTATATGTTTTCTTACATTTGACATTTCATGTGTGCCCCCTGCACTTTCACCCCCTTACCCCTGCCCACTTTTCTGGCTACCCCACCTTCCTTGCCTTTCTGCACCTTTCGTGTGTCTGCCTACCCCAACCTTCAATCTGCAGTGCTACCGATCATGGGTGACTGGAGCTTTCTGGGAAATATTTTAGAGGAAGTCAACGAGCATTCTACGGTCATCGGCAGGGTGTGGCTCACGGTTCTCTTCATCTTCCGCATCCTCATTCTGGGCACGGCAGCAGAGTTTGTGTGGGGCGACGAGCAGTCCGACTATGTGTGCAACACGCAGCAACCTGGCTGTGAGAATGTGTGCTATGACGAGGCCTTCCCCATTTCCCACATCCGTCTGTGGGTCCTACAGATTATTTTTGTGTCCACACCGTCCCTGGTGTACGTGGGGCATGCCGTGCACCACGTGCACATGGAAGAGAAGCGAAAAGAACGTGAGGAAGCGGAACTTAGCCGTCAACAGGAGCTGAGCGAGGAAAGACTTCCGCTGGCGCCTGACCAGGGGAGTGTTCGAACCACCAAGGAAACCAGCACAAAAGGAAGCAAGAAGTTCCGACTAGAGGGCACCTTATTAAGGACCTACATCTGCCATATTATTTTCAAGACACTTTTTGAAGTGGGCTTCGTAGTGGGACAGTACTTCTTGTACGGCTTCCGCATTCTGCCGCTGTACAAATGCAGTCGCTGGCCCTGCCCTAATACTGTAGACTGTTTTGTGTCTCGGCCCACAGAGAAAACGGTCTTCATTATCTTCATGTTGGCCGTGGCTTGCGTCTCGCTCTTTCTCAACTTTGTGGAGATCAGCCACCTGGGCCTCAAAAAGATCCGCTTTGTTTTTCGCAAGCCATCCCCTGCCCCAATGCAGGGCGAAGGCTCGGGCAATTTGCCACAAGGAAAAAGCTTGCCCCCTTTGCCGGTTTCCTCGTTGCAGAGGGCCAAAGGTTACAGGCGACTGGATGAGGAGAAAGTTCCCCCTATAACACACCTCTACCCACTGGCTGACGTGGGCATGGAGGCTGGCAGAGGTGCCCCACCCTTCCACGGGCTGGAGGAGAAGCCTGAGGAGGAGCTGCCAATGCGGGACATCCCCAAAGTATATGACGAGAGTCTGCCTTCCTATGCCCAGACCACAGAGACTGGAGAGGTGGCACTGCAGCAGGTGGATATTAACAGAGAAGTGCCACCAGTGGGGGTTGAGGGTGGAGATCTGAGGGCTGCTAACGAGGTAGAGGAGGAGGGAGAATCAGCCACCAGGGAGGAAGAAAGAGCGCTGGCCCAGGCAGGAAAGAAGCTGTTGGATACGATAGAGGACAGTAGACCTCTCAGCCGGCTGAGCCAAGCAAGTAGTAAGGCCAGGTCGGATGACCTCACCGTATGAACATGTGAAGGCGAGAACATGCATGTACCACTGCCAGTTATTGAATGGCGTGTTATTGAAAAAAAAAGTCATTAGTTACAGTTACAAGTTACTTCATTTAAAAAGTAAGAGCGTTACCCCCCAGATTACTGACACCCAAAGCTAGGGAGTTACTCTGAAAATACCAGTTACCGTATATACTCACGTTGATGCCAAACTCCTAAAACTGCTTAAAAATGCCTCACAATATAGGAAATAGAAGAAAACATGTATGCCAAATGTTTCCAACATTTTTCAAGCTGAGAGATACTTCTTTGTTACTAATTAGCGCAAAGAGCACCCAGTTTGATATGCATTTCTAAAATAAGAACTTATCATGTTATTACCATGTTGTTATTATGCTATATGTTATTAGGTTTGTTATAGGAAGTAGAGTTAATTAAACCAGAGTAAACATCTTTAAAAAATATCTAAAAAAAACACAAAAACCCAGCACTAGTGTGCTATTTTCAGAACCAGTCCGCGGGCACCTCAGCTGTCGTTAGGTCGAACCCTAATGCCCAGAGGCACCATGTTGGAGACCCCTGGTGTACACAAACCTGTGGAGGTTTACTTTACTTGTCCAATCTCGAGAGCTTGGAAACAAACAATTAGC